>NW_027491850.1:0-349058 GCF_021521415.1 Bidens hawaiensis | reverse complement strand
AAATGCGAGACTAGAAATGCATGAACCACCATGACTATTCTAACACTATGAATTTATCATTTAAAACGTTCAAGATTCTCAAAAAAATCAAAGTAGGGAGTTGAAATTTTTACGATGAAGGTTCAATCAAAAGTCAATTTAATAATAAAAGTTAAATTAATTAATGGAAAATTTTTAATTTAAAAATAGAAATTAAATTTAGAGAATACATAATTTAGCTTAATAATAATAAACTTTTACAATAATCGAATTTTGATAATAAAGATTTATAAAGTGGAAAATAAGTTGTGAAAATCATCATGATATTGAGGAAAACAAAAGATAATAAAATATTTAGAGTTTAAAGTTGAGAATAAGGATTCAAATGTACTTAGAATTTTATAGTTTGAGGATATGGATACAAATAAGAAAACATAATTTAAACAATATTTTAACAGATATGACTTAGTATAAGATTTTTTGTTTGGCGTATTTTAGTTTTGTCGAGTTTGGCGGTCATTTGGTTAAACGGAATACAGCAGCAAAGTCTTCGTCGATTCTAGTAGTCGAACAGCAATCACGAGAAGCAGGTGAACGGCGTTGATTACGATGATTTTCTAGGGAAGACATTCTATGAGGACCAAGGATGAAATTTTAATGGAATGATGGGTAAGTTGTGGGAATGAGTTGATATGAAATAATGGGGATGCGTATGTATATGTATTAGTATCAGTGAAGACTCTAGGACGAGTCAAGAAGTAAAATAATATGTATGAGTTGGAAGCGTTCAAGTAAATAATGTTTTATAAGATTTTCCAAAATAAAATAACCAAGCATACCAAACGAGTTGACCTCCCATGAGCTTTCCATGGCAATTTGAATGGCCCAACTAAATAAACAACATAAAGTTTGTGAATTGGCCTCCCATGAGCATTCCATGGCATTTTGTTGGCCCAATTCAAATAACGAGAAATAAACAATTGAGTTGTTCAGTCCATGAGCGTGTACATAGCATTTAACTGACCCCAACTAATTAACGAATTATCGAATCAATGGAGTTGTTCGGACCATGAGCGTTACATGGCATTTAACCGACTCAACTAAATATCGAATCAACGAATCAAATATAAGTAGTTGGTGTATCTCGGGAACCACCCCGGACGATATGTTCCAACCCAAAAATCAAATCGAAAATTATTTAAGAAATGAATAGTTGGAGTGCCCATGAATTTCCATGGATTTTTCACACCAACTAAGCATTTTAAATAATTTAAAACAAAAATTATTTAAGAAATGAATAGTTGGAGTGCCCATGAATTTCCATGGATTTTTCACCCAACTAAGCATTTTAAATAATTTAAAACAAAAATTTGGAAGTATAACCGTTTAGCCGATTACGGGTACCACTTGAAGTTATGTGGTTGTACGAGATTTGTCATACTCCCACGCTTCAAGGTGAAAGAGCAAAACACGGGAATTCTTAAGGAATTTCCCACAATACAAGATAATCTACCAAAAATTAAGAGGATTTAAAAATATTTTGAAAGTTGAGGCATAACCTCGGAATTTGTGTGTGTGTGTGCAATAAATAAATAAGATACAATACGATGAAATAATTAATCTAAGTAAGCTATAAACAATTTATTAAATAGCACATAAGGCAGTTCAGATGAGCACGTATACGGTTCCTAACATATGTCTAGGACAATTTCTAACGACCTATCTTATAACCTTCGGCTCTGATACCAATCTGTCACACCCCAACCTAATGCGGAAATGCCGGGGCGTGATCCGATTGTTCACAGCTCAAAGATACTATCATAAACATAAATGACAATATCTAATTAATTATTTTGTTCAAATAACACACACAATAATCAAATACAACGAAACAATTCAAATAAATAAATACAATCATTTAAAATCAAGTTTGTCTTCAATATAACCCTAAGGTCTTTCTAAGTATCCATCCTTCAACTCAGGCAACCTGCATATACGTAGAAAATGGAGTTTTGTCAACAAATATGTTGAGTGAGTTTATCACCAATCTTTGACACAAAAAATAATGTTAATATAATAAATAAGCAAAACGTAATAAATGCAGTTATGAAATCAAACCATAAGCAAGTAAGTTGTCGACTAAACTATTGCCAAGCGAATCGAGCGCCGGTAAATCAACTATGAGCAAATAAATAGAGTAAGACCGTTGCTAAGCGAATCGGACAGTGGTCAATAGAATGAGAACCCTCTCCAAGGGGATATGTCAAACGATTGCATACAAAGACAAATAAGCACATAAGTAGATTTGATTAATCACACACAATTATACGTTTGCTATTTTTGATATATGTATATAGGGTTGATGGCTGGAAATCAGTAGTTATTAGGGTTTATATATGTGTTTTGATTAGATATAATAGGTTATAGCTTGTTTATGAAGTAGTTCGCTCGATTAGGAAACAAAATAAGCTATTTAATGAGAAAATCTAGTACAATAACTAACAAAATTTGGCTTGGACACCAAGAAAATGAAATTGGACCAGCTATAACATTTCTTGGAGTTTAAGTTTCGTTAATTTAATCGAAAATAGGAAAGAATTGGCAAATTTAGTCCCTGTAGTTTCCGAAAATGCGATTTTTAGCCGTTTATAAGCGATTTTAAAGGTTTCTAAGGGCTATTTGGCATAATTGAAATTTATGAAATTATAAATAAGTTAAACCAAGTTAAATACCAATAAATACAAGTTTTAAATAGTTCGAAAGATCCGAATTACATTCAAGAATCGATTTAAACATATACGAAAAACCGAAATGTTACATGTCGGTCCAGTAAACTCAGACATTGGTAAACCGAGCGTTGTCGGTCCTGGATGTTGGACGTTGAGTCTATGCGAATTGGGTCGGTTTTCATCACGCCCGTTATATTATCAACATTAAAATAAACAAAAGAAAAAACAAAATTGTCATTCGGCCAGCTTTCCTTATGTTCGTTCCAGTATCAAAACGAAAAAAAATAAAACAAAATTGTATGGACAAGTAAGGTGCTACCAAATGGCCCAATGGCGGCTTAGCTGGCACCAAAATTTAATTTATATATAACTAGAAAGATTCCCGGCGCGTTGCGCCGAGTTGATGTATTGACAGTCATACCCGTACAACTTATCAAATCGTGTAGTGCATCTACGAGTCGAGGTGAATTCAATCGGTGTCGGGTTACGAAGCTAGTAATAAACCCCACCCCCCCCCCCCTCCACCCGAAAAAAAATAAAAAATTTAACTTTGTTAACGCAAAAATCCAACAAATTAAAATAACAAAACAAAACATGCGTTGCGGTTAGGAACCGATAACACTTTGGTTGGTATCTAGTTACGAAGCCAAAAATAAAGCAAACCATAAATACGTCCACATCCAAATACAACAATTAACATATTTAAAATATATTAAAAATGTGGCAAACAAAAAAACACGAGCGTTGTAGTTACGAACTAATACGAATTCGTTAATTCTGGAATCGAGGGACAAAAAAAGTGATAAAAAAAACCTACACGTTGCATTTGCGAACTAACGCGAATTCAGTCGGAATCAAAGTTGTCAGCACTAAATCGTACACAGAGAACCATGTGTTGTGGTGGTGAACACACGAGTTCGGTTGGTATCGTGTTACAACACTAAAATTAAAGCAATAAGTTAATTCATCAACACCCAAAATACAACAAATTAAAATATTTACATAAAAAAGATCATGACAAAAACCAAAAATATATGCGCGTTGTGGCCGTGACCTGACGTGAATTCGTCTAGAATTGATGGACAAAAAAAACCCGCGGGAAAAAAAACCTTAGGTTGCGATCGCGAGCTGATGCAAATTTGGCAGGTACAATTTGACGTTATCAACGGTAAAAAAATCTCGTATTTTACGGCAGCGAACCGACACGAATTTAAAATCAAAAATCAAATAAAAAGACTAACAAACAACGTGAGACAACGTTTATGTCGCCAAACTTCTTAATTATTATATATAATAATAGATAATAGATAATGTTTTATTTTTTAAATAATCAAATACCTTTTTTTTCTTATAAAAACAAAAAAAAGGGTGAATTTGGCCTGATCCTATTTCAAATATTTTATAAATACACATTTTGTGTATATAAACTTTATTTCTACATCAAGTGAAAAGTGGAGAGCTTTCCATGTATGGGATCTAGTTGTTGATCGATCATATATAGGCCTTTAAACTCAAATTAAGGACCACTAGTGCCGTTTGGCTACTTCCCCTAATCATGCCATCTTCAATAAATTTTTCCCAAAAAAGCTACAACATCTTCTTTAACAATTAAATATTTTCATTTTGTTCAAATTTAGTGGTTTGTTTCAAACTTCCAACTATTGCTTATTATACCTTTTACATAAACAAGTATAAAGAAGTGCATTAAACCTTATAATAAGTACTACAAATAACAAAGTCATGATGATGACTGGTACAAAAACTTATACATATTCATAAAATTGCAAACTTTATTTGCTTTATAACTTAATAAATGTGTTTATTTTTTCTGTCAATAAATTATTAATAAAAAGTTTTTATATAATAGGCAAATATATATATATATATATATATATATATATATATATGTATAGAATAAAGTTAGATTGATTAACTCTAAGATGGCATGGTTAGTGAATTTTGTTCTCCCTTTTTTCCGGTATCATGCTACTTTTCATATAACCTAAACTATTTTTGCGGGAGTTAAATTGTGTTAGTTTATTGTGCTCTTTTACCATTTATAATTGTGTTTGACACCTTTATAATGGTAAAACAGTACAATTTTTGCTATAATTATAAAGCAACTTAGTTATATGGTAAAACATAATAATTATAAATGGTAAAAAGACGCAGTTTTCACTATAATATAAACACAACAATTACACGAAAACAACATAATAATGGGGAAAAAAACATACAAATATAAAAATTTAAAAAGTGTTTGATTTTATGATGTAATTTTTTTTAAATAATGTCATTCGAAAAAGTTATCTGCAATCCTTCTCGGCCAATCTAACTATTGAGGTTTTTCCCAAAAATATCTTTCATTCCATTGATTTGAAGGTTTCGTCCTTCTTAGCCAATCTATACCTTTTATTTGAACATCCCTTTTTCCCTTAGTAAAGTTGGGAGTTGTTAAAAATAATAAAGAAGTAAAATTAGGAGTCAAAATCAGTGCATGCTTATTATTACCCATATACATAAGACTCCCAACCTTATCGTAATATCTTGAGTCATTATAGATTCTTGTTAGAATAATCTGAATCCATGACGTACTCCATGATACAACGTTTCCATGTATCCTCCAAGCATCACGATTTCTAGGTTTATATTCGGTTCTTTTATGTTTGTTTCATTTTCTGGCCTAATTTTCATATTGCAGGCACGAGCCAGGCTCCATTTATTCTATTTCATTAGTTCATTACAACCAAACTTAACCGTCTAAATAAAAAAAAATTCTATACAATGGGTGTTAAAAGTTCGTGCTTAAGACGTACCCTTGCTTTAGGCGCCCATTGTGTCATTCATAAGTTTGTGAAACGATGATAGAACTAGGAACAATAACAGCCTCGCATCACAGTATGAAGAGAAGTAGCATGACAATATATGAACTTAGTTACCTTGTCACGACGTGCACACAACACACCATCTCCTCACTTAGTTACCGTCATATAATATTTTTAATTTGATATAATCTCAACTACTGATATCGCCTCACTTGAGGGAACGACACATACCGATCTAGTCCTGTTAATTTTAATCAAAACCAGAACCATAGGCCCATAGCCCGTCAAAGAACTTTAATTATCAATTTTGACAAAAATTGTAAAATTACCGAAACAAACTAAAAGTCCAAGTACATTAATAATAAGGGAAATTCTTAAAATGCCTCATTAATGAAGACAGATTCTATTTTTGTCCCCATAAATAAAAGTTTTTAGAAATGTTCTCTACAAACATGTTTTTGACGACGTGTTAGGCCTTAACGCGTCTTTCACGACATGTTAGCCTCTGATGTGCGTTCTTCACTGCCTGTTAGCCTCTAACACGTCTTTCATGACATGTTAGCCATATTGATTATTTTTTTAATATTACATTATTATAATTAATTTAATACATATTTGTCATTTCTTTTATAACTTGTAATATATAAATTTATATATAATTTTAAATATAACGTTGAGACGTGTTTATTTTTCTACATATTGTCATAAATTTATTCAAAACCAAGTGTCAAATTGATATCGAAATGTTCAATAAATGTTTAATAAAATTTGGCCGGTCTTGTTTTAAGTACAATTTATGAAAACACGTAGATAAAAACAATTAAGTCTCAACGGTATATTTGAAACTTTATAAAACTTTATGAATTACAAGTTATTAAAAAACCAAATATGAGTAAAGTTAATTATATTATAATAATGTAATATTAAAAAAAACAATTAATAGGGCTATCATGTCATGAAAGACGCATTAGAGGCTAACAGATTGTAAAAGGCGCGTTAAGGCCTAACACGTCATCAAAGACATATTTGTAGGAGATATTTCTGGAAATATTATTTAAGGGGACAAAAGTGGAGTCTCTCTCCATTAATGGAACATTTTGGGAATTTTCCCTTAATAAAAAGGAAAAATTCCCAAAATATCCCACTGACGGGGAGATACTCCATCTTTGTCTCCATAAATAAAAATTTCCAAAAATATCTCATACATACATGTTTTTGACGACGTGTTAGGCCTCAACGTGTCTTTCACGACATGTTAGCCTCCAATTCACGTCTTTCACGACATGTTAGCCTCTAGCGCGACTTTCTCAACAAGATTGCCCTATTAATTATTTTTTTAATATTACACTATTATATTAATTTTACAACATGTTAGCCTCTAACGCATCTTTCTCATGAAAGACGCGCGTTGGAGGCTAACGGGTTGTGAAAGACGTCGTTTGGTGGCCAAACAAGTCGTGTGTAACATCTTAGATTTTTCGTATTTGTATTCGTTTAAGTTTAAACCGATTCGGGAATGTAATTCGGATCTTTCGAACTATTTAAAACTTGTATTTATTGGTATTTAACTTGTTTTAACTTATTTTATAATTTCATAACTTTCAATTATGCCAAATAGCACTTAGAAACCTTTAAAATCACTTAAACGGCTAAAAATCGCATTTTCAAAAACTACCGGGACTAGTTTTGCCAATTCTTTCCTATTTTCGATTAAATTAACGAAACTTAAGCTCAAAGATATGTCAACTAATGTTATAAAACATTTCAATTTTGTTTTATTGTTGTCCAAACCGAAATCTTTAGGTTATTATACCCAATTTTGTCATTAATTGATTATTTTGTTTCCTAATTCATTTTTGGTATCTAAATCGTTTATTTTAGGCATAAATCGAGTAAATTAAGGTTCAAGAAAAGAAATATAACTAAAATACATGTCCATATACATAACTCCTTTATCAAGAATGAAATTTACTGATTATATTATTGATTTGGTCATTAAATGCTTATTCGGTTTCCTAAACGAGTAAATAACCATAATTAGTTTGTTTTAATGTTTCCTATATAAACAACCTTTATTTCTCCTGCCATAAACTTTACTCTAACCCTAAAGGAGACCCTCCAGCCTTCACCTACCTCAAACCTTCATTATCATCTTCGGTTTTACTTATTTGATTGAAGATACAAGTTGTTCGTTTGACTTTGCTTATAATTGGACCTTTGACTCATCATATCTCTTGATCCTTTCACTTTCCAGGTAAGTTGTAAACTGTAAAATAGTTCATACATATTCCCTAGTAAATAACCTTCAATCAATTCCGGAGATTGAAGGGTGTTGACTGGTCAATTGCTTTAAAACTCGTTAAAGGCAAAACAGCCAACAAGTTTGACTTTACGTTTTCTCATACTTCTGTTCGGATTCAATGTTCGGTCCAAAATACTTTTATTCTCATAACAAAATTTTAAGGCTACTAACCAAAACCCGACTTCCAACTCGCTTTTCGGATTCTGGTCAGTACCAACTCGCTTAAATCTTTAATTTAACATAATCGGAGTTCTAAACGTCCGTTTGGATTGATTCCAGCGGTAACGAGTTCGTTTTTACTCATATTACCATATCTCAAAGTTTCAGGTTCTGATTGTTTATCTCATTTGACGCATAGTGGATGACTCGCTTAACTTTAACTCGTTCATTTGTAATTGTTTCACTTGCCTTTATTCTAAGGTGAGTTTTATCATTCCCCTATTTTATTAAGTTTTCTAAACGTTTTGGGGACATATGCGTATCTCATATTATATATATATATATATATATATATATATATATATATATACGTATCAAAAATTAGTAAACGTGTAATTGTGTGTGATTGATCAAATATACTTGTTATGTGCTTACTTGCTTATGTGCGTATTCGTATTCGGAGAGGTCCAACATGTTCCCCTGTATAGGGTTCTCATTACTATTTACCTGCGCCCGATTCACATGGCAACGGTCTGATTATTACTTGCTCATGGTTGATTACCAACGCCTGACTCGCTTGGCAATGGTTAATTGACACTTTATTTGCTCACGGTTTGATTTACTTACCACATTTATTACGTTTTGCTTATTTCTTTTTTTATTATATTAACATTATTTTATTGCAAAAATTGGTGATAAACTCACTCAACATGTGTTGTTGACAAACTCTTTCATTTTCTACGCATATGCAGGTTGCCATTGAATTGAAGTTGAAGTATGGACACTTAAAAAGACCTTAGGGTTTTAATGAATACAATTATTATTTAAATCTTGATTTGATTATCTGTATTACATTATTTATTTATGTTTAGAATATTTGTGCAATGTATTTGAAAATAATTAACTTAATAGATATTGTCACATTTTATTTATGATAGTATCTTCGAGCTGTGAGCAATCGGATCACGCCCCGGCATTTCCGTCTTAGGTTGGGGTGTGACATCGTGAAAGATGAGTTGAGGCCTAACATGTCGTCAAAGACGTGTTTGTAGGGGACATTTGGAAACTTTTATTTATGAGGACAAAATTGAAATCTCTTTCCACTAATAAAACAATTTGGAAATTTCTCTAATAATAATAATCATCATACAAAGTAAAATATAACAATTGTACTTAAATATTAGTGGTTCCAATGTTTTCATTTATTAACATATCTAACTAATATATTAAAGCAACAAAATTTTGTCCATATGTCCTTCACCTAGGTTGTTTATATAGACTTACATGTCATCAACCTTCCATAAATCTAATTTCCAAATATTCACAATAAAATTTTAATCAATGATATTGACTTTTATATTTTTGTAACTTATTAATGTAATTATGATATTAATTATTCTAATTATTGTTAGAATTAAAAAACTTATTAAATATACTAGGTTTAAATTGTTCATCGTTTCTTCTTTAAAAGACACATGCTTCGTTCAAAAATCATAACGCTCCACATCGTTTGTAACCAGATTCTTCGCCTCATCTATAACCGGTTCTTCATGATTTGTCGGTTTCATAATCCAAACAACATCAAATATGCTCATCGTTTCCAATTATCAGGTATGATTTATATTTTAGTGTTTAATCGATTTTTATGAAGAACAACATCAAATTGATTCAATGTTATTGGATTTAGGGTTTAACTGCATGATTTTTTATACTAACGGTTAATAGATTTGATATTTAATCTATTCCTATTAATCGATTAATGTTTTAATCTATTTAGGGTTTAAAGGTATGATTTTTTTTAAAATTATCAGTTAATCGATATGATATTTAATATGTTTGTTACTTAAAATTATGTTTATATGTTATGATTTTTTGTTCCTAATACGCCTTTTTTCAAGTTTCACTAATATTAATTTATTTTTATGACCTATCAATTTAAAATTTGAAAATCTTATTATATATGGATAGGAACCTAATTATTATATCAATTAAAATATTAGTTTATTATATTTAACGCATTCCTTTATTTGGTATAATATTAGTCAAACAATAGTAATTGATTTAACAAGCATTTATCAATCAATATACACAAAAAAAATAAATCATAATTCATTTTAAAAATTTTTAATCTTTCATTTTATAGTAGCTGACTTTATTGAAATATGTTAAGTTTAAAAGTTTAAACACCTAATCAATTAACTTTATAAATTTAAAAACAAATGTTTATATCTTATATATTGTTTAAATGCTCTTTTAAAACTCTTAAATATTTGAAATAAATGTCTATTTTATGGTTTGACTAACTCATTAAGTTTTAAACGGTTTCACCATAAAATAAATATTTCTCAAAATAGAATGAAAACTTTTATTACTATTCATTCAAAATTATTTATAGAAATTATTAAAATCAAAATCTTTTGAAACAACTTATATATGCAATCTAACTAACAAAATATTTAATTTGTAACTAATTCAAATACAGGTTTCATTATTATTAATTTTGCAGTAATTTAGAATATAAATTGTTTGAATTTGTAACTAATTTGAGGTGTTGTATTAATAGGTTCATTTTACTGGTTTCAAATTGATTTGGATAACATAAATACCATTAAGGTATGCTTTCTTCAAGTATGTTTATGTAAAGTTTTTCTTTTTATTAATTAATTTTCTTATCACTAATTGTTTATTTTTTTTCTAATGTATCTGTGTTGAAATTTACACAATGTTTATTTTTGTTATATTTCAGTTATTGTGTATTAGGCATGACATTTTTTATATTGATTTAATTAGACGATTAACTTTCAATTAATATGTGTTTTTTATTCTCATGTTATAACTTATAAATATTTTTTAACTTTTTATTTATCTTTGTTAGCATTTGTATGGTTTTGTATTTGAATTAAAGTAACAATTTAATATCTCATAATTTATGTAAAGGTGTCCTTTTTTATATAAATATGACATTTGCATTTTACTAAATTTATAATATATACATATATATTACGTTTTAAATATGTTCTACCCGTGTGTAACACAGACACTATCCTAGTATATTATCAAAACTAAAATGATATGCGTTACTAGCTTTTCTTTTTTCTCTTTTTTTAGAATGACGACTTTATTTTTTATATTTAGACCATCGTATTTTCTAATTTAGAAAGTCATATTGTCTCACTCTGGTTATACTATGTTGTCTTAGCCGGGCTCACGCTGGCTTCAGAGTTGGGCTTGGGCGTTCCATTGGGAAACCATACTGTCGGCTGTCATTTGACAGTCGTTATGCCGTCACAAGAGCATAACTCTATGGCGTAACATACGGTGGGATGAAAACCCGAATGAGCTCGGGGTCCGAACTAACAACCTCGCAATGCCTAGCTCAAATCCTTCACTGTCAATATCCTCCCAAAGTGACACAAATATGGATCGAACTTGACTCTCCACTAGAGAACTCAAGCGTTTGTATCACTAGGCCACAAGCAGGGGATATATACGTTACTAGCTAGGCCAATAATATATATATATATATATATATGTATATATATATATACATATATATAGAGAGAGAGAGTGGATAGATATTTTGAGAACCTTTTTTAGTTTTAAGAACTTAACAATTTCATCCTTGACCACACATTTAATTAAATAGATTAGATTATGTGGTTGAGATAAAATGTGATTAAAAAATTAAAGTATGAGAGAGAATAAAGATCCATAGTGATTACACTAATTTAAACGATTGTTACACCTATGTAATAAGTCAACTTGGTGCGTAAAAAATCTGTAATTTTTTTGCGTACATGTATCTGCATATATTACGTATATATAAAAAAAATTCAAAAAAGAAGCTGTTACGTTGAGTTCTTAAAACTCAAGGTGGTTATCAAAAGAAATCTTCCATACATACATACATACATACATATATATATATATATAGGGGCGGTTAACGTACGCTAATACACTATCGCACATTACGTACGCGAGTATCCAGAACGTACAATTATACGCGATTAAATTTTTAAATACAATTATACATCACGATACGCCATTTATCAAAAGGGTATTTACGTTCAGAACGTCCAACTATACTCCCCAAATCTATTCTTCAATTCCCCCAAATCCTTGTTCTTCAAAATTCATCAATTGATTCATCGAGCGTCCATCCATATCTAATATAATTCAACCGTCGATCGGTATTAAACTAATTTGCAGGTCGATATCAAACTAATTGAGTTATATAACCCTAAAAATGTTCGTTACCTGCAAATAAAACCTCAAACCCTAATACGTTCTGCTAATACGTTCTTATTTACCTGCAAATCTATTAACGTTCTGCTAATACATTCTTATTTACCTACAATACGTTCTTATTTCTGCTAATACGTTCTTATTTGTGCATCTTTTTATGTATAGACATATTACATGGTTGATAGCAATGGCCAATTGTTGAACTTCTCAGGCTGTGGTAATTTCATCATCCACATTATTCTTGAGTGTTTAACAAAATATATCTATTGTGTTAGTTTCAAACTTTTATCTTATCCCCGTTTATTTTTATAACAATGAGTAGGTAACATGATGAATTGTAACCACCCTGTTGTCATGGATCTCATACTTGACAGCTTAAGGCATTGGTAAAAGTTTCTGTTTTCTTTTTTACTATTTGCTGCTTCTTGTTTATTAACTAATGAAGGGTATTAAACCTCAAACCCTAATACGTTCTGCTAATATGTTCTGCTAATATATTCTACTAATACGTTCAAATCTTAAACGTTCAATATCAAAAACCCATCATCCAGAACTCAAAAATTGATCGATTGAAGCTTCAAATTGATGATTAATTGAATCAATTTCAAAGATTAATCGATCAATTGGCTTCAATTTCAATTTGTTGATGTCGTCGGCGAGCGGAATGGCGCCGGCGTCAGCGATTAAAGGGCGGCTTTCGGGGTCGTTTTTGGAGATGAGGCAGAGCTTGTATAAGGATTGGGTGCTGGTTTGTTCGGAAACGGAGCTGAGTTTGCCGACAAGAGGATTAGTGTAATTGTGATTTTGGGTTTCTGAAAATCAACGGTTAGAGCTGTCGCATACGTAATGTACGATAAAGGATTATTGTATTTTATCCTTTATATATATATATATATGGGACATTTCAAATGAGTACCACTTTGAGTTTTAAGAACTCAGTGTAACGATTTTTTTTTTCAGATTTTTTTTACATGTGCATAATATATGTATGTTACATATACATAAAAAATTACAGAATTTTTTACGCACCGAGTCGACTTTTTACACATGTGTAACGGACGTAAAAGTTAGTGTAACCACTTACATCTTTATTCTCTCTCCCACTTTGATTTTTTTGTCAGATTTAATCTCAACCATATATTCCAATCCATTTAATTAAATGTGTGATCTGGAATGGAGTTCTTAAGTTCTTAAAACTCACCATGGTTCTCAAAAGATCCCTCCTCTATATATATTATATATATATATATATATTATTTAACTGCGAAAATCTTATGTTAAGTATGTGTATCACATGCTTGGAACTTATTGAAACTTGCAAATATAAATAAATGTTTATATATTTAAACATTGTTTAAATGTTAACGTAGTATGAACAGATGTTTTACATAAATCTTATATTTTGGTAATGAAATTGGAGCGATAACACGAAAGTCATAAGAATTATAAAATAGTGTTAAACCAATCAACGTACCTTTTGGTAGTATATTAATTTGTAGGTGTATAAGATTAGTATATGAAATAGTCGTTTAAAATAAGTCATCATAACTCTAAAACACATCAATTATCAATGGATCAATTATTAATGGGTCGAATCGGATTGAATCACAACTGACACACGCATTAGTAAAAGTCATTTGAAAAGCTGGAGTAGTTTGATAAGAGGTAAATGTGATAATTTCGTATTCTTGCAAAGAGCGATACGATTAAAATACAAAATTTAAGTTTTGAAATTCAAATATCTTTATATTTTCGCTATATAAAATGATTTGATTAAAAGTATCTATTTGTATTTTGATAGAACAATATCACTAATTAAAAGCAGACCGAAACAACTGGCCTAGACGGTTCAGCCGAGAACAACTAGAGTCATCGGTCCGATTACAGACAATTAAATCGGAGGGCAAAAAACGGGCTGGTGATTTATACATCAAAAGAACCGATCTTGAACAAGGGAAAATAAATAGCCCGACTGAAAACATTTTAAAAAATAAAAAGTTTTTTTAGTATTGAGTGGAGTGCCTATAATATCTGCTGACTCTACTTGATGAGATGAGAATAGGGGTGAGCTCGGTACCGTACCGGTACCGAAAATACCGATCCCGATAATCATAAATTCTTAGTAACGGTACCGAAATATTCAGTTCGATACCGGTACCGAGACGGTACCGGTATTGAAGGTAAAAATTCGGAAAATACCAGTACCGTACCGATTCCAAAACTCAAAACTTTGGTACCGATTCGATACCGACGGTACCGGTACCGAATTTGCTCATCCCTAGATGAAAAGTATTTAATTATAAAAAAATGTTTATTAGGTGGATTGATTATATAGCTATTGATCATTGTATATTTGTGGCATCTTATGTAGATATACTAGTATGATACTATATATTAAAGGAGAAACACTGCTACAGTGTTTCCTTTAATATATAGTGTAGTTTTGCACCTTAGTACTTGAATTTTAGATTGTTTTAATTTAGTCCTCTCAAGTTTTAAATTGTTTTAGTTTTGATCAATGGCATTTGTTTTTGCTAAACTTTGTTTACTTTTCACTTTAGTATCCCAAAGTTTTCATGGTTTTAGTATGTACCTTAACATGTGTTTTCCTTTCCATATAGTTTTTTGTTATTACTTATACATTTAAGTTATTGATTCTTTGGTAATCTTTAGCATACGATATTTTAAAAACTTTAGTATGCCGTTACGACATGCTCATATTTTTATATGTCATGCCGTTAAAACGAAGTTGTATTCGTAACAAGTTATGTAAGTTCCGATTAAAACGAAGTTTTTTTCGCAATAGAATATTTTTTTTGTATTGTAACCACATACCGAGTGTCGGTACCACATCAATGTCGTAATGAGCCGAACCGATACCAACCAAGTCCTTTTGATAGTTAGATAAACATTTATTTTGTTGTGCGGAAGTGATATTCGTTACGATGTGTTTGTGTATTCGCGTTTTAATATGCGAGTCTGTTGTCGAGTTTCCCGCGCAAAGCGCGTCAGGAACACTCTAGTTACATGTATTCACATAGGTTTAATAGGATACATAGGTAAAGGTAAAATATATATGCACTTAAGCTTCAAGTTCATGTTGGAACACGTCACGTTGTATTTAAATATAGTTAAGTCTCAACTTCAAACTTTTCAACAATTGTTACTTTTCTATTTTCGAACAAGGTTACATTATAAGATTCTTTCGATGCATGCAGATATTTTATAGAACGAAAATAAACCATAGCCATGGAAATGTAATGTATATATTCTTTGATTTTAAATTTTTCACAGATATATTTCAATTCTTAGACATTCTACACATGTTATGATTTATTGTCATGGAAGATCTACGGATCATGTCCAATGTGAGAAAGGCTATCATTGGTCAAAAACGTGATTTTGTTATTTATTAACACTGCACACAATACACAGTTTTTTGGTTATTTTAGTTAAACTTCAATCATTTGTATATATATGAAATAATGAGACCTAAACATTGTTTTTAGGCTCTCGGTTGTGGAGATACAAATAGCGTCATCCCTCTTGGTGGATGGGGTCCATTTCAAACCCACCAATCATATTCAAACACATTCACATTTATTTACTTTTTATTTTTCTTCTATTTATTTTAAATATTAATTAAACCAAGTTAACCCTCAACACGCTTGTTAAATTATAACTCTTCTTTCTACATGGAAGTGATATGACACGATAACTAGTTCTTACTAGTTATCCCACAAAACACGGCCTTTAAAGAAGAAGGAAAAAGGTATTTAAGCCGTGATTATTTTTTTGTGACACTTGTATTATTAATTTATTATAAAAATAAGACCTTGATCCTAGAAGATTTACGCAACAAATACCACCACGTGTTTGCATATGATCCGTCAGTTCACAATGCAAAAGATGCAACCCTTTGTTATATATGTACACGAACCTCTTTCCACTTCTCTTTCTAATTGCATCTCTCTCTCTCTCTCTTTCTCTCTCTCTGGAAAGAAATTAAGAACTGAAAGTATAGAATCAAGAAGCACTGAAATTTGGAAACAAAACAATGATGCACCTCAAGGAAACTGAGTTATGCCTTGGCTTGCCTGGCGGCGGTGAGGCGGATACTTTAAAGGTCACCGGGAAACGTGGGTACTCGGAGACTGTTGATCTTATGCTCAATCTTCAAACAAATGACCAGTCATCCTCTTCAACTGATCTCAAGGATAAGAAGTTGCAAACAGCTAAGAACAACAAAGATTTGATCAAACCACCAGCCAAGTAAGCTACTAGCTAGAAAAGTGGAATATATTATCCTCAAGAAAATTTCCAACCAATATTAATACGTGTGTATGGATATAAAACATCCATATTTACATATGTTTATACAGTCATTTGGTGAAAAGTGAAAACCCTTATGTTAATTTTTAGAATATTATATAGGTTGTTAGTTTTCTGAATTGAATTACTGGATACATACATACATAAACAAACGTATAAGGTCTCACTCATAACATAACAACGTCTAAAAAAGGTGAGCTAAAAGGTTAGGGAAGAATGAGATAAGCGCAAACATTTCCCGATCTTTAAACGATATAAATATACGTACATGTGAGTGAGTCAGTGAGTGAGCATCTATGCAAACCGGCTGAGATCAAATGAGCATGAATTATCTTTTAACATCATAACATGTATAATAAAATGATTGCCATAAACTCTAATTAGCTTATTAATTTTTTCCTTTTGATTTGGTGAATTAATATATAGGGCACAGGTGGTAGGATGGCCACCAGTGCGAAACTACCGCAAGAACGTGATGGCTCAAAAGAGCAACACTGAGGAAGTAACTGAGAAGGTGGTGGCAGCCACAGGTGGTAGCGGCAACGCGGCTGCTTTTGTGAAGGTTTCCATGGATGGAGCACCCTATCTTCGCAAGGTGGACCTCAAATTGTATAAGAGTTATCAACAATTGTCGGATGCTTTGGCCAAGATGTTTAGTTCTTTCACCATGGGTAAGTTTTAATTAGTTTGTTCATTATTACTTAATAATTAAATTTTATGATTAAATAATTGAAAACACTAATAAAAAAAGACAAAATTTTAATTGTTAAATATAATACATATATATATATAGGGGAGGGATATTTTGAAAACCATAGTGAGTTTTAAGAACTTAAGAACTTCAATTCTATGCCACACATTTAATTAAATAGATTGGAATATGTGGTTGAGATAAAATCTGGCAAAAAAGTCAAAGTAGAAGAGAGAATAAATATGTAAGTGGTTACACTAACTTTTACGTCCGTTACACATGTGTAAAAAGTCGACTCGGTGCGTAAAAAATTGTGTAATTTTTTACGTGTATGTAACTTACATATATTATGCATGTGTAAAAAAAATTCGAAAAAAAAATCGTTATACTGAGTTCTTAAAACTCAAAGGGGTTCTTAATTGAAATCTCCCCTACATATATATATATATATATAGGGTTAGGTTCAAATAAAAAGTTTGATTTTCCTAAGAAGGCTAGGAAATAAGGTATTTTAGTCTTAACACTTTAATATCAAAACCCACTTACTTTAATCTCAAAACCCACTTAAATTAATTTCAAAAACCCACTTATATAAAACCCACTTACATCTTTATTCATCTCCTACAACCACCACCACTCCACCACCCACCACCACCACAACTGTCACCCACCGCCACTACCTCGCCGGAAAAGTCTATGGAAATTTTGCCGGAAAATTTCACCGGAAAAGTCGTCGGAAAGTCACCTAAAAACAATCCCCGAGAAATTTCGCCGGAAAATCGCCGAAAAATTCAACGAAAAGTTTTCGGAAAAAAGTTATTGGAAAACGGGCGCCGAAAAAAACACAATGGAAAACACTATAAAAAACACAATTTAAAAAACACAATATAAAAAACACAATGGAAAAAAAACACTATGAAAAAAAACACAATAATAAAAATACAATTGTATGGCACAATGGAAAAAACACTATGAGAAAAAAAAAACACAATGATAAATACAATTGTATAACACAATTTTGTAAAACACAATACGTAAAAATCCCACTAATTTTTTTTATTTTTTATAAGACAATATGGTGCTCATATAAAAGATAAAAAGACACTCGTTATTATGTTGAATTTATTTTTCAATAAAAATGTCGTAAAAAAAAGTTATGGACGTTCTAAAATGATGGAGGAATTTGGCATATGCTTTGCATGTGAAAAGAGAAAGTCAACAAACGTGTTATTCCTTTTATGCCATTTCCCTTATTTTCACACATGATTTCCACCTAAACTAATCTCAACCTTTAATGTTTAAATCAATGGACAAGATTCCTTCCTACAAAAACTATACTTCCTATTATAACCTAACCCTATATATATATATAATTATCATTACATATACCACAACTTTACTTAGGTTAATATACAACAACCATTAAACGCATGTTAACATCATAGTACTATTATTGTTATTATTAGTACTATTATTATTATTGGGGAATGTTCATGTGCATTTTAATCTTAACATGAGAACGTAGGAAATAATACCAATTTATAGAAAAAATAAAAACGTAAGAAACAATACCAATCTACATAAACAATGATTTATAATAACAAAGAAAAAAACCTAAAAATTACAACAAAAGAATCAAAATCAAGAATTAAATAATAACAGCATATACCAACAAATACTTAAAACAACAAAAGAAAAAATCTAATAATAAAAATAAAATATAAATCAACGAATACTTATAACGTCTCATAATCGAAAATTAGCAAATACGAACAAAAAATAATATCAAACACCTATAAAAATAAACCTAATAATATCAGCAAATTGGTTCTCACTATTCTCATGTTAAGAATAAAATGTATTTGATCATGTTTCTATTATTATTATTATTTTAAAGGGCACATCATAGTACTAATTTAGGTTTTTTCTTGTTAAGAAATAATTATTTATATTTTAACTCTTTAATTCTTGCAATGTTCTATAAAAGGTCATAAAACATATATTACGTATTATAAGAAATAATTAATTACATTTTTACTCTTTAATTCTTAAAATTTTCTTCTTAAAATTTTCTATAAAAACGTCGTAAAACATATATTACGTATTATTCATAAATTATATGTATCTACAAAAGAATAACGAGAGTAACTATAAAGAAAAAACATAATCTAATATCTCCTAATTATAATAAAGATATAACTATAATTCATATTAAGAAAGAAAAAAATCACTAAAAAATACATTTTATCTAATCATAACTAACAAATACTATATCATGTTATGTTTCTAAAAAATTCTTGTTATTAACCTTGCAGGAGATTATGGATCTCAAGGGATGATAGATTTCATGAATGAGAGCAAACTGATGGATCTTTTGAACAGTTCTGAGTATATTCCAAGCTATGAAGATAAAGATGGTGACTGGATGCTTGTCGGGGACGTCCCATGGCAGTAAGTTCTTAAACCTAATAAAAAATTAGAGATCCAATTGACAAAACATTTTGATTCTCATCAATATTGACTTGTTTTTTTATCCAGAATGTTTGTTGATTCTTGCAAGCGACTTCGAATCATGAAGGGCTCGGATGCAATTGGACTAGGTAAGCAACTCCTACAAAATCATTTCTATCGTCTATTAATCTTATAATCAATGACCTCGTTGTATATCCATAGTCCCATACCTTGACTCGGCTAATTTCTGTTGGGATTATTAATATACATTGAATAGTTCTCTTTTCACTAATTAACTTGTGTGATCGAGTGAAAAATCATCCAACTAGTGTATACGATTTTTTGGAAAGCACACAATCACATAAGTTAATTAGTGAAAAGAAAACTATTCGGTGTATATCCATTCATTGCTATACTTGTCAAAACCTGAAAATTAAACGAAGTTAAATCCTAAAAAATTAGGGAGCATTAGATAGACGCCTAAACTTTCAACTTAATTATCTTTTTAATTGTGTAGTTAAGCTTACCCATGTTTACACAACTTGCGGGTGTAAACCCTAATATAGGAAAGATGTTAAATATTAACTGATGTAAAACTTACTCTTGGAAAATTTATTACAGCACCGAGAGCGATGGAAAAATGCAAGAACAGGTGCTAAACTCATATCGAAAGCAAACCCTAATGTTAAATCGTGTTCATGTCAACTTCAGTATATCAAAAACATGGATGGATGATCAAGCTGTTAATGTTTGAATGTGTTTGGATTTGTTTTTGGTTTTTGTTTATTTTAAGTAAAAAAAACTCAAGTTTTATAGTATGTAGAATTTGTGAAAAGGTGATTTGGGACATTTGTAATTGACAAAAACAATGAATCTCGTACTTGGTTGCCTCACAAAACATATCTGGAGTGTTTAAGTTGTTCATGTTTTCATAAATTGTTGTTCGTGTGGTCATAAATTGTGTTCTATGTTTTCTTAAATAATCGTTCATGTTGTCATAAATTGTAGTTTATTTTTCATATCAACCCCATTCTAGCATGTTGCATTTCTCTTTAATATTGGCAGATCTAATTTCATTTATGTATTTATTAATTTCTTCATTAAAAATGTAATTGAATAAAATTAATATTTAATTAATTGTATTTATTAATGAGGCATGGCTTAATAATTATAAGTAGCCATCCCCCAAGTGGTAGGGAGGGAACAATGGCATGTGCATGTTTATGGGGCAACTCATTTATGGCCAATTACCTTTTGTTTTTCTGTTTTTCATAAAAAAATGTACAATATACGGTTTGGCTTCTCTATATAAGTATTTCCTTTCAATCTAAAATATGTGTTTAAAATAGAACTTAAGAGAATTTGTTTTTTTAGAGAACATGTCACTGACATTTTATCTCCAAATTTAATGTATGTTCATACTTTTCACAAATGTGCTGGTGTACAAGCAAATCCATTTACATAGATTAAATCTTTTACGTAAAAATACAAAATGTAATACGTTATATCTAATACATTATATGTTGTTATTTTCTGTAAAATGGTTGCATATAAGATTATGCAAGCACTAGTACTTCACACGATAGAAATATCAATAGCAACGTCGTACCACCATTGCTCTCGCCTTCTACCTCAGCCTATGTTATTCTTGTGGCATCCCATACTGAACCCACACCCTGCAACCTAAGTGTTTAATCAATTAACTTAATGATTGATTAAATCCTTTATAACACTAATAATTATAGTGTTTAACATAAATTGTATAAATAACATATATATATATATATATAATTTCATCTAAAATAAAATTTGTAATTTACGTTGTCATACGTCAAAGGTGAACTCCACGTCCCTACAAAACATTGTAAAACGAAAGGTTTTGTAAATTTATATTTTGCATGTTGGTTTTAAATTTGAAATCTGATTTTAAGAAATATTTATTTGAATCTTGTAGGTAGTTTCAAATGCTGTAAAAAAAATTGAGAAATAATATATTTTGAGATTGGAAATCGTAAGTTCTGACTTTGTTGGAGGGAGGGAAATTGATTAGTATGTGATGGTGGTTAGAAGCACATGCATAGCCCAATATGTGTTGGCTTGGGGTTTCTTTAATAAACTAATTAATTTATGGGATCACTAACAACTAATCACTTTTATTTAAAAAGATTCACATGCCTAACCCAAATATATAAAAGAACCTTCGTGGTAATCTTCTCCCCCAATCACACACTCGAAATCATATTGATTCTTTCATCATTCAAAATTGATTTCAATCCTTCGTGCTCATCTTCTTCTTCGGGAAACCATACTGCCAACTGTCACTTGACAGCCGTTGTGCCATCACAAGAGCAAAACTTTCTGGCGTAACACACAATGGGACGAAAACCCGGGTGAGCTAAGGATTCGAACTGACAACTTTTGCACAAGGCCTAGCTCAAATCCATCATTGCCAATATCCACCCAAATAAGACAAAAGTGGAATTCAAACTTGAGTCTCCACTGAAAAACCCAAGTCTCTTACCACTATGCTACAAAACCCCTCAATATATAATAACAAAATTCTTATTTATTATGTATTATTATCTCTATCTCTTCTCTTACTATATACAAAGCACTAGTTAAGGATATATATAAAGCACTAAGGACCTCTTAAATTATAAAAGGTACCTCAATCATGCAAAAGATACATTATGAGATTCTAGGGGTAATTCTGTCTTTAGCCATATCAATTTACGTTAACTTCAACTTTGTTAAAAATAAGTTACAATTTTAGTCCTTCAATTTCAATTCATTTTTGTTAATTTATATAATAGTTACACTATTAACCCTTATTCTAAGCAAACTACCCCCACGACTTTTAAACAGCCATAACTTTTTCACACGTTAATATTTTTTTTTTTTTAAATTACACCATAAAAACAAGCATTTTATTCTGTTTAATTTAAGTATGGTATTGCTATAGTTTATTAATTTAAATAAAAACTAACACGTTACGTGATTACCAATTAGTATCAGCAAAAGGTCGGACAGACTCATGGGTCATAACGGATTAAGGTCAGAACAGGTCGACAAAAAAATGGTTAATTTGGTTCTCGGCTTCAAGTCAAAAGGCGCCGGGTCAAAACGAGCTTTGGGTTAAAATGATGTTGGGTCGAATGGGCTTTTGTGTCGGAACGGGATGGGTGAAAAAATGGTTTACTTGAAATTACTGTACATTTCTTTTTTGCTTCTTGATTTTCATCATCGATTACGCTCGTTCACGCATTAGTTATGCGGATAACATTGTTTGTGCGTACCAAATTGCTTGCGTGTAAGCGTTGTTTGACGCGCTTACCGACACCAGTTACGCGCCCGATGCCACGTTAAGCACATACTATCATCGGGATATGCACATACTGCTGCGATGAACGTACCGACACCGATAAGGTTCGTGCGTATCTCGCTGCATCGCGCGGGCACATGACTAGTATATAATAATTGAGAAGTTTGGCGACGTAATTAGTCCAAGTGACCTTACGTGGTTTGTCGGCGTTTTCATTTTTTTATCTATTTATTGTTTCTAATACGGAAAGCGCGGGTTTTTTATACCGAATTCACATCCGCTTACGCTTGCTACACATGGTTTTTTTTTTGCCGCAACTTTTTTTGTTTGTTGATTTCAGACGAATCTGCGTCAGTTTGCGACACAACATACATATATTTTTGGTTTTCGTCACGGTATTTTTTTATTTAAATACGTTAATTTAACACATGGTTTTCTTTGTACGATTTAGTGCCGACAACGTCAATTCCGACCGAATTCGCATTAGTTCGCAAGCGCAACACGTGAGCTATTCATCACGTTTTTTGTTCAGCAATTCTAGAATCAATGAACTCGTATCAATTCGCAACTGGAACGCGTGTGGTTGTTTTTTTTTGTTCACCAGATATTTTTATATTTTAGATATGTTAAATTTTTGTATTTATGTGTGGGAGAATTTATGTTTTGCCTTACTTTCGGCACCATAACCAGATACCAACCAAACTTTCGTAGGCTTTCAACCGCAATGCGCATTTATGTTATGCTAATTTGTTGTATTTGGGCGTTAACGACGTTTTTTTGGGGTTTGTTTCTGGTTTCGTAACCTGGGACTAATCGAATTCACCTCGACTCGCAGTCGCATCGCACGAGAAAGATTGTATTAGTATGGCTGTCAATAACATCAACCCGGCGCAACGCGTCGGGAATCTATCTAGTTATTAATAAGATATATTTAAAAGTACGATAAAGATGAAGGATATAGTCTTGGTTTCACATATGAACGAGGGTTAATATGAGCAATCGAGAAGTGTATGGGTGAACTGAATAAAGAGTTTAAAGACAAAAGAAAATAAATATCAAAGAATAAATTGAGTAGTTAATTTATTGACAAAATGACAACATACGTCCTTTATGTTTGGCCTGATTTTCATTAGCGTCCTTTAATGAAAGAAATAGCAACAGGCATACATCATGTTTCAAATTCCTTTTACATTACGTCCTTTGTCACTAACCCAGTTAATTTTTTTCGTTAAATATAGTCATGTGCAAGGCACACGAAGATAAATTTGTCTTTCTACCCTTTAAGAGACTATTTGTGTGGATTCCTTAAAGTTTGAGCTATATTGAAAATACTTATAAAAAATAAAAATTAATAAATATTTAAAATATATATACATATTTATCTCATATACTCTCTCTCTCACACTCTTTCCTCCCTCTCTCTCACACTCTCCTCAGGTTTCAATTCATCACCACCATCCACCACCACCATTAATCAACCGCCACGACCTAGCAACCACCGAAACCGCAACTACCACAGCCACCACCGAACTACAACCACAGACCTTATGCCGCTCCGGATACCACCATCAACCACCATAGACTCTCCACTATTCTCTCCCATTACCGGCCACCCAACACCGTCATCACAAACAAAATCGGAAAATCGAACAAGGCACAACAAAATCAGGGATCTGAAGATGCAAATATTGGGGATCTGAAGTAGATTGAGTACACCATTCTTCTTCTTCTTCACTCCCAACATCCCCTCGGTATCCGCACCATGTTCACCACACCCAACTCCGGCGACCAACAACCAGCTCCGATCGTTAACCCGTCGGAGCCTGAAGACCTGCCTGCAACACCCGACCCACTTCTCGGATTCGGGTCTTTTATCGACCCGAACACTGAAACAACAGCCGATACGGAGGAACTAGAGGAGGCGACCAAAACAGACTTAGACCCAGATCCTCTTTTGAAGACGTATGGTCGGCCGGCCGGCCGGCGTTAGGGAGGAGAGTGTGTGTGTGTGTGTGAGAGAGAGAGAGAGAGAGAGTGTGTGTATATGAGAGATAAATATATGTATACATATATAGAGGATGGTTCATGCAAGAAGTCATATTATAGCGAGAAGTTAATTACAACCTTAGATTTCTTTGATCAAAGGCTTACATTTAAGATGGCAATATTGTAATATTAAGATGTCTAGTTTTAATGTCTTCAAATGTAAATGGGTAAACTCGTCCTAAATGTGTAGCCTAAAAGAAGAAACAGACTTGTATTATTGAATTCCCCTTTTTAAACCATAAGCAACTCAACGTCATAATAAATTGAAGATTCAAGAACTTGCCTCAACATAAAAATCTGCATTACTTTATTGAAGTTTTAGTAGCACACTTACATAAACAAGATTGAAAGAAATCAATTTACGTGATTTCACAGTTCTACAACCTAAATTACATAATCAATTCTTTTTATTTTTTTATTTGGGTTTACTATTATGGATTTTTTTTATTCTAATCAATTCCTACAACCTTTGTTTACATTTTTATTACTTTAGTTTATTAGTTCCTCGGATAAGATTTAAATTTGTTTATGTATTGACTCCTACACTATTTATTATATATGCTTTTTGTAGGTTCACATTACTCCTACACTATTTATTATATATGCTTGGTGAGACCTTTCGAGACCTTTATCCATGAATTTGGGTCAAATGCGTGAGAAGCCTTCACTTACAAATAAAGTAATCTGATAGCTTGAGATAATGGTTGTTTTACATTTTTCGTTTTTTACTATTTATTTTTCGGATTTTAATTTTCTTTGTTGTAAGAAAGTTAATAATATACTTAGGGTTTGATGATGAAAGGGTTTCATAAATAAATGATATGTTATAACCCGTTTAAAAGCTATCTGGATTTGGTGGCCCATGACCCGCTTATGTTTTTTACTATAAAATATAAATAATATCTTTTTCTTTTTAATTTGGATATTAAATTTAGTATATTCCTATTTTATAGGATTTTCGTATCAAATAATTGGTAAGATTAATTTTTAATTTAATGAGATGTTATAACCCGTTTAAGAGCTATCTGGTTTTAGTAAGGCCCATACCCATGAATTTGGGTTAAATCAATGAGAGACCTCCATTTAAAAATCAAGAAATCCGGTGGCTTCCATAAAAAGGGGCAGCGACCACATCGCGACACGAATGATTTTTGGGTTTTCGTTTATATATATTATAGATATTAAATTTAATATTCATACAAATTAATATAGATTGCATGATACTTTAAACGAATTGTATTAATAATCATAATAAAAAAATTATGTTAAGCTACAAAATCATTGGTCTCAAAATAGTAAATATAATTCGTCTTAGCTAATTGTCTCAAGTTTAATAAAAATAACCCATTTTAGCTCGTTGACATTTGAGACCTTTAAAATTTGAATATGATCCAACTAAGAGTAAGACTGAACAAAAACCTAGCTCAAAGTATTTAAAAGTGTAGAAAATATTTATGTAATAATATGTATATTTTAGACTACATCAATTTCACTAGAAATTATAGGGACTAGATTTCAAAATATTTCAAAAAATAAAAAAAAAAATACCAAATTTTCTTCCTCCTTTCCACCGGCTGACACACACCCACCTAAACCCTTTTCTTGATATGCAATAAACGGAAATATTCAATGTTTGACCTTGTCAAATCGTTTACTAACCACAAACCGACACCCACCGACGGTTTGATTATGGAATTGATGTAATTTTGACAGCTATATCGACAAATTTATATCGCGGCTAAACGGACCTCAAAGCACTATAAATACACCACCAAAATGCAATTAATCTTTCTCACACACTATATACACCTTCACAATCCTAAACCCTAACCTAATTGCAATTTACAAAGCTGTCAAGATCAAGTTTGATATCAACCGAAAGCCCTAAATAGCTGTTAACCTTCAATTCGTAAACGTTTACGATAATTTTTTTGTGATTTTAATTCATTTTTAATCATCAAACGAAAACTCCAAATCAATTTAACCAAACATGGATCAAATTAAGCTAATTGAAAATCTAGGGTTTATGGGTTAAGGGTTGAACAACTATGTATGTATGTATGTATGTATGTATGTATGTATGTATGTGTGTGTGTATTTAATTTGTTGATATACTAACGAGTTAGACACCTGCCGTGATGGCAGGTGCATGGTTGGGTAAAACTTTGAACCAATTTTCCGCAATGGGCGAAAGCCTGACGTCGTCAAGTGTATCCATTCCAAATTTGATTCGGCCTGGGCGCCGGTTCGAACCCTTAGGCCCGGTTTCGTTTACTTTTTTGTTTTAATCATTTTATTTTACAATATAATATTATAAGAACCTTATTTTAACGAAACCGAACCCCAAACTCACATTTTTTATTGTCATGAACCTTCAATTTCTTGATTTATCTTTATATACATACATATATTTATATATAAACTCACTATATATTTTACATATAATAAATATGATACATATTTTCACACGTTTAATAAGCTGAACTAGCTTAGAGGTTCAAATAATTTTCCCGTTAATATATATACATATGTATAACATTTTTATCAATAATTAACATTTATGTCTTTCATCAAACACATGTATTGATAGATATTATATATAATTTTAGGATTAATTAATATTGGTTATTTATTATCAATATTATTTTACTTATAAATATGAATATAGATAAATATCATATAAGGGATTTCTCATTTTGTTTATCCAACATAAATACCAAAATAACAATATTAATACTAATAATAATAAATACATACTAGTATTAAATAAATAAATAATAAATATAATGATTTAAACCCTAAAAGACTCCAAATTTTTCAAACCAATCATAAACCACAATAATGGTGATCAAACTAATAATATCCCGTCAAATCTCAAATCCTTATATGTCTTGTTAATTTTTCGTTTATTAATTTATACTATCGTTAACAATTAGGGTGTTTTTGTTGACGTATCTCGATGAGCGCAATCATTGTCATCTTAACTTTTATCATTATCTCATCACTCATCCCACCCCTTAAGATAAGTAATTCGCACCCCCCTTTTTACTGTTTTACATTTTGGGGGAGTTATGCCTTCGCAAGTTAGATAAAATATCATTTTCACTACAATTTCTCTATTTGCGTAGATATGAAATTGCTCGATTAGTTTATACGCGTGAATTGTGACTATGTATTTATTCTGAGTTATGGTTGTTGGCATTTCATCCCCGTCCTTATCCTTATTTGTATGATCATACGCCACTGAAGTAACTCGACCCGTTGGGACGAGGGAAATGGCCTTTATATTAATGTTATGCTAGTTGTATTAGTTCATGTTTATCAAAAGGAATTGTCATTTTCAATTAGACATATGCAAAATTGTGATTACTTACTCAACTTTATGTTGACAAATCTATCTATTTTCACGCATGACACAGGTAGCTTTATGGGATGAAGAAAGTGTTGAAAGCTTAGATGATACCTTAGGTTGTATGACGATAAAGATGGATTTTGCTTTATTTTAAATATTTAATTATGATGTATTTCCATTAAGACAATATTTTGTTTTTGTGTACTTGAATGCTTTATGAAATAAATAATTTAGATATTGATGCGTGTAATTTACTTTACTGTCTTCTGAGCTATGATATAATTATGTTGCGCCCCGATATGTTCCGCCGTAGGTTGGGGTGTGACTCGCACCCCGTAATAGACGTTGCAATCAATCTATGAAGGTACATGTATAATACAATTTAATATAAAAAATAAAATAATATGATATGATATGATATGAGTACCACACAGGCTTGAAGTTCGTGATAGAGTGCTTCTCATTTTAAACCATTTTCGGGTCAGTTCGGATTATGTTTTGTCTAAAAAGGATCTATTCATATTGTGTTTTATTTTTAACGGGCCAATCCGGATTGTGATTTTTTGCAAATGGGTCAATTAAGATTGAGTTATATCTGAAACGGGTCAAATTTGTATTATGTTTTATCTCAAATGGGTCAATTTAGATTGTGATTCATCTCAAACGGGACAATTTTACTCTAAAGGATAGATAAACTTTATACTGTGAGTTGTGCGATTACTATTCAAAAGTATTATTAATTATTAATTACAAAAGGTTTTAATTTTCTGACTCGATCTATTTTGCCTTTTGTTCATCTTTGTACATGAAAAGTAATATTAACTATTAAAATGATTTCGTAGTTTCATTTTCATAGTTATCCCATGCCACATGTCCTCTCTTTACTCATCTTATCATCATGTTGACCCGTCATAGCTCAGTTTAAACTACATGTTATATAATCTAACAATATTATACTTTTATTATCAAATGCAGCATGTGTATTCTTTCGTGTTCGTTTATTTTAAATTTAAAATGAACAGCTCGTGAGCATAAACAAACGTAACGAGTATAATTAAACATAGATGAACGAAAACGAACAAATATAAAACATTAAGTAAATGATTAGTTTAATATTTCATTCAAATATGAACATAAACAAACATAAATAGATCAAAATAGGTTAAAGTATAACGTAAATAAACCCGGGTGACACGCATGCTAAAAGATAGTACACAAATAAATTTGTTGTCACTTAAACATTTGTAGTGGAACCACAACAAGAAGCAAAAAGACCGGACGAAAGTTATTATCAGATTGGACTAAATGACAAAGGTTAAATGAAGATTATTTGTGATTAAGTTTATTCATTTCAAATCGAATTCAGAGCCTTGTTCCTGGGTGATGACTCTGACACACAGTTTTATAGATAAGGTAATGTCAATAAATGTTTTGCACAAGATTGGACCTTAATCTTACTTCTTTCATTAACGGGCTAGTATGTGGATGAACTCATGAGCTACACACGGTAGGCCTATGAAAGACTACTAGATCGGAAATTCGGAACGACATCAAATAGCACGAGGGAGACAATCATTGATGAGAAACAGATTTAGGCTAAACATATAATCTTTCTTCGGTACCACCTCCACGATGACAATAATAAGGAACCATTGACAATGGAGGAACCTCAAAAACAGGCTTAACCACCAGAGGTTGTTTCTCCTCCCAAAAGCTCGCAATTCATTTCTGATCCGCGATTGCAAGAATCCAAGTCTAATAGCTAGTACAACTTTGTTTATTCCGTATTACCTCCTACATAAAACTATGGGAGAAAACATCACTCATACTGACATGTTAGAAGTGATGTTTTTCACATTCCATGTTTATAACATACTCCTGACATAGTAGAAAACATCAGTCGATTTCTAACAGATTATGAACACCACTAACTGTATCTTCTGACCACAAGTGAGTTAGCATGGACTAATATATTGAACGCAAATTGCTAAAAGAAAAAATAAAAGTTAACTTACAAAAAATTTTATTTATGTAAATAAAAAAAAGAAGCGGCTTAAAATAGATTATTACATACATGCTAAGTTTTCAATTTAGTCAATCATCAATGCTCTTGAATCAAACACAAGCACAGGCACTCGTCAGAAACAAAATGCGACCATATTTGATAAGTCTTTAACTTCGGGAATACGTGTTAATATGTTGACTTTTCGATTTTTTCTATCACAGCTTTCAAATCACGTTGACTTTCGATTCTACCCGGCTTCAAGACATGTTCTTTCCACATAGAGTCACTATGGATTAGCATTTTGTGGTCTGCGTAAAGCTCGTATATGGAATCAGCTTCATCACTGATTTCGCTTAATGCGTCCAAGCATTTGATTTGATCTGGATCAACTAGTAGATTGCTATTGCCGTCTTTAAACCCGATTAACTTCATTTCAAGCAAAAGATAAACAAAAGTAACAAATTAAATGATGAATACAACAAAAAGAAATTAGTGGTTATGCTTATTCACATAGTTTAAGAAAATAAATCACATATTTACACTATTATAATCATATCAACTGCATAGTTTTCGTTATGTTAAACAAAATTATCTAAAAAAATAATTTACATAACATATTTACTTTGTATATGATAATATCTAAAAGAATGCATATGGTGTATAAAATTGTATATATATAGAACTAATATGCTCGATTATTAATCTCAAGAGTTAGATTAAGCTCGGTATATAAAAATCAGATTCGGGCTTAGACTCGTTTAGTAAATGAGATCCAGTTGAAGCTTAAGCTCAAGACTGAACTTGTTTACCTTCTATGGTAGCATTTATAAGCGACTTTGAAGGGCTTATGCACGCCTCGACTCGTTTAAACACTTAATCTCGTGAGCATATATAAATAAACTAGTAAAATATGAACTTACCGTTGGAGGGGCTCTAATACCATTCGTGCAATAGAGCTTTGCATTGTCAACCAGACAACAATACTTTCTAAATGCATTTGCAAATCTCTTGTGTGATTTCAACTGTGAATTGACCCTCACTGCTCTTTTCACTGCTATAGCCCTCCTGCAAGGTTGTAAATAAAAAAATATTTAACTTAAATTTATTTTAAATACATTATGAAAATATGATCAATAACATTATACCTAATTCCTCTAGTAACTGCAAGAAAAGGGTCACAAACAACACCAACCAACTCAATTCTGTAAGGTTTCTTTGGTTTAACATCACCCTCCACCTTTTCCCAGTAATCTTCGGTGACGGTTCCATCTTCGGAGACCTTGTAGCCAACGCCCATTCGATACTGATGTTTATGAATAGTCCTCGCCATGGCAATTGTTTGTTCCACAAATGGTTCCCATGATAGTGTTCCATCCATGATCACGTCTCTCCCGTCATTTAACGCTGTTACTAATACAGAAGAAGCGGCGTCCGTAGATGTTTGATGCACCTATGGTCCATTCTTATAGTCAACGTTTTTTATATAACAACACAAGTTACTAAACTAGTCGTCTTACCAGTCCACTGATTGGACTGGTTATTGGCCCCTTGAGTTTATAGGCACGAAGAGAGAGATTGTACCAATTCAGCGGTTTGAAGCATATCATTGTGACGACCCCTTGAGTTGAGGGCTTGGTAAATCACATCTGTCTCCTTAAAAGCGTCGGCTTCCACCACCACCGCGTTTTCTGCAGCCCCCGACCAAAAAACGCTGCCATAATTTTGGTCGAAAATTAAATATGGGCTAAGAAAGCAATTATAATGGCTAAATACTTAACAGCATATAAACCAAACAAATATTTTACTCTTTAAGAATTTCTTTGAGTACAGTGCTCTTTCCAGCTCCCATTCCGCCACCCATGAAGAGAAGCACCGGGCTTCTGTCGCAAAGAGCGATGGGCCCCAGCACTTTTGTGAAGGCGTCACTGCTATTGCTCTTTTTAGGATTGGTAATTCCCATCACCTTCATTTCCTCCACCATTGTAGAGATTGCCCTGGTCACTTTTAAGTCCTTTGTAACTCTATCAAATCTTTGCTTTCTACATAAATTATGTAACAATCCAATTAATATAAACCATTTTGAACTACAAAAATTTTAGAAATTATTAGTAACGATTTATCTACAAGTATTTAAGTGAATATATGTGTTAACAAGTGAATGTGTTATAATAGTAATGATTCAATATAAAAGAGTACATACGACTTTCTTGTCGTGTTCATGCATTTAATAGATAAAAGAGCGTTCATTAACTATCAAAGTACATGTAATATTCATTTTCTTATATAACTGCAGTATGTGTATATATGCATTACTAAAGTTATTATTAGCATTCTTGGAACATAATAAATGAACTTCTATGTAACTCATGAATCGTTCGATCCACTTTCAGTTCGTTAGAACCCTATGAATCACCGCCTCTCTTCCTTTTTTTCACTATATATTTAAACACTAGGTGCAAATTCTTATACTCTTCTCGCGAATATTTACTAGCTAATAAAGTTACTTCTCACAAATTATTTGTTACATACTAATTATAAACAAACTAATTAATTAAAGAAATTTAAATGATGTGACAATGTGTTTGTTAAAAAGTGAAGTATCATTTACTCATTTTGATGTTAATTTTACAAAGAGCGATTGACACAAATCATCTTTTGTTATTAAATTTATATCACAACGTAGATAAAAGTAAACAAATCGAAACATCATATTCAATTAAAAAAATATTTAAAAATTATAAAAGAAAAACAAGTGTATATGTATATTAATAAAAATTGAAGAAAAAACTTTTAGAAAATATATTTACTCTTATTTGAAAGGTTGTGACAAACTGCCACCAATGATGTGGTGATTCATTGGCAACGCCTTTAAAGTTTAAACACCTCGGATTGGGATAGAAGTTTTGGGTTCAAGTACACCGACAAGGATTAAAGGAGAATTCACACATTAAAAAAATTAAAGGTTTATGCTAAAAGTACATGTCTTTCTTTTTATTTGTTGTTTCTACTTCAACTTGTCATATTTGTAATATATATTCTTCTTTTCATATTGAAAGACAAAAATATCTTTTTTAACTTCGTGTTTTCAAAGAAATGGTGCGATGAAAATTTAAAATAGGGGTATGCCTTACAATTAATAGTTTGTTTTAATGGCAAATGTGTATCGCTTACAATTAGATGGTTGTGAGTTTTAATCTCAATATAGTTATAAAGGTTGGGACTTACAATCAAATAGCTGTGCCTTTCGCGATTCAGTCACAAATCGGAGTCATGCTTACAAGTTACAACGGACTGAAATCAAACACACACGAGTGGTCGCGGCCAACCCTATTGAATACTGTTTTATATGGTCACATGGGTGGTCCTATAGAAAATCCTTTTTCTTGGTGTCTAAAATGTTTTTGATTAAAATTGATTTTTTTTCCTGTGTATACACTTGCATCAAGTAATTTAAATGGAGTACCTAACTATATATAACGAGAGCTGATTAATACTGATAATATTAACTGTGTAATTATAATCATAATCCATATCCCGTGAGTTTACCGGCACATTTTATAATTTTTAAATATATTAGGCTGTAAGGTATGGAAGCCATCATGCCGGTGAAAATGTTGATGTGGCAGGTGGCGCCGGCGGTAAACACCACCCCGCTCAAGTTGGCTCCGATGGCGGTGAAGTTCTGGATCTGATTTTACCGCTCAAACTGCTGCTGGCTTCTTTGCAAAGTAGGAAACGAATAATAATTGTTTATTCCATATAACCCTGCATGGGACCAATTCCAAAAGGGATAACCTCGTACCTCGAAATTCCGGCGACATTTTTATCATCTCCGACGAAATTCCGGCGACAAATATGACCTTCCAGATCTGCCCCGATGTATGAATAAGGGAACAAATACGAACTAAATAGATGTAAGAGCTTCAAAACATGGGTGTATTATTGAGGTCGCCGGTCGTTAGTCACGACGCCGGTGGAGGTCGCCGACGCCGGCGGTTGTGATAGGGAAAGTGGCTGACCAGGAAGAAAATGGGGTGTGGGAGTGGGAATGCTATATAAATGCATATATTTCTTTTTTTTTAAATCAAGTAATTTTTAAACCAAATAATTTTTCTTGTTATTTCTTATTTTTAGTTGTATAAAATTAATTTTAGTTATATTAAATTATTGTAACATAAATATTATTATTTTATTTTAAAAGTAAGGGAAATGGTGAATTGGTAACCATTTCCATAGTATTGTGAAAAATAGTAAAGTGGAGTGTGGTATGATGTGGCGCTGACGTGACATATAAAGTGAGAAGCAAAATGACATCCACACCTAGTAATCTTTATTAATAATTTTGCGTCCAAAATGAGTACTCCTAACTTTTTAAATGGATTTTGTCAAGGTCGTCCATTTTTAGTGATTCTATGCCAGCTTGTTGGGTGATTTATTCATAAAAAAGTACATGCTCATCTAACCTGAAACCACCGTGACATATACATAAAGGTTACGTCAAATTTCAACATAATATGAGAAGCCAATTAGCTTTAATCACTACATATGCTTAGTTAGCTTTAGGGCTTATACATAATATTTTGGATTGTAAACGAGTTAAATCAAGCTTGAATTTGGCAAAACTCGAACTTAATTGTTTCATTTAACTTAATATAGTTAGAGCAAATTAATTTGTGAGTAATGTAAGATAAGAGAAAAATAAAAGGATCACCTTGAACCGCTCAGGAACACGTTTTTAAGCCGATTCTCATCGGATCCATCACTTAGCACCTTTCAATAAAAAAAATTAAAATATAAGGAGTTTAAAATGAACATAGGTATGAATCAGTTTCCGTTAAGTTTAAGTGATTAAGTCACATATATTTTGTATTCTAATTCTAAATATAACATGTGAATGAGCAACAGGTCTTTGCTACAGATTTTATTTACTTATCTATAAATCATAGCAAAACATGTGAATGATCTTTTTCCTAGCAAATACCCGATTGAAGATGACATTATGTCATCAAAACTGACATCAAACAACAATTTAAACTGTACCTGATTGATCATAAGAGAAGCCTTGCTCCAATGAAATGCAAAATAGCCAAGAATGCAACTTTCAAGCTCTTCACCAAGCTTTTTACACAATTCTTCCACTTCTTTTTCATTCAAGAAATACACTTTAATCTCATCTTCAAAGTCAGCTTTCGAGCCTCTCGCATATTCCGTTACCAGTTTGCTGAATTCCGGACACTCATTGTCATCCTTAAATTCAAGTTGCCTTGCTGAAAATTCACAAATAATCAAATTATAGATATAATTATTATATATGACTATGGTTATATATTTATTTGTGATCTTCTTGTATTTAAAAGCTTACCAACATAATTAGAAAACGTTTCAGGCTTTCCAACGCTGTATCCGGTCGAATCTAGTCGTGGAACAACACTTTCGGGTTTCGCGGCTGCAAGGATGTCCCGATCTGCATAAAACTCATATGATGTGTAGGTCAAAGAGAGAAAACTAGAGAGAGAGAGAGAGAGAGAGAGGACCTATCTGCATAACTGGTTTGTTAAAAATGGACGGAAAATGGTGTTAAGAGAGGAGCTAGGAAGGAAGTAAGTTAATATATGAAGTGGCAAGACATCTTGTGTGGGTCTATTGTTTATAGAGTTAATTAAATGCATGTTGCTTGTGTGATAATATATCATATTGGGATTTTGGTTGCTAAGTTTCACCACCTACACTTCTAGTCTCCTCATAAAATGATGTTTGTAAAATCGTGTGAAAAGTCTATTTTACCCTTTAGTTTATAAAATCAGGAAAAAAGAAAGACCCAATTCTAAATCTAGTTTAAAAACAAATAGCACAACTGACTTTTACATTAACATCACAACCAAAAATTCCAGGTAATCTACCACTCAAATTCTAGCCAATCATGTTACGATTTGTGAAGGCTTTGAACTAGTTTTGGGTTTTGGGCTCAAATTGGTGACAAGAAGAACAATGACTTGGCCCGTTATTGTTTCTTGTTAATTAAGCCTTTAACCCTAGTTCATATCTTATAAATAACTCTGCTATGTAATTGTAATATTTGCACCTCAATCAATGATATAACCTAGTTGCAGCCCGTGGATGTAGGTCCCCACTGGGACCGAATCACGTAAAATTCTTGTGTCGTGTTTATCGTTTATATTTTCTAGTTTCTGCGTGTATAATCGTGTGTGTTGATTCGTGTGTTGTTCCGCTGCGCCGCTTTGTTCCTAACAAGTGGTATCAAAGCTTTGGCTCGTTGTTAACACACAGGAGTGCACGAACGATTAAGGTTAGATATCGTAGAGTTGATTTCTGGTTCATGTTCATCAGTGATCGACGGTTCAAGATTGGCGGCTGAGTTAGGGTTTTTGTTTTGGATCTGGTTAGTTATTCGGTTTTCGTATTCCCTTTTGGTTAATCGCCGCCGAGATATCATGATTTGTTTAATTGTTCGATCGTGGGTCTATGTTCAAGATTGAATATTTGGGCAAAAAATTAGGTTTCGGTTTGGTTGAAGTTGGCTATGGCTTTGATTTCTGAAGACAACCGTGAATAGCCTTTTTTTTCTTTCTTTCTTCGCTGGGGTTCAAATCTGGAAGCCATGTTCTTCTCTTGGAAATCGTTGATGCTTTTTGTTGTGATCGAAGTCAGTTAGCTATCTATCCGGTTTCTTGCGTTGGCTATCGATTGGAACTCTTGGAGATCAATTTGGGGTCTTGCTCTGTTACGGCTTGGGATTGGCCGGATTGGCTGAATATCGTAACAAGGTTGGCAAGTGCGCCCGTGTTTTGACTTTAACGGTATGGTGATCGGAAAAGTGTTGTTAAGAAGAAGAGTATGTTCTTAGGTTCGTGATTAACCACAAACTACGACAACACTAATTTGTTCCTTTCTTCATATTGGCTAGTAGCAAACCTAGAAAAACAAGATGAGAGTGATCACAAAGCATGAATATTGACAGATGAAACTGTCATCGCTATTACCCAATTTGATCATTTATGATCGATTTGTTGATCGCAATCCAACCCCCTTTCGACTTTTATCTCTTAATAATTAACTTCACCAAATATTCCCAGGTCCCAAATTGATTTCACATACTAGAAACTACTATCGCTTTTATTATAGGAGTTGCAAGCCATCCAATGAGCATTTTCATACTAGAAAAACGATTGTTGGCCATTAAAAAAATCCAATCATCACATAAGATATTCTCATTGAAAACACTCATTCGCTTTCTAAGGACGGGGACCAGTAACTCGATAGCCATACATTGATGACTCATCTAGAAAATATATTATTATTATTTTGTGCTCGATGGCAACGTTAGATTTAAATTCAAGTGCCGATTAAGACTCATAACGTGATATTATTTCCCATTATATAAGGGAAAATGAATTATACCATGCTTTGAAAAAAAAATCATAAAAAAGCAATATATTTTTTTAGTTTTCTAATAAAAGTCCCTTAATCCAACAACTGTTTATTAATGTCCCTTAACTTGTATAAATTGAATAATTGTGACTTAAAAAGAAGACCTGGAACCGTTAAGTAGGTCATCACGATTAAGACTCATCTATATAATTTTTTTTTTGGTTGTATATAAACATAATTATGATAAAATGATCCAATCACAACAGAGGCAGGTAAGCGAGCAACGAGCTACGCCGCTATCTAAATCTAGTTGCAAATGCTACTTCACTCATATAGGATATTCAACACCCATTCTTATAAAAAGTTTCTTTGAACTTATGATTTCGAACTCTCTGATTGAGAAAACCACGAAAGAATGCGGGTTTTATGATACTTTCCTTTAAAGAAATTGTAGTAGCTTGAAGGATTAAATATAAAAACACAATTAGTGTATTTTCATCAAAAATCATGAGTATATTTCAATAAAAATTGATTATTATGTAAGTTAAATATTGCTATTTGTTTATTAATTTAAGGAAAAAATGTTTTCCAGAATAGTACCAAAATGAATTAAAAATTATAAAGAGGTGACTTGGGTGATCTTAATAATTAAAAGAGGTGATTTGGGTGATCATAACAATTAAAATATTGTGGCTGTCTGGTAACGTGCATAGCCGTGGGCACGCTTGGGAAAAGTCAATAGTGATTTCTAACTAACAACAAACTAAGGTATATATAAAAATTAAAAAAAAATAAAAAAAACACCACCACGAACAAATATAATAAAAATAATAATAATAAGAATCAATGTTTTGCGGTCAAGAACTGACAGGAATTCAACAAGTATCGATGGTATAATAAAAATAATAACTATAAAAACAAAAAAGAAATTACTTAAAACAAAAAAATAAAAAAAAGGTGCATCAATCAGGTACAGGACCAATAGGCCTCCTGCAACACCAAATCACCAATTTTAAACTATAGTAATAATATTGTGTAAATTAACAAAGACTAACTTAGAAAAATTTGGTGAATACGGATAAAGTGGGATACTTCTTTTGGCTCACAAAGCCCCACCTTGATCATCTTGAATAATTTTTCTCCCTCAATAATGTCATCCATATTGATGAGTCCATTCAAAAGTGTACACAACAAATAAAGAATTGACGCTATCGTTTAAAAAAAAAAGTATACAAAACATCATCACATCACATACAACAACATGCTTAATGCAACTACCTAAGACAACGACTGTTTTTGATAGTGTGATGCACTTGACAACACCACTTGGTAACAACACTTGGTCTCAGCAACAAAAACACCTTGGGCAAAGATTTGCTTAAAAATATTAAAGAGTAATTTCTCATTTTGGTAACATCACACTATATAAAAAAGGGAGATTATCGACGACCATATTTGTCAAATTCATCAGTAATGGTGGTTACTAACAGAAAAGGTCGTTGGTCATTTGTTAGTGGGTTATCTCATTTGCGACGGATTAGCAACAACTTACAACTCATGTCTATGTTATACTCTTTTTTCTAGCAATGTCACCAATAAAACCTTGAAGCATACGCCATGTCTTGTGCGAGCTATTTCATTAAACAGTTTCAAAGCATCATCAACCTAACAACCTTAGTTATTTTTTCAAATCTTGACCAAGAAAGATTCGACTAGGTTTTATAATTCACAAATTTTGTGGAGAATGGAGCTACAAGTGTTTTATTAAACAATATAAAAGGTAAACTGTGCACAATGCTCTATTATGCGCGGGGATTGGGATCTCGGGCTAACTTGGACATGATGAACACAACCTTGCCATGTTTTTCATAAAAAGTTGTTTTCATTACTCGAACCCATAATCCCCAAGCTATATGACAGCAACCTTAATGTTGCTCCAAGACTTGCCCCTTGAACACCACGTCATTGGTTTGAACAATACCCAAAAGCTAATTTTAAACACGTGAAAGTATTTTTTGTTTTTTCTAAAAATGGTTCATAGTGAAAGTAGTTAGAAACTAGAATAAAATATTAACATCTAACACCTTTATTATTCATCATAAACATTGTTAACTCCGTCTCCAAGACAAACGGGGAGCTAAACATACATACATAACTCCATCTCTAACACAAAAGTGAACAAAACGTATAAATTTAACGTACACATTAGAGATCTCAACTCTGTTATGTGTTACAAATTTATATAGCTGGCAATTTTATTTTACATATTTAGATGTTTAAATTATATTATTTTTGTACATAGTCACAAATAAAATTATTTTTATATTTTATCAAATAACTGAATTTAAATAATCACAGCTATAAATAATTGGTCGATTGTAATTCGTACTTGTAATGTCATCAATTAAACTTCCAACTTTCACTCTTAGACCATGCGTAGTCAAACCTGAGCTTCCTTGGGTATTTTGCGCCAGTCAGCATTTCAACATTTTGTAAAAAGGGTGTGTAGTCAAAACTCTCCAGCAATCATTACACATTTATTACTTTGTAAATTCTATATAAATAAAAATATAAATTAAAAGGGAAAAAATATGATTGGTTGAAAGATTATAAAGGAGCACAACTTCCACCCTCAAAATGCCACCTAAAATACCGAGGGGCAATGTTCTCTAACATTTTAGACCTAAAACGCCACCCACAATTGGCCACTAAGTGTGGTCTTATTGTCATGGACGATATTGCTCTAATGGAAATTACCCAAAGAGGTATCTAAAATCTAAATGACGCCCCTCCCTCTAGATTTAATAAATATTTTACTATTAAAAAGCAGACAGATATATAATGTTATCTCAAATTTATTGTGATGTGATGTGATGTATTATGGGTTGAAATGTGAATAGGCCATACGATAACGGATAAGCTATATTATTTTTTTTGATGTTTGGTTATGATTTACCTCAATTTTTGTAATTTAAAATTGTTTTGATGCATAAAGTAAAGACGAGGAACAAAAACACGCTTTAGTCTTCTTCGGTTAGACTATGAGGTGTGGATCTCGTTTTGCTGCTCAATTGACGGCGACGAACACCGTCCCGGTGTTGTTGGTTGTAGTGGGAAATTCACTGATGAAATTGCCGCTCTCATCATGTCTCTCCTTTAAAGCTTCTTTTCTTTCAGATATATTTTGTAGCCTAAAGGGATTCATCTTGAATTGAAGGAGAGATGAACAGATAAGATGGGAAGTTTGGGGTTGAGGATGGTGGGTTTTTGTCTTTTTGGTAATATTATATATTTAATATATGTTTTATAATTTTATCTTTTTGAATTTTAATTATATTGATATTATTTAAGAAATAAAATATATTTACATGATATTTTGGTGACGTATACGTCAATTTTTATTTTTTTCATTTTATGTTATAAATAAAATATATTTACATGATTTTATTAGTTATAAATCAATGTTTTGTATTAGTTAGTTGGTAATGTTTTTACAAATTTTAGTTATATATATATTATTATTTAATTTGAAAAGAGAGGGAAGTGATAAATTGGTCAATTGGTAACCATTTCCATGATATTGTAAAACATAGCGAAATGTGATAGGATATGATGTGACGTTGACATGACACTAGAAAGTAGGAAGCAAAATGACATCTACACCTCATAGTCTTATTATCTGTATTAAAGAATACTAATCTATTAAGGTTTGAAACTACATGGAGCATCTTCTCTTTGAAACATGCAATATCAATTATCTTTTATTTGTATTATTGTTAAAAATTTGCATTAGTGTTATCACTCATAAATATATCTGTTCTAGTAATAGCTAGTCATTAGTCGCTTGGTGAGGTGAATATTAGGGATTCGGTTATTGCAAAACAGATACAAACACAAATAATATTGTAAGAGAAATAATAAACGAAGATGAACATGCGAGATTTACGTGGTTCGGTCGGCTGACCTACGTCCACGGGTTATGACGCTAGACTGGCGTGATCTAGTATAAGCAATAATCAGGTGTCCCAATCACTTAAAACTAGTTAGGGTAAGTAGGGTGTCAAACCACGAGGAGTATATGTGGTCAGTGCAACGTGTAATTAATTCCTAACATTATGAAGTAAGCAAATATGATTGTTGATCACTCTAGCAATGATTTGGTTTTAATATTAAGCAAGCAATTAATCAAAGTTTAAACAATTAACAAAAGCAAATCACACCCGAGGTTCAAGCATGTAACAAACATCAATCTCATGCTGTTTAACATATTAATAATCAATAACCGAATCAAGTTGATTAACTAGTTAAACCTTAGGCATCAACAATCGCTAACACACGACACTGGTTATCAAACGGTCCCTGCCAGTGTGACTCAACTAAGGGCAATTGTATGCTTCATCATATTTAACCTTGTAAGACCCTTAACGATTATATATATATATATATATATAGGGGATGGATCTTGCGAGAAGTGTTGTTATAACGAGAAGTGCGAGAAGTGAATCTCAGCTCTTAATTACAAAGATCTAGGGTCTAGGTTAGAAAATGGCAGTTTGGTAAATGATAGTAACTTGTAACCAGATATTATTTAGTTAAAAGGGCAAAGTAGTAATCTGTGTGTAGCTAGTTAGGGGGAACGGCTTATGGATCAATTATTGTTCCCGTGTATCACTCTTCCTGCTATAATGATTTCACGTATTACGATGAACAAATATATTATTGGAAATCCAGATGATACACTCAATCAATCCATTATTTCACCTACACACTCATCGAAGCGCGAAATCCTCTCAGCATATGAAACCGATGGACACAAAAATCCGGTGAATTCAACGCTGTTGATCACATTTGGTGTTCTATAAAACACAAATTGTCATGGCGTCTAGTGTACCGCGTTTGGTTTACAATCGATTTGGAGGTTTGGTGAATGCTAGTTGAATTGAACGACTCACGTGGTTTGGAAGGTATGTACAGCCGTTTTAGATGTAGATGTTGTGTTGGTTGTTTATTGTGTTTTTGATAAACGAACCCTAGAAAATGTCATATTAAAGTTTATTGTAGTAGCGAGATTGTGATTGTTTTCATCTGTTTTGCATTGTAATATGTGTAGCTTTGGGTGTGTCTATGTAGGATAGTGGGTTGGTATTGACGGTTTTGGAGTCTGTTTTCATATTATTATGGACAGGTTGTTGGACAGGATTGTATCAAAATAAAAGTAAGATGTAGTTTATATTAATATATAAAATGTGACATGTGTAGTTGCTGTGTTTGTTGGTTATTGTTTTTTAAGGTGGTTAACTGTGCGTTTTCAAGTTAGTAATGGAAGGGTGTTTAATTAGTTTAGATTTCGGTTTGTGTAGTTTATTTCATCAGCAACTGGTGCTGATAGTATTGTGTTTCGTGTTGGTCTTGTGATGCTATATGAACAATAAGTTTCTGACACGAGGTGGTTGGTATAAGGTTACACGGGTTGCGTAGTGTTGTTGATGTTAGTGTATGTGCATAGATGATGTTATTGTGTTAACGCCATGTGTCGATGTAGCTGGTTGTGTAGGTCTGATAGTAGTTAGTGATGGTGCATAGGATGTGCTGATGGTTGTATGGTGTTGTTATGTTTGTCGTCTTGTGATGTTGTACATATCGTTGTGTTGTGTATGTAAGGTTTAGTCATTGTCATACACCGGGTGCATTGAGTGGTAGATTGTGTAGGTGATAATAAAGGAGGTAGATGTTTAGTTGTTAGTGGTATGTTGTCTGGTGTAATATAGATGTGTTTATGTTGTGTATGCTGTGTATATAATTAGTTGGTGTATGCTGTGTATCTGATTAATTGGTGTATGTTGTGTACTCAAGTTGCTGGTAAAATCAGGTCTGCTGGTGTTGCAGATGTGTAGGTGTTTTTACGTGTAGTTCGGATTGTGGTAGATACTGACACTTGTTTATGTGGTGCAGGTCATAGCCGGATGGAACGTACTTTAGCGATGTCGACTAGTAAGTTATTGTTATTGTTGAATAAGTTTATCTGGTTGTTTATTTGTACATTGTAAACGACTTTTCAGTTTTGGGGTTTGGTTTAATAAAGTTTCGTTTATGTATTGTGTAGAGAGAAAAAGTGAAAGGATTGCCAAGAGAATTGGCTTTTATAGGTTTGTAAACGATAGTGCGAACCCGGTGGATGTTGACGCACAAGAAGGGAACAAGCATAAGAAAAAAGGTATGTGCTTGTGTTTAAACAATTTTTGTGGGGCAGTAACAAAAACAGGCATGAAGGTCGATAGTAAAGTATGTTGTGTTTTCTAATGCGTGTTTTGTGTGTGTAGCGTACCTCGAGAGCCCACATGAAACAGAGAAGGTACAGAAAGCACAGTAGTCACCGACTAAGAAGAAACATAGAGGTATGTATGATGTGTATGATAATCGTGTAGCAGAATTTTGGTAAAAGCATTTATTTATAGAGATAGGGATTAACGGTTGACAGCGGTTAATATAAATATAGGGGATGTAGCATACGGTGAGCAAGAGGGGAATAAGCTTAAGAAAAAAGGTATGTATTTGTTTTTAACACTTTTTTGGGGGGCTGAACAAAAAAAAGGCTGTTGTTACGTTCGTATCTATCAATGTTGAGATAGTCGATAGTATAGTATGTTACGTCTTCTAATCCGTGTTTGTGCATGTAGCGGACCTCGATAGCCTGGATGAAACTGAGAAGGTACATAAAGAATAGCAGTCAACGGTTGAGAAGAAATAAAGAGGTAAGTATGATTTGTATGATAATCATGAAGCATAATGTTGGTAGAAGCAGTTATTTATATAGGTTTTGATTTACGGTTGACAATGGTTGATATAAATGTCGGGGATGTAGCATACGGTGAACAAGGGGGAGTAAGCTTAAGAAAAAAAGTATGTGCTAGTTTTTAAACAGTTTTTGGGGGGCTGTAAAAGAAACGCTGTTAGTTTGGTAGCTATTGATGTTGTAGTATGTTACATTTTCTAATCTGTGTTTGTGCGTGTAGAGTACCTTGAGAGCATACATTCAACTAAGAAGGTGTAGAAAGGACAGATGTCACCGGCTAAGAAGAAACATAGAGGTAATTTTGTTTTGTATGATAATCTGTAAGCATTTTTATTGGTAGAGGTATCTAATTTTAGATATGTGGATTTACGGTTGACAACGGTGTTCATAAATGTAGGGAATGTATCATACGGTGAAGGTGGATATAGTGTCGTGGTCGGGTCATCGAGAGAACTAATGGATATTGATGATGACTTTGTGAAAGAGCAACCATATTGGTCGTCCATAATGCTGAGAGAGTCGTACCAAAACAAGAGAAGTTGAAACGGAAGACAAAGTATGATAAGTATGATGTTCCAAGCATAAGGACCAGATCGTCTCCACACTCGCTGTGTAGTGCAATGAAAAAACTTTCGAATGCACATTGGAAGTGTGTAAAGGATATGGGTTTTGGTAAGTTCATGTCGATGACTGTTGATGGTTTACCGTGTACAATATAAACTAAACAAAAATAGAAACACGATAATAAGTAAATTTAAACATATGGGCTGCATATTTCTCCTCTTCGGTTTTTGAAAGTTTGAAATCGAGTCATTACATCCTCGTCTTTTACTTTATCAAGCGTTTGACCACACAAGTTAAAACATTGTTCAAATACTCATCATAAATTCGATTGCACAAATTCATCTTGATAAGCTTCATTTTAGAAGAAAAAAAACAACTTTCAACGGTTGCATTTGTAACCGGTAAACCAACGCCACCTTCAATTTATATACGATAACAAAAAAAAGTTGCGTGTTTTCCGGTTCCACCATTACACAAGCAAGGTCACATATTCCACCTAATTTTGCACATTTATTATTTTCCTTAATTGTCATAAAAGGTCGTAAGATCACCAAAAATACACCTCTTTCTTCATTAGTAACGTCATTCGGATACATATAAGAAAATGTCACTATCTTAGATATGTCAAACTTAGAAAACAAATCACAAGGATTTAAGCCAGACTTTCCATCAAACTAGTTGAGACCTCCCTAAATCTATTGTCAAGCTCTTGAATTTGCATATCCTAAACCTTATTAAAAACTTCAACCTAAAATGATGTCGATTATTAATGATATTCTTACGATTTCTTTTTTTACCATAACTTTCGTCATATCTAACATCTTAATCTCATGTTTTTTTTTAAAAAAAAAGATGTCACTCTAGCCAACATCTTGTCAAGCCTGTTTTGTCTTTAGATTATTCAATGCTCGATTTGTCCTGCTTATCAAGTTAGACGCTTCTAACAAATCTTGTCTCTTTTTTTGAAGATGTTTTGATAGAACATTTGTGAGGCCTAAAGTATCGTCCAACAAGTGTATATAAAACACAAAATCAAGACTTTTAAAATATGATAGAATTCGTTGTTGCACACTCTCCATCTTCTTTAATGAAATCAAGTACCTCAACAACTTCCAGGAATAATTTTAACAAACTTATTATTGTTTTATGATGAGAGCCCCATTGTGTGTCTCCGGCTCATGCAAGGAAATCCTCTTGGTTTAATCTTTTTTCTATCTTAATTTCACCAAGGAGAATTTCTTTTTCCACTCTCTTCTTTTTGCCTCCAACATCATATCTTTTCTTTTGCAAGAAGCACCAATCGTATTAATAACTATGTCAAGTAATTCATAAAATTCTTTAACATCGGTGTGTTTTCTTGCAACAGCCACAGTTACTAACTGAAGTTCATGGCAAAGCAATGTATATAATTTGCTGATGGATTATCTCTCAACATCAAATCTTTTAATCCATTAAACTCTCCTCGCATGTTGCTTGCACCATCATAACCTTGACCCCTGACCTGTTTAAACAAAAATAAACTATAGGATACAATATAATCTTTATTAAGTTTATGTAATGAAAGTATGAAACGTATTACTTACTTGATCTATGCTCAACTGGTTATCTACTAATAAAGAAACGATGACTTCTTTAAGAGTTGAAGAGTATGTATTCTTCACATGAATCCAATTAACTCTCTTTAACAACTCCTACTTTATCAACATATCTCACAACTACTAGCTACTGCCATTTGTTCCTTTCAAGACATGTCACTAGACCAATGGCGGACATATAGTATGAGGAGGGGTAGCCTCCGCTACCCCTCAACGTCTTATTGGTAGTGTAAAAAAAAATTTTTTTGTCGGTTTTTCGTGTTTCATTACCCTCTGAACAAAAAATAACGTTACCCTTTAACAAAAATAAGCCCAATCAATTTAATAATTAAACAACAAATTGACAAAAGCCCAAGCCCAAAACAAAAAACCCAAATAATACAATAATTAAATAAAAAAAATAATAAAAGAAACAGACGCAGCCTGTAGGTTTTGTAGGAGCCAAACCAAAGCAGTTCAATCGCCAGTTCACCACTGTAGCGCCCGACCAGCCGACCCAGACGCCCAGACCAGGCGACCGCCGACCAGCCACCACCGCCACCAGTCCGCCGTTTGGCCCGTTCGCCACTCTGCCACCTCTCCATCTTTGATTCTTCTCGATAAGAACTATGATAATTAATAACTAAGATTTTTTATTGTAATTTGTAAACATTATATATATAGGGTTTATGTTTGGTCCGTTTGGAATTAATATTTGGAATTAATTATATATATTTATTGTATTTAGCTTTTAGTTTTATGTTTAAATTGGAATTGATATTAGGTTTTTGGTTCAAATTTTGTTTAGGGAACTTTGAGGAATTGAAGATGAGTAAACAATCTCTTATTAGCAACATTTTGAAACGTCAAAGAAAAGAAAACGATGACATCGGTTCCCCACCAAGTTTAAATATTCCAACTTCAAGTTCAAATACGGTTAATAATTTGCAAGAAAATGAAGATATCGGTCCAAGTTCAAATATTCCTTCAGCTTCAAGTCCTTCAATACGTTCGAAAATCAATTTGGATGATCTTCCTTCGAATCCCGGTGATAGACCACCTAAGCTAATAATCATCCTAATCAAATAGATGACATAAGAAGAGCATATCTTGTTAAAAAGGCTTTTCAATCACGAGGTCATGACTTTAAATGGACAAAATATTCTAGTGGCCGGAGACGTTTTAATGTCAAATGGTTTGATACATATGATTGGTTGGAGTATAGCACTAAACAAGAAAAAACATATTGCTTATGTTGTTACTTATTTAATGGACGTGTTGGTAATTAAGGTGGGAGAGAGGCTTTTGTTAGTGGAGGCTTTTGTAATTGGACTAAATCGGGTGCTTTAAAGGAACATGTTGGGGAAGTTAATAGTGCTCATAATAAAGCGATGCAAAAATGTGGTAATCTTTTGAACCAAAAGCGATCCTATGAGGCGAATGTCACTAAGCATAAATGAAGAAAAGATTGCAAATTGGTATCGATTATTGGGTTCTGTTCGTAGTTCTAGATTCTTGTTAGAAAATAGTTTATCATTTCGTGGTCATAATAAATCTGGAGACTCTTTTTCTAAAGGTCTTTTTCTTGCGGTTTTAAAGTTGATTTGTGAGAACAACCCGGATATTGGTAAGTATTGTTTAGGGAATGCCAAAAAGAATAATAAGTTAACAGCTCCATCAATACAGAAAGAGATTATCGATTGCTTTGCGAAAGAAGTAACCAAAAAGCTTTGTGAAGAAATTAAAGATGACGTGTTTGGGTTGTTAACCGATGAGTCTAGTGACGTGTCTCAAAAAGAATAAATGACCGTAGTTTTGAGATATGTTGATAAACGCGGGGTTGTTAAAGAGAGTTTAATTGGTGTTGCTCACGTAAATAATACATCTTTTGCAACTCTTAAAGAAGCCATCGTTTCTTTATTATCAAATAACCAGTTGAGCATTGATCAAGTAAGTAATTCGTTTAATACTTTTGTTACATAAACTTTAAATTGTGTATCCTATAGTTTATAATTGTTTACACAGGCCAGGGGTCAAGGTTATAATGATGCAAGCAACATGAGAGGAAAGTTTAATGGATTAAAAGCTTTGATTTTAAGAGATAATCCATCAGCACATTACATACATTGCTTTGCTCATCAACTTCAGTTAGTGATTGTGGCTGTTGCAAAATAACATACCGATGTTAAAGAATTTTATGAATCTCTTGGCATGGTTGTTAATACGGTTGTGCTTCTTGCAAAAGAAAAGATATGATGATGGAGTTAAAAAAAGAGAGAGTGGAAAATGAAATTCTTCTTGATGGGTCAAGGTTATAATGATGCAAGCAACATGAGAGGAAAGTTTAATGGATTAAAAGCTTTGATTTTAAGAGATAATCCATCAGCACATTACATACATTGCTTTGCTCATCAACTTCAGTTAGTGATTGTGGCTGTTGCAAAATAACATACCGGTGTTAAAGAATTTTATGAATCTCTTGGCATGGTTGTTAATACGGTTGTGCTTCTTGCAAAAGAAAAGATATGATGATGGAGTTAAAAAAAGAGAGAGTGGAAAATGAAATTCTTCTTGGTGAGATTAAAACAGGAAAAGGATTAAACCAAGAGGTTTCCCTTGTACGAGCCGGAGACACACGATGGGGTTCTCATCATAGAACAATCACAAGTTTGTTAAAATTATTCCCGGAAGTTGTTGAGGTACTTAAATTTATTAAAGTAGATGGAGAGAGCATGCAACAACGATCCAATGCGAAAGGTATTCTATCCTATTTTAAGAAACTTGAATTTGTGTTTTATATACACTTGTTGGATGAAATTTTAGGCCTCACAAATGCTCTAGCAAAACATCTTCAAAAAAAGAGTCAAGATTTGTTAGAAGCGGCTAAGTTGATAAGCGGGACAAATCGAGCATTGAATAATCTAAGACAAAACGGATTTGACAAGATGTTGGCAAAAGTGACATCTTTTTGTGGAAAAAACAAGATTAAGATGTTAGATATGGCGGAAAGTTATGGTAGTCAAAGAAACTAAAAGAATGCCCTTACTAATCGACATCATTTTGAGGTTGAAGTTTTTAATACGGTTTTGGATATGCAAATTCAAGAACTTGGAAATAGATTTAGTGAGGTCTCGACTAGTTTGTTAGAAAATATGTCGGGTTTAAATTCTTGTGATTCGTTTTCTAAGTTTGACATATTTAAGATAGTGGCTTTTTCAGAGATGTATCCGAACGATTTTACTAACGAAGAAAGAAGTTGTATTTCGAGTGATCTTACCACCTTTTATTACACTTTAAAGGAAGATGAGAAATTTGCAAATCTGGGTGGAATGGGTGATCTTGTTTGTGTAATGGTGAAAACCGGAAAACACACAACTTTTCCTTTGGTTTATCGAATATTGAAGCTAGCGTTGGTTTTACCGGTCGCAACTGCAACCGTTGAAAGATGTTTTTCTAAAATGAAGCTTATAAAGACGGATTTGCGCAATTGAATGGGTGATGAGTATTTGAACAATGCTTTAATTTGTGCGGTCGAAAGAGAGACGTTTGATAAAGTAAATGAAGAAGATGTAATGGCTCGATTTCAAGCGATTAAAAACCGAAGAGGAGAAATTTACAGCCCGTGTATTTAAATTTATTTGTTGTCGTTTTTTTTATATTTGTTTCGTTAGCATTGTATGAACTATGGGGAAAAAAAAATTTTGAGCGCTACCCCTAAGTTTCAAGTCTAGATCCGCCACTGCACTAGACTCATATGCTAACAACCCAAACACAGCATCTTTAATTTCTTCACAAAGCATTTCGGTTACTTCTTTTGCAAAGCACTCAATAATCTCTTTTTATATTGATGGAGCTGTCAACTTATTATTCTTTTTTGTATTCCCAAAACAGTACTTAGCAACATCCATGTTGTTCTCACAAATCAACTCGTTTTCTTCTTTATAAAAAGTTAAAAATTCTTTTAATTATATTACATGAGTAAAACTATTACGCATCATACTAGGAAAAACTCCTATTTGAATGGAAGCTCCTTTTAGATGAGTGAAACTTCCATCCAAATTATTCCACCAAATTATGCTACCACATTTATTTTTCTTATTGTGAGAATATATGTTTCACAAAAGAAAAAAAAGGCGAGTTAGTTTGGTTTGCATTTTCCTAGTACCGGCTTAGGTGCACGAACGAGACTAGGTTCGAGCCAACCCTAGTCCAAAGGCTCTATCCTCATGCCAAAGACCACGTGACCTTGGCAAAACAAGAACCATAATCCGACCTAAATTAAACCGAACCATGTACATAGACTTCATGTCAACATACGAAAGTATAAACATTTTACCATAAACACATATTCAAGAACCAAACTCCTACTTTCTTTTCTGACCATGAGACGTGCCCTTTGAAGTGCTGGTAATATGCATAGAAGTGTCTTCTTCATCTTCAGTATCACCATCATACGTCTCAGTTTTCTGACTCGATTCATCATCGTCATCATGTGATTTTGCATGATCTGATGACACCCGGTCTCTGAGCTCTCTCAGTTTTGCTTTCTTTGAGTTCAACACGCCAAGAAACTACAATATTTAAATATGGTTACAATTGCACAAGATAAGATCACAAGATCATAATGTTGATTTACTAATTACTAGCAGTTGTTAACATATAATTTCATTAACTTTGGAGCATATAAGAAATACCTTAGTATAAATTTTAGTTTCAAACTCTGCCTTCTCATTCTGGAACCTCTCACTTTGTTCTAGACACTCCTCAGCTTCTGCTTTTAGTTTATCATTGGACTTTGTTTTCATCACAACTTCCTCCTGTTTTGTTAACGAACATTAACAAGTAACAATAAAAGAAAAATAGCAAACTGTGTGTTATCTTACACTTAGGCGTATGTTAGCATCCATCAGGAAATCCAAGATTCCTGCGGTTACCTTCATACTATTTTCAGCTGGTTTAAATTTCCATCTCCACTCTAGCTTTGTACCTTCTTTTTCAAAAGTCCATGATAACTGCAAGGGATTTAGCATCACAAAAGTGAACTTAAAACAATGATTTTTTAAGTCCTTTCGAGGACAACGAGATCAAACTGATACAAGTATGGTATTAGCAGCGCTCAAAGTCTATGATTCTCCAAACCTATCAAATAATAAATAGAATTAGGGCTAGGGGCGCAAATGAGCTAAGCTGCTCGAGATCGAATTGATAAAAACCTCGAAACGTGCCGAGCTTTTCTGAGCTTGATCCGAGCCGCAGCGTCAAATAAAGCTTGTTTAGTTATCAAGCCCGAGCTCGAGCCTTGTATGGGAAGCTCATTAGGGTCGTCAAGCCTTAACAAGCCTTGTGTAATTTTAAGTTTTACCTTTAGACCTCCATGTATTAGTTTTCACACTACACAGCCGAGCTTTGACTCGTTTAAGGTTCTTCTCAATATACATAAAAACAATTAAAAACATATATAAATTGATTAAAACATAACAAACCAGCCGGGCTCGAGCCAAGCCCAAGCTTGAAGAAACAGCCACGAGCGGAGCTTGAGCTCAAGCTCTCGTAAGTCGAAACGAGCAGAGATCAAGCTCGGGATATGCTTGGCTCGTTTACACCTATTCTGAAGGTTTGTTTTGCAGTAATTATTTGTAAACAATCAATTAACTAGTTGATCAGAGCTTATATATTTCCAATTTATCTTAAAATTAAAGCATAATAATCAGTAAACATAAGAGTACCTACTCGTTTAAATCCGGATCCAGCATCAGCGAACCCGTAAACCGAACCGGGTTGTTGAAACCCTAGATACCGCTCCGACATATGGATGTAGTCGGATACGGGTTGATCCCAATTAGACGCTCTCTCTTTGACCTCCTCTTCTGACGCTGCAAACGAAAAAGACGGCGTTAGGGTTTAAAGGAACAATAAGTGATAATTGGATTGAAATGGTTGGTGAGTGAAACCGTTGCAGGTCCAAGCATTGAGACCATCGGTGACGGAGAGATGGAAGTGAGAAGGAAACCAGGTGCCTTTGATGAAGATTGGCTGGGGGGTTTGGAGTTTTAAGCAGGTGTGTTTGGTTGAATCCATGGCGGTTTGGTTTGTGCGTGTCTGGGAAGAGTCGTCAGGGTTTATTATTTATTTATATCCCGCCTAAACTCAAAAGAGGGTCAACTTTTTTGTGTTTAAATAATTCAAATTTGTCGATTGACGCCTGTTGGCGTTAAACACACCAGAGGGGCGGCAAGCAACGTTAATGGTGTTGACGGTATTAGTACAACAAACAAAGCGGCGTTAAAGGGGTGGTGGTATGGGAACGTGGCGGTGGCTTCGGCACGGATGCTGATTAACGTTGGTGGACCGGAAACCACATTATGTATTGTTGGTTTTAATTGTGATGCATCATACAATTCTAACTCACATAATATATCATATAGGTCAAGCATTTATGTGCACATGTATTATTCAATTCACGATACATATGCTTCCATTATCCGCATGGGCGAAGGATTACTTGTGGCCCCGGGGGTTCCCTCACCGGTCTTTTTGCACGCAGTGCAAGTGTACAAGAAAAATTTTATACGTACCGAGTCTCCATCCCCACATTGATTGTCCAGTTCTGTTGATTCCCTATGTAAAATTAGTTTTGTATTGAAGACGCCCATGTGTGTTGTTATTTTTACCTTATCGGCCTGCTATCCAACCTCTTTTTATTTATTAAACCGAGTGGTCACAGGTGTACCGATAAACATGGTTTATGATATCTTTTTAATTATTAAACTGAGATGTTTAGATTTGCTATAAAAAACGGAAGTTCATCTTTTATTTACAAAAATGAGTTATTACATGCAAGTGCCTTTATTTATCTCTCAAAGATCAAGGCTTGATCCTCCGCAGATTTCCTCATATACAATCCAGATTCATCAAACCTTACAAACCACTCAAAAGAATATGTTGTGATTTAATTATTATGTGTGTGCATGATTGAAATATGTGAAAACTACAGTCATGTCAGAAGAAATCAACTGGAACTAAAATCTCATATTATCATACAACATTACTAAAATCTTGTCTCTATTCGCTCCTGCTGATCAGCATTCCCTTCAGCTACCGCTGCTGGATGCGGATTTCTTAATCTCAGTTTTAATCTGCAAGGGAGAATGAAACTAATTACAATAATTTTTAGCATCAAACTGAAACCAAAAAAAAACAAACAAAAACCGACCTTGGTCTCATCCACTGCCTTCTTGACTTCAGTCTTACCATCAACTATTACATCCTGTGATGATAAAGAGAGTCAGACACAAATCACAAATCATATAAATCATCATCTTTATTCACAACCAACCTGTGATTTACAAGCAGTGACATCATGGGGTGTTCCACCAGCCTTCTTGACTCCAGTCTATGAGATATTAACATATTTGCACTTAGAAAAAAGTCAAAGAGTCAACTTAGTGATACCATGGAAAATAAGAAAGCAAGACTGACCTTATGTTGAGCATTCTTTTTCTTCACTATGTTTTCCTTAGCTTTTGAGTTATCATATTGCTCATTCAGTGTCAACACAACTTCAATCTAAAATCAATATCAAGCGCGTAAGATAACGTGGTTAGATATTTAAACAAAATTGAATGAAACCTGCAAACCTTGGCCTTCTGAATGTATTTGCCAGTTCTTTCATCCTTGTTTTTAATAGTTGAAATGGAGATCACTGTTTCAAAATACCAAAGCAAGTGATTCAGATTCAATGTTTGATGTAATTTGATAAACAAAGAAGTTATTATTCTTACAGTTCTGAGTTGCCATTCCATCTGACTTCAGAATCTCAGAGATTACAACAACAGTTGGTATGGCTGCATGTATTACATCAACAGAAGTCAGTTAAATCATGTTTATGAGTGTGCATTATGTTCTTGATGATTACTGTAAAAAGCTGCAGAAATATGTTGTTGAATCTAACCCCTTCCCAAGGCTCCAAGCTCCACATTGTTGTAACGGTTGACGTATCTCTGTCACCAATCAAATCAATTCAAGAACAATAACATTAAACAAATATCTAGAATCAATCTACCCTAAAGAATGTTGCGAAAGTGAAAACACACGCTATGACTTTAAGAACTAGTTAATATAAATCACACATAATTAGGTTATATTCATCCACATCATCAAGTTATTCATCCACAAGACTGAAATTCAATCTTCAGTCACACAGATCAATAGACAATAAAATTGCACATAAATTACAGCACAAATTACGGCACATAAATGATAAAAAAAAACAACATTACAGCATATAAATGATTAGAAACAATAAAGTTACATTATACGAATAATCAGAAACACAATTGCTGCATATAATTGATCAGAAACAACAAAATTATTTAAACAAGCAATCAGCATCCAGAAACACTCAGATTCAATGTTGAACATTTAATCGAAATCACACATCATTAAGAAATTTATCCATCAGACTGTAATTTCAATCGACAAGTACGAAAAGTTCACACGAATACACAAAATTTTAGTCTCACTTACGGTACTAAATCACTTACGGTTGCATCTCAACTCACAGTTTCACCTCTCTTCTTCTAAACGATTTCCGGCGAATACTCTAACTTTTCTGTCGAGCATTCTCCTGAAATCGTTCTTGTTTACATTCAAAACATGTCTTCTCATGATCTTGAAGTTACTGCTGAAGAGTCGGACGTGTATTCTGAGAACCCGACGTCCACTTCTGATAGGGACGATAAGAGTACTGCTAGCGAGTGCCAGTGTGCTCTTCCCGTCGACCAATATCAGTACATCGTCAGGAAGTTCATGCTCGAGCCTTTCGAGCCTGAGTTTCCTGAGCCACACCAGACGGTGTACGATGCCCCCAAGGGCAAAATAGGGGTGTATGCTGCATTCTTCATCTATGGGAATCTCAGGTTCCCATTGACGAAGTTTGTATACCGTGTTCTGGAGAGACACGGTGTGCACCTGACGGAGGTACACCCAATGGCAATCGCAAAGATCCGCCATTTTGAATGGGTGTGCCTCATTCTGGGCGTGGAGCCCCATGTCGACCGCCTGATGACCTTCTATTCCTGGAGGTGCATCCAGGGGTGGTATACCTTGGTCACTCGGATCAAGGGTTTGAAGATCTGCGCTACCGAGCGCAGTCTTCGGTCTTGGAAGCGGGAGTTCTTCTATATCTCCGCTCGCGTCGTCCCCATAGCGATGACGTTCAAGAACGGGAGAGCTCTCCCGAACCTTCACGCCTTCAACTACGAGGAGGCGGAATGGTTCTCCAAGATTTCCCGGGTCCAGTCTCCGGTTTACCGCTTTGCGGAGTCCGGGATGGTGATGCTCGGGATGAGCCGGGTGTGGAAAGATGCTGGGGCGGAGGCGCCACAGATCCCCATCGTCCTCGAATACGGTTTGAACTCTATCCCTTACGGTATGCTCCGTCTTCTTTGCTGACTTAAAGTTTTCTTCTAACTGTTTCTCTTTTATTTTCAGAGGGAAACGACCTACAGTCGCTCCTGCATCCGCGGGAAGCTGGTGGTCCCGCTCGGATGGGTACCCGTGCTCTTGATGAGAACGAGTTGCCCATCTTGGAGCAAACGGCGGATCGGTTTGTGGAGGTCTACCCGCCGGGCCACCCGATCATGAGCGCCACGCGGCCAGGTAAGGAGTTATTTAACCCTCGCCCTGTGAATGCTCAAACCTCTGCTGGAATTCCTCTAATTTTGTCATCTTCTGATGAGGAATCCGCAGATGGTCCTTTCTTCACGCGGAAGAAGAAGGCTGCTGGCGGGAATGGTAAGGCGAAGGTTGCCTCCACTGCCGATCATGGGAATCGGTCAGAGTCAGAGACCGAGAGTGAAGAGGTGGCGGGGAACCCTAGTGGTGATGAGACCACTGTTCCGGAGGTTGAGACAGCTGTCACCTCCGGGCAACCTAGTACAACGACGGTGACCGGCGTGAAGAGGCCGGCTCCATCGGGTTCGTCCCCGCCTATTCGCACCTTCAAGCTCAAGAGGACTCGTAAGTGTAAACTTTAACTTCATATCTTTCCGCCATTATATTTAACTATCTTGTCTTCACGCAGGCGTGGATGCAACTGCATTCCAAAGTGGTGCAGGGAGGAGTACCTCTGGACCCACGACGGTAGGTTTGGTCAACCTACCCGAGGCGATGACCCAGGCGGCTGCGCCTGTTTCAAGTGTTGGTTCAGTTGCTCATCCCGTTGAGGCAACTGTTCCAACTGTAACATCATCCCCGCCGGCTGTCAGCGCGATCTTCACGGAATCCTTCACTGAGCCGGTGGTGATATTTTCTGCGGGTTCTTCCGCAGCGGCGGCCACGGTTATGAGTTCACCTCCGATGGTCTCTACCGCAGTGGCTTCGACCGTGCCTCCGGCGCCGGCGACTACCTCGTCCCTGGCCGGTTCAGCAGGTATGTTCGGGGCTTCTAGCCAATCTTTGCCTTCTTCCCATCTGCCTGACCTCTTGGATGGATATCCGTTAGGTTCGGGTGATGGGTTTGGCGGCTACCGGCCTACTGTCGACCCTACAGGTGCGTAGGGTTATTTTGGCCTTTTTATATATATTTTTGTTTTTTATCATCTTTTCCTAACTGCTTTTTGTTTTTGCAGTGTCGGATTCGAATGAGGTGTTTGTTCCGCGGTGGAACATCCGCCGGGGAACCACCCTTCGGACGGCTGTGGATTGCGTCGAGTGGGCGCGCCACGCCGCCCCCAGTGGTGCACTGGGAGAAGCTATGTCGAGCTACCAAGAGGGTAGGCTGACAAACGAGCTTCGAATTCTCCTTGCCCGGATGCAGCCGCGCGTCGAGCTGCTTTGTCGTGAAAACGACAAGTTAAAGGCGGCTCGTATCCAAGAAGTAGCTCAGGCGCGGGCTATCCGGGAGGAGAACAGGAGACTCTCCGCCGTTGCTGCGGAGAAGGAGAAGGCCTTCAAGGCCCTCGAGGTTGAAGTTCAGGCCCGTCTCGAGGCCCGTTCCAAGGCTACCCAAGCTGTTAATGAACAGCTTCGGTTGGCTAAGGAAACTGCACGGAACGCAACTGAGAGGGCCACCAAGGCTGAAGCTGTTGCTGAGCCTCTACGCACTGAGAATGAGGAGCTCAAAGCCAAATTAGAGAGGCTCCAGCAGGCTCATGATGCCTTGGCCATGGAAGATGCCAAGAAGCTCCAAGAGATCTTGGACCAGAGGGGGGTGCTTGACCACACTGAGCGTAAGCTAAGGGGCGTCGAAGAGGCTGCAGCCAAAGATGTGTTGCTTGCCAACCTTACAAAGAACGAAGCCGAACGCGCCCGTAATGAAGCTCAAGCTGCCCTCCAGGAGGCTCTGGTTACCAAGGAATGGCTTCTACGAGAAGCGTTGTCGCAGGTATGCATAGCTTCATAATATCTTTACGCTTTTCTTTGTACTTAGAAAAGGTTTTGATACTTGTATTTTTGTTTTGTAGGTTGTGCATCGGGTCTTTACGGACACATCATATGACGATGCCATGAGCGCAGCCCTGAACGCTTCTCATGAGGATGGGGAAAAGGCTGGCTTCCTGCTCGGTCTAGGGTTCGTTGAGAAGGGCATCCCGCCTTCCAACTTCCCTTTATATGATGTGGATACTGAAGCTGTATATGACCAAGCAGTGAACCCGTATGCCGCCTTCCCGCACCCGGTGGTGGAGAAGGTGAACGAAGTTGCTGCTGCTGATGATGGGCTAACCATTCTCAAGACCTTCCTTGAACTGCCACAGCCAACTGATGGTGCGGGTACAAGTGGGTTTGGAGGGAGTGGTCCTGAAGCTTGAACCTTTAGATCCTTCCCACTGTTAGGATAGGTTTATATCTTTGTATAGATTTATATTCTTGTAGGCGGGTAGATACCCGGCCATTCTTGTAACAGTTGAATTTTTATGGAATATAAATCTTTTGTGCGGGTAGGACCGTCACTCTTGCTTTATAAACGTTATACGACTTGCTCATGCATATTATAGTTTAATTTGGCACTTGTTTTGCCGCATAAACAATATATGATTCGCTTGTGCATATTTTAGTTTAACTTAGTAATTTCTTAAGTACTTTGGATAAGTTAACCTATCAACGTGGCAGATAATAGGTTAAAGTTTTGCTTCCTCTTTCGTGATTGTGCGGGTAAGACCGTCACTTTCACTTAGTAGGATGACTAAACTTTACCTATATCTGACCTGCGTGGAGGTTTTCCTCATTCTTTCCTTAAGAGATTTTCTAAGTGTTCTGAATAAGTTAACCTTTCGACTCGCGGTTGTCAATAGGTTAATGTTCAGTTTCCTCTATCATGATTGTGCGGGTAAGACCGTCACTTGCATTTAGTAGGATGACCAAACTTTACCTATACCTGTCCTGCGTGAAGGTTTTCCTCATCTTTTCCTTAGAAATTCTTGCCGTTTTTTGTGTTTATGCGGGTTTTGCCGCCTTCCACACGCAACGACTTCTTTTCACACTTATTTATGCGGTGAATACCGGCATATCAGTGTTTTGGATAAGTTAACCGTTCGACGCGCGGTTGTCAATAGGTTAGTTCGGTTTCCTCTATCATGATTTGTGCGGGTAGGACCGGCACTTTCATTTAGTGGGATGACCCAACTTTACCTATAACTGACCTGCGTGAAGGTTGGCCGTTTTTTGTCTTTATGCGGGTTTTGCCGCCTTCCACACGCAACGACTTACTTCCCCACTTATGTATGCGGTGAAGACCGGCATATCAGTGTGGAAAGTTCGTAAGTATAAATGTAAGATTATCAGCGTCAATGTGATAAGGAGAATCATTTCCATTAGAAGTGGCTCTGGGCCCTTTCTTTACAAGTTTGGAATTGATCTACATGCAGACTGTGTAATTGAGCTCCCTTCCATGTTCTTGGGAGTGTCATCGAGCCTTTCGAGCCGATATGCACTTGGTTCGGAATCTCGTTGTTTCGCAGTATGTAGTCTCCGACATTGAAGCTGCAGTTTTATTCGTGTTTTCCCCAACTGGGGTTCTACACGCATTAGCCTGCTCAACGTTCATTACGCCACGAGGTGCGTGAGCGTCCCATCTCTGACAAATGCTTCGACGATGTCCTTCAAGTCTACGCATTCCTCGGTGTTGTGGCCTCTTGTCCTGTGGAAGTCACAGAATTTGCTCTGATCAGCGTTGTGACGCTCTCGGATTATTGGAGCCTTTGGCCATGGGAGTCTCTCGGTGTCGAATATCTCGGTGACGCTTTTGGTGAGTGGCGTCCATCTGGAGTTCCGGTTCGACGACTGCATGTTATCCTTTCCGCCTAACCGAGGGTGCGAGCCGGATGAGGTGTCAAAGTTTACCCTTGACTGCCAAATGCCTAGCTTCCTCTTTTTGTTTAGTCGGGCGGTAAGGACATTGTTTTCTCTTGTTTTCTGGGTGTAGAGGTTTGTGCTCTGGGGAAGATCTCTACCCAGTTGCCTTTCCGTTTCCACGAAGCGTTTAGCTGCTGTCATGATGGCATCCCATGTGGATGGCATGCCATCTTTACCTGTTAAGGTGCGGATGAGCTCTGGGTCCTTCGCGCCCTGGATGAAAGCAGCGCGAACAAGATCTTCGCTAATACTGCCCAGACTTAGCTTCTTTGAATTGAAGCGCGTGATGAAGTCTAGTAAAGACTCATCTTCCTCTCGGATGCAGTTGAGGATTGTCCATTGTTCTTCAGTGTACTTCCTTTGTTGACTGAAGTGTTGGCTGAACTTCTGTTGGAAGTCTGTCCAATCGTAGATGTGGTGGACCGGTAAACGGTCGAACCACGCTCTGGCTGCTCCAACCAGCGTCATCTGGAACATATAACACCACGTGGGTTCTGTCCAGTTGCTGACGGTTGCCCCCGCTATGAATCTGTTCAAATGATCGTCTGGGTCGGATATACCATCATAAGTGCCGATGTTGGGCATCTGCTTGGCACTCTTCGGGGCGATTGCTTCCGCAATGTCCCTTGCAAACTTGGACGTTCCCGCATTTGCAACAGTTGGTCTAAAAGCTTTGGAGAAGTCACGTGGGTTTCTACCCGCGTTTTTTGGTTTGAAAGTTTCTCCAAAATTCCTTCTCGGTTGGAAGTCCGTTTCCTTACGCTTCCCTTTCGCCCTATGGCGAGGGTTTGCGTCGGTGTCGGATTCCTCCGAATCATCGTCCAAGTACTCGCACTCATTGCTCATGTTGAGCTGTTGAGTGCTTCCGAATTCGTCAGCCTGTTGGAGTGAACGTAAGCGTTCATCCAACTCAGCTTGGAATTCCTTTTGACGTGCTTCCGCCCACGCTTTAACTTGATCAAGTGTTTGGTGGGGGAACCTCGTCTGTCGTCTTTCCGCCTGGGTATCAATGAATCCCAGGGGATGATTGTTTACTGCACTTGCCCCGGCTCGAGTGACCGGGGTAGTGTTCGTAAAATTTACTGCACTTGCCCCGGCTTGGGTAACCGGGGTAGTGTTCGTAAAACGTGTGTATTCGCCGGTGTTCCCCCCAGTAGCTGGGGTTATGGTTACCGGGGTTTCTTGGTTACTTCCTGGCCTGGGGACTGGAGTAACGTTAACCATCTTTCCAGAAGTTTTGAAAAAACTGAAAAAGAATAAGTTCTTGCTTTATGCACGGATGGCGCCAATGAAGAAACACTAATTGACCCCGGGCAGATTACGGATAATCTTGGGGTTAAATAGATGTTTCCCATGAGAGGTTATGTCCGGCAAAGATGGTTCTTCTGGTGACCTGCAAAACAGACACCGTGAGCTCGTCACTGAGAAGGGGGGGGGGGGTACCTCCTTGTGACCACCCTCCGGCGTGAGAATCAGACTAGATTGCTCTTAAATATAAGTGTATATTAAGAGATTGCTAGAGAAGATAAGATGTGATAAGGTAATGTAATGTGTCCATACCATTCCAAGGTGTTGGAGTATTTATAGCCGAATGTAGGTTTCCAAGAAGGTACAGCCGGCTGAATAGTGTTCCTGTTCTGCCAACTGTGGGCTACGCACATGCCATGCTGGTAGTTGGTGGGTAGACAGCGGCTGATAGTGACCAGGCCGGCTGTATACTATTCTTTTCCACCAACTGCAGGCTATGCACGTGCTACGACAGGTTGGTGAGTAGGCTGCGGCTAATAGTGACAGGGGTTGGTGAGTAGGCAGCGGCTGATAGTGACCAGGCCGGCTGTGTACTATTCCTTTGTCACAGTGAGCTGTCGCTGCTTTGGTCAGACCTTTTGTCCATACATCGTCAGGTACAGTACAAAAGGTCCTCCAGTAGCGTACGGACTGGCTCATTTGGGCGGGAGTATTCCCGGCTTGCTCACTCCTTCTTCAGGTGACATTACTGAATTATTTAAGAGTTAAGTGCCTTGTGCGTGTAGCCTTGCTGCGCAGGTAGCCTACCCTGATGGCTTGTATCCGCAGATGCGGGAACAGGCGGGGTACTTCACCATTGGGAGGCTTTTCCTGCGGGAACAGCTTGCGTACTGCGCGTAAGGACGTCACGTCTCTGAGCATGGTGGGTCCTGCGGATCCAGTTGGTTTCTGCGCAGACGTCCCTCTTCAAGGTGAGTCTTGCGAGTTTAGCCTTTGAGCAGACGTCCCTGTTGAAGGTGAGTCTTGCGGGTTCAACTGCGCAGACGTCCCTCTTTGAGGTGAGTCTTGCGGGTCCAACTGGGCTCTGTTGGGACCTACCTCTTCAGTTATAAACATTTTTCTAGCGTGAGAACATAGCAAACATTAAAGTAATATATTATGTTAACGCTAAAGTAACTATTAATACACTATATTTTGAACTAGAGTAATAGTGATAACTGATTAACTACGCTAGTTCATTTTTTTTTTTTGGTAGCTATTAGTTATTACACTATGACAAAATGAACTAGATAATTATTATTATTTTGATTCAAAATTATAGTATAACAATAATTATTCTAGTGTTGGCATAGTTAGTTTAATACTTCTGTACGGTTTACGTTAAAAGTTTTTGTATTGGATGATTGCACGAGTCCACAACTTTGGTCTAAGCTAAATTGGTGTCATTAATTCATTATGCCTTGATTGGTGTTCTTATATTTGAATCTTGATTTTGATTTTGATTTTCTTTATATTTTGTATCCCTATTTATGTTACGTTGCTTGATTTTATTTTACTTAGAATGATATTTTTTAATGACATCAGCTGTCCCTGAAGTTGTTATCATAATTAATACTATTATATATTATTTTATTGATAATAAAATAAGTATAAAATACAAAATTGTAAGAACGTGTGTGTGTGGTCATTTGTCGATTTCCTTTTATGGATTCTCTATTTGTGATAAGCGGATAAGTGAAGAAGTGACGGCGGGCCCTACTTGATTAATTGAGAAAGGGTCCACGAATTCAATAAAGGAAATAAATTTAAACGTTACGTTCCCACATAATTATTAGTTTAAATGGTTTTCTAAAGTAGACCCGATTGACAAGTAGGGGTGTTCTTCGGGTTTCGAGTTTTTCGGGTTTCAAAGTTTTAAACCTTAACCCGAAACCCAACCCAAATCTTTCACGGGTTTTTCAGGTTCGGGTTTTTTCGGGTTGGGTTAATCAGGCTTCGAGTATTCTAGAAAATGAAACAAAAACAAAAAAAATTAGTAAACTTCAATACTAAAATTTAAACAGCATATCCTTTTTTGCTCGTAACACAAATAATCAAATAATAACCCAACATAACTTAATAAAGTCATAAAATAATTCAAAAGAATAGTAAAACTAAGTAACTAACTCGAATCATAATCGTCTTCAATCAGACGCGAGGTTGTTCGATTATGGCTACTATTAGTAACAAACGGAAAACATAAATTAACAATAAACAATCGATAATAGTTGGAATGACAACAGTCGATTAGGCTCAGATTCTGATAACTTTAGTGACTAAGACTAAGCCTATTATACCTGAAAATATATTTAATCTAAAAACTAAAAGTTTATTCTGGTATTTCGGGTTGACCCGAAACTCATAAATCAAACCCGAGAACCAACCCGAAATACTTCGGTTCGGGTTCGGGTTAGTCTTTTCTCGGGTCAGGTTAGTTCGGGCTCGGGTACGGGTTTTTTCGGGTTGGGTTTCGGGTAAAAGTGACAGCCCTAATGACAAGTCCAATCGGGACCAGCCTCTTCACAACTCCGTCCGGATACATGTATTAGCCTCTTTATGGTTCAATGAATGATCGGTTCATTTTCATAGATTCATCAGACAACTAGATCAAGAATCGTCTATATAATCTTCCTAGTCAATATTATCTGAACTGGCCTGGTATAAGTTGCTACTTAACTAACGAATATAATCGATGATTAGGCAAGATTTTCGATATTTTTTTACCTTTTCTTTTCTATAGTGTTATATACTTATTAATTTATCACTTAGGAGTTAGGATGCAATTTTTGTTTATTCAAGTCTTAAATCCATAACAGAAGATAAATATATTTGATTAATGAGTGAAACATTGTTGATCAAAGAAGTTGTCTTCCATACACAGGTTTAGTTCGCATTCTCATATTAATCTAAAACTGAGTTCACTTACATATTTCAGGATTTCTTGTTCGATGTGTGAATGATACGCGAAGCAGATTTGGAGTTTGCTGTTAGTATTACTAACCAGTTGACTTGCATTAATACAGGTAGGGGTCACAATTTCCGACATGACACAAAAATAATAAGTTTTTAAGCTGTCATGTCTAACCATTTTAATATATGGGTGGGTGATGGTGTTGACCTGTTCAACCCGTCAACCCCCTCTATATGCAAGTGCAGGTGCAGGTGCAAATGCAAGTTCAAAGACAAATATGATGCAATTTGCGAGACCTGATGCATTAGCAGAGCTAGTTTGGTCTCCAAAAACAGGTTTAAGCATCAAATTTGCTGAAGAAAAACCCTGTTTTATGTGGGAAGTTGGTCCAACTGATATGAAGTCTGAAAACACTCAAAGTGAACAACACATTACATCACTAGCAACATGTTATGCCACCTGCGAAGGTACATATTCAATGTTAAAACACTTGAAAGTTAATGCAAAAAAAGTGATTTTGGATTAGAGATGGCAAAATGGGCCGGACCGTTTCACACATTTCATGTAAGGGTGTAAATGAGCCAAGTTGTTTGTGAACTGCTCGAGCTTAGCTTGATATAATCTTCAAATCGAGCCGAGCTTAAGAGAGATCGAGCCCAAGTTTGAGCCTAATAATAAGCTTGTTTAATAAATGAGCCCAAGTCCAAGCTTCACTCGAGCTTTAAATGGCTAGTGAGTCCACGAGCCTATTGTTTATATACATTTTTATTTAATATGTTAAATATATATTTTTATAAAAATTATAATTATATAAAAAATTGTGATAAAAATAACTAAAAATACATATTATGTCATATATAAAATATGATAAGTAAATATACGCAAAAAAAGTAACAAATGAGACGAGCCAAGCCCGAGCGCAGCTTGAGCTTGAAAAACCACTCACGAGCCAAGTTCAAGCTTAATAGTTAGGCCTCGAACCGAGCCGAGCTCGAGTTCGAGCTCTCATAAGTCATATGATCTGATCTCGGCTCGTTTTGTGCCCTAAATTTCATGTGTACATAAATGATAAACCAAATCGACCCGTTTTTAACATATTGGTTCATGCAGGTTCACCAAACCAAGGGGCAACAAATCAATTCTATGAACATTTACTACAGAATGAAATAATGGGCAGTGGTGACGGGTCAGGTTCCGAATGTAGGCAGCCTTTGAAAATTGAACCCATGATGCAATGCAGGCCCCATAACTATGTCAAACGGGCCAATGTCGAAACGGCTATTGTTAAAACGGAACACCAAGTCGAAAGCCATGGAAGCATGGAAAGTTGCAGAAGTGCTAATTTGTTGACTGGAAGGAAGAGGAAATGCGAGTTTGACCAACAACTGATTCTTGGAAGTAAACGAATCAAGAATCAAGTCGATGGTAGCTCGTTCATGAACTGGATTTCAAACACGGTTAAAGGATTTAAACACAAGCGTAATGTTTATGACCCATGGGCCGGTGTTTGTGATGGAACTAGTGGTTTTCATAATGTTTTTCAGTCTCTTTTCTCACCAGAAACTATTAAACAGTTTGAGAATAAGTCCATTGGAAGCTCAAGCTCAAAAGAAACAGTTTCAACCGAAAAATGCAGCCGTGAATCACTCGGTTATGTTAAGCATATAAGCCTTTATGAACAGGTAACGAAAGAAGCACCAAAAGATGTGTTTGACATCATACGGAAGCTTCAGTTATCACGTACTGATATTATCAAGTAAGAAAATCTTATATTTTCACATCATGATATCTTTTATGTTTATTATTAATTAATGTTGTGTTATGTTTTGCTAGATGGATGAATTCCCGATCGTCAGTTGAACATAACTTAGACGGGTTTTTTCTACGTGTACGGGTTGCAAACTGGGAAGAGGGAGCAGGGGGATCAAGATATTTTGTGGCTTGCATTACAGGATCACAAAACAAAACCGATTTGAAGCAATCTATTTGGGTCAAAGTTGGAGATGTTGAATGTCTTGTTCAATGCCAACATGTCTCAAACTGTGATTTTCTGGAGGTAAACTATCTTTTCCTGCAAATTCAATTTTTCAATTATCAAAAACATTAATTTTGACGCGAGTTTCATTTTGACAGGATGAACTCAGAGTATGGTGGGAAAAAACGTTAACAAATGGAAGGATTCCAGTTATGAAAGATTTGAAATTGAAGCTAGCAGAGAAAAGAACATTGGACATGTAGTTCATGATCTAAAACTTTATTTTCTTTAATCATAATATGCAAGAAATGTGTGTAATAATTTGTTTTCCAGAAGTTATGAATTTTCAATTGTTTAATCAACACTTCTAGTAATGATTTATGTTAAATAACTTAACTGAAATAGAAATATATGATCAAAACCAAAGTAATTATTCTTTTCATATATGTACACTTATCACTAATGAACATTTCTGTCAAAATATATGAATCAAAAAGCTACCAACATACAAAATAAACCTTATCAATTTTATCTTATTCTAATAAATATGTTCTGAATGTCTGATCCTTGACTTTATTTTCTCTTCTTGTGTCAATATCGATTTAATCATATTATTCATTTTCTGCATCTTTTTAATTCTTGGACAAAATTCTTACCTCAAGATCCTCACTTTCTGAGTTTCTGAGAAACCACATGCTATGAACAATATTTTCCCTGTTCTCTTAATCAATCCAGAAGCCTATTTCACTGGCTGCAATTTTGATTTCAATATCTCCTGAGGCACAAGTTTTATTAACAAATCACTAAAGTTAGAATCTTGTTCCTTTTCCGGAAGAGAATGAAGCAACAAGTAAAACGAAGATGCATCAACCGAAAAACCCCGTGCATCCATTTCTTTCAAATGTAACAACACATCTTCAAACTCTTTACACTTCACAATCCCTTGAAGAATAATATTATAAGTTACACTATTTGGAAAAACACCACTCTTCTCCATTTTCACAACAACGTCCTTCACTTCATCAATCAAACCCTCGTTACACAACCCGTTAATCATCGCATTGTATGTTACAACATTTGGCTGCAAACCTCGTGAACAAAGTTCACTAAAAAGATCCAAAGCAACACCAAGCTCCCCGTTTTTGCAGCAACCATCGATTAAATCATTGTATAATGCAACATTAGGATGCACACCATTGTTTATTATTATTCGAAACAAAGATAACGCCTCGTTAACCCTATGATTTTTACATAGTCCATCCAATAAAACGGAATAAGTTATGAAATTCGGAGTTATATTTACCGACTGCATATGTTCAAACAGTTTTAAAGCATCTATAGATCTCCCAACCTTAAACAATCCATACAACATCGTACTATAAGTTGAAACCGTTGGTTCCAACTTCCTGTTAGTTATCTCCTTCAACACTTTCATTGCCTCGTTAATATTTGATTTTTTGCAATGCCCGTTTATCAGACTGTTAAAAGTGATAACATTTGGCTCGATTTTCTTACTAATCATGGTATTGAAAACTTTCGTAGCTTCATTCATTTGACCTCGCAAACAATACCCATCTATCAGCGCACTATACATCACAACATCCGGTTTCTCACCTCGTTCAATCATCACCCTAACCACACTTTTCGCATCATCCACCAATCCATCTTTACAAAACGCATCCACAACAATATTAAACGTATGCACATCCGGACAAATCTTGCTTCTATCCATCTCCACAATCATTCCCTTAACATCCTCCCATCTACCCAACCCACACAACCCACAAATCAACGAATTATATGTAACAACACTCGGAAACACCCGTTTCTCAACCATTTCCGCCAGCAACTTCAACGCCTCGTCAACTCTCCGATCCTTAAACAAACTATCGATAATCACACTGTACACTTCCTTACTAGGCTTACACCCTCTCTCCTTCATAAACCTAAGCAACCGAATCGACATATCCGTATTCCCGCCCTTACAGAGCCCGTTCATCACCGTACCGTACGTAACCTCATTCGGTTCGCATATCCTAAGCATAATCAACTTCTTAAACAAAACCTCAGCCTCAACAACTCTATCTTCTAACACTAATCCTTTCAATAAGGTATTGTAAGTGGACACCAACGGTTCATGGCCTTGTTTGACTATGCAGCCGAAGACGGCGAAACCTAAGTCGATTCGGCGTAAATGCGAGGATTGCAATGTTCATCATACAGGCATCAGTTGAGATATTTAGTAAGTATAGTTTGCTGCTTACGGAGCATGCGGTGGAACTGAAACACGGCGTCTTCGAGCTTATTGGTGTGATTAATGGATGTTGTAGGAGTAGATTGGGGTCCATTGAATTATCAAACCCTAGAACAAAATTGAAGCCGGAGGAATTGGGTTAATCAATTTCAATGGGTTTACCCGGACAATGCATACGGTTATGATCCGGTTTGGGTTGGTTATCGGGTAACTCCGGTTTAACCCGAAGTTCACTCATCTCTACATGTGCATGAACCAGTTCCAGATCTTAAACTGATTTGGGTTAGAACTGGTGTGGTTCAGTTAACAAAGTCAAACTGGTTTGTGATCGGTTTTAGTTCTGGTTGAAACCGGTTTCTTGACTGATTTTTGATCGGTTCTTGACAGGTTTTTGGTTTTGTTAACCAGTTTTGGTAGGGAGAATCCCAAACAAGTTTTGAACCGACAGTTCCAAACCGGTTTCTATGATACAGTTCGGTTTTAGTTCAATTAACAAGTTTTCTTTAATCTCTATTCACCCCTACTGGGAATGAATAAGTGATACATGTGACTCCATAATTTTCCTTGGCACCAGTTTAAAATTTAACTAATTCACATGAGAAACATTTCAGATTATTAAAATTTTAAAAATACAAAACTTTTAAATTGTACTTAAGTAATTTTGAGACGTTTTTAGTTGAGTTTGAGATCATAAAAGAGGATACTCGGTATCATCGGGCACACATATGAACTTGAGAGCTAGACATAGGATGCAATTTTTCAATTAAATATGAGATAGGAAATGCCAAAATTTATTACAAATTCAACCCATTGTTGTGCCTGGTAGCTTAATTTTGTCAGGGCTTGATCCTTAATTTAAATGATCATTATAAAATGTCGTAATTTTTTCGAAGCCGAAAAGGATTGTTCTTGAAGTACTGTGAATGACGCTGACAATGCATGTCGTGTTGTGCTAAATGGTTTTAAACGACCTGACACATGTCACTAAACGTGCCATTTCTTTTTAAAGTACTAACACTAACATAATTAGATTACATGACATGTCACATTTTCTAATTGGTATAATTGAAAAGTTTGGTGTCATAAAAAAATTTTTCTAGGCTTTTGTAGATAAGATATATTTGTGGAAGAAAGTCATGAACTAACTATTTGGTAGCATGACATATCAGGATTTGGTTAAGTCAATTTGTAGTGGGAATGCTTGGTAGGGTTCGAATCCTCTTCTAGACATTCTATTGTTATGTTTTTTTACTTGGTAGGGTTTGAATCCTATGCTAAGACTAGGCATAATGATGAACTAATATGACGCTAGAATGATCACGTGTCTGCTAAATCATCGCCAAAACCACTACACAATATTGTAAATTGGTTGCTAAAGCAATTGACCGGCGTTAATTAGTGGCTTAAAATTAAACTTTTAAGTTGCAATATGGTGTGTTCAACATATAAAGAAAAGAGAGATTCGAATGCCACAACCTTTTATTAGTCTTTTTTATTATTATTAAATGTTCTAGTATCTTTTATTATTATTATTTTTTTAATTTCACATATCCTTTGTTTTCTTTTATAATTTCGAGTATCGTTATTTATTCATACATGCTCATAAATTTTATTTTACTAAAATGCTCTAGTATGTATTATGTGTGGTTTTATTATTTAAATTAGTATTTTTGTTGAATAAGAAAAAAATAAAGTAAATAAAGAAAGTTACTGAGTAATTATTGCAATTAGTTAAAACCACTACACTTGATTTAAAATAAACTTTAGTAAATATATTTTTGACTACATGTCATCAAGATGTCATTTTAACTAAATATTTAATTAAAACCACTACACATAGTCTAAGCATTCTATTTTTTTATTATTTTTTTACTTGGTAGGGTTTGAATCCTTTTCTTGACATTCTATTGCTGTTTTTTTTACTTGGTAGGGTTCGAATCCTCTTCTAGACATTCTATTGCTTTTTTTAATATTCTTCTAAAAATTCTAATGTTTTTTTAGTTATATTGCTAGGGTTGGTTGGAATCCTCCATTAAACAATCTAATATTTTTTATTATAAAATAAAGTGATAGAATTTAATGAAAGTTGAATGCGCACGACTCATGTATCGATTTGTTGTCAATAGTTAAAGTAAAATTTGTTGCACCTGTGTAAGCTAAATTCACAATATTTCAGAAGAATTGACAAATTCAGCCTTGCATAACGCGCCGGTGAAAAAACTGGTTTAGCACAATTAAAGGTAACTAATTCAACAACACGAATGGCATGACACAACACACTTAACATGATTAGATATAAGCAATTCAATTACGTAAATGACACGATATATTTAACACAACTATTGACACCATTCATCAAACTTTAGCTAAAATAAATAAAGTGTATTGGTTTTTATTAACTCCGACTATTATCTTTTCGTCGCTGTTGATCCGAAATAACGAATTGGCTGATAACGATCCCACCTTTTTTCATATTTGTTCCCAACGCCAATGGTCTGCGACTAATAGAAAGCTAACGCTATTAGTTACGGGTCGTCGAAAAAACGTTTTTGGCAAGGAAAACTCACATTTTTCCGAATAACTCAACATTTTCGTCACAATCATCTTTGTAACCTTAGATCGGTTAGTTATAGGTATTTAAGCATTTTAAATACTTGTTTTTTATTAGAGTACGACATCTACATAAAAAATGGCACCGTTGCTGGGGAATCAACGTATAAATTATCAGCTGTGAAGTCTGTGGGATGGTGAAACTGAGAGTACGGACAACAAAGATGACAAGATGGGCCCGAAGTTAGATTTTTAATTTTATTAAATTTAAACAAAAAAAGTAAAACGTTTTAGGGGGTGTTTGGGTGAGCTTTTAAAACTTGCTTATTTGCTTGTTTGTTTGTTGAAAAGCAAAATGTGTTTGGCAAAGCTATTCCAAAAACTTCAAATTGGAGCTTTTCAAAAGTTGCTTTTGCTTTTCAAAAAGCAAATAAGCAAAAAAACAAGTTTTAAAAGCTCACCCAAACACCCCCTTATCAAACTTATATTAAGAAAAAAATGTATAATAAAATCCATTTATTGACCATTTATATTGCAAAAATCTTGAAGAGGTAGGTCCCAGCAGAGCTCAGTTGGACCCTCAAGACTCACCTTGAAGAGGGACGTCTGCGCAAGGACCAACTGGTTCCGCAGGACCCACCATGCTCAGAGATGAAGACCTTACGCGCAGTACGCCAGCTGTTACCGCAGGGAAAGCCTCCCAATGGTGAAGTACCCCACCTGTCCCCGCAGCTGCGGATACAAGCCATCAGGGAAGGCTACCCGCACTAATAGCAAGGCTACACGCACAAGTCACTAACTCTCAATAATTCAGTCACCTGAAGGAATGAGCAAGGCGGGAATACTCCCGCCCAAATGAGCCAGTCCGTATGCTTCTGAAAGATCTTTTGTACTATACCTGCCAAGGTATGGACAAAATAGACAAGATCTGACCAAAGCAGCCCATGAACCAATCACAGGGTGACAGCTCACCCGACAAACAGTACGAGGAGCATGCTCTAGTACTGTTTGTCACTATTAGCCGCTGCCTACTCACCAACCCTTGTCGTGGCACGCACATAGCCTGCAGTTGGTGGAAAAGGAATAGTACACAGCCGGCCTGGTCACTATCAGCCGCTGCCTACCCACCAACCAGCATGGCACGTGCGTAGCCCGTAGTTGGTAGAACAGGAATATTATACAGCTGGCTGTACCTGCTTGGAAACCTACCTTCGGCTATAAATACTCCAACACCTTGGAACGGTATGATCATCTGGTATTTTACCTTCACTAGCTATTTCTCTCAATGTACACTTATATTCAGAGTAATCTAGTCTGATTCTCAAGCCGGAGGGTGGTCACAAGGAGGAACCCCCCCTTCTCAGTGACAAGCTCACGGTGTCTGTTTTGCAGGTCATCTGAAGAACATCCTTCTTTGACGGACCTAACCCTCGTGGGAAACATAACTTAACCCCCAGATTATCCGTAATCTGCCCGGGGTCGATTAGTGTTTCTTCATTGGCGCCATCCGTGCATAAAAGCTAGAACTAATTCTCAGTTTTTTCAAAATTTCTGAAGAAATGGTTAACGTTACTTCGGTCCCAAGGCCAGTAAGTGACCAGGAAACCCCGGTAACCACAACCCCAGCTACTGGGGGGAACACCGGCAGTTATTCAAATTTTACGAACACTACCCCGGTTACCCAAGCCGGGGCAAGTGCAGTAAACAATATTTCACTGGGGTTCACTGATGCCCAGTTGGAGAAACAGGCGAGGCTCCCTCGCCAAACACTCGATCAAGTTAAGGCGTGGGCCGAAGCACGTCAGAAAGAGTTCCAAGCTGAGTTGGATGAACGCTTGCGTTCACTCCAACAGGCTGACGAATTCGGAAATACTCGACAACAGCTCAACATGAACAGTGAGTGCGAGTACTCGGACGATGATCGGGAGGAATCCGACACCGACGCAAACCCTCGCCACAGGGCGAAAGGGAAGCGTAAGGAAACGGACTTCCAACTAAGAAGGAATTTTGGAGAAACCTTCAAACCAAGGAACGCGGGAGGAAACCCACGTACCTTCTCCAAAACCTTTAGACCAACTGCCGCAAATGCGGGAAAGTCCAAGTTTGCAAGGGACATTGCGGAAACAATCGCCCCGAGAAGTGCCAAACAGATGTCCAACATCGGCACTTATGATGGTCTATCCGACCCAGACGATCACTTGAACAGATTCATAGCGGGGGCAACCGTCAATAACTGGACGGAACCCACGTGGTGTTATATGTTCCAAATGACGCTGGTTGGAGCGGCCAGGGCGTGGTTTGATCGTTTACCGGTCCACCACATCTATGATTGGGCGGACTTTCAACAAAAGTTCAGCCAACACTTCAGTCAACAGAGGAAATATACTGAATAGCAGTGGACGATCCTTAACTGCGTGAGAGAGGAAGATGAATCTTTACTAGACTTCATCACTCGCTTCAACTCCAAAAAGCTGAGTCTGGGCGACATAAGTGAAGATCTTGTTCGCGCCGCTTTCATCCAGGGTGCCGAATACCCAGAGCTTATCCGCACGTTGACGGGTAAGGACGGCTTGCCATCCACATGGGATGCCATCATGACGGCGGCCAAGCGCTTTGCCGAGACGGAGAAGCAACTGGGTAGGGACCTTCCCCAGAGTACACATCTCTACAAGCAGAGGACCAGAGAAAACAATGTTCGGATCGCCCGACAGAACAAAAAGAGGAAGCTAGGTATTTGGCAGTCAAGGGTAAACTTTGACACCTCATCCAGCTCTCGCCCTCTTGTTGGCGGAAGGGATAACACGCACCCTTCAAGCCGAAAACACCGGTGGACGCCACTCACCAAAAGCGTCACGGAGATATTTGCCACCGAAAAACTCCCATGGCCAAAAGCTCCAATGATCCGGCAACGACCTAATGCGGATCAGAGCAAATTCTGTGACTTCCACGGGACAAAGGGTCACAGTACAGAGGAGTGTACATCCTTGAAGGATATTGTTGAAACATTCGTCAAGGATGGAAGACTTGCACACCTTGTGGCATCAATCAAGAATGGAGGAAGGAATGATAACCAGTATAAAGGCAATGGACGAAAGCCCGTTGACATCAGCATCCACATGGTTCATGGCAACATCAGAGGAAGAAAAAGACGAACGACAGAACCATGCGAATGGAAGGAAGCTGAGGTGCGCTTCCCGCGAGTGCCAGGAGGACCCAGCAAGGAAGGCCCTATCGTCATCAAAAGCCAGCTGGGGCATTACATAACTTCCCGCACTCTTGCTGACAACGGCGCCTCGTCAACGGTTATGTACAGGCAGTTCTTTGACAAGCTAGACGACGAAGACAAAGAACGCTTGGAAACGGTTTACGCCTCAATGGAAGGGTTCGACGGCAGCACAAACACCCCCCTGGGTATCCTATCTTTCCCCGTCATTCTCACGGACGGGAAATACTCCCGCACAGAAGACGTGGACTTCGTCGTAATGAGGAAGCCACATCACACATACGACATTCTCTTCGGGAGAGACGGGATGGCAAGATTCAACGCCGTGGTATCTTCAGTCCACGGCATGATGGGATGGCCAACTGCTGAAGGTGTAGCGATGATCACCGGTATCCCCCAGGTATGCATCGCATCCGTCTCATCTAAACCCAAGCCAAAGATGGCTAAACCAACCATCACCGAACCAGAAAAATGGGCCCTCAATGGCAAATACCCTGACCAGGCTGTTACAATTGGCCCAACAATCGCTGATCCTACACGCACCTTACTCAAACGCTTACTACAGAGAAACGCTGACATCTTCGCGTGGACACCAGCTGACATGACTGGTGTACCTCGAAGTAAAGCAGAGCATAAGCTCAAGTGTGACCCGGCTTTTACGCCAGTCATACAAAAGCGCAGAGTAATGGGGGCGGAACAGGCTAACGCGTGTAGAACCCAAGTCAAGGAACTCCTTGACGCGGGCATCGTACGCGTTAGTAGATATCAAACATGGGTTGCAAATCCCGTTATGGTACCGAAGGCTAACAAACAATGGCGCATGTGTATAGATTTCAAAGATTTAAACAAAGCATGCCCCAAAGATTGTTACCCGTTACCCGAAATTGACCTCAAAGTGGATTCATTAGCACCGTTTCGCCTTAAATGCTTCCTTGACGCATATAAGGGGTACCATCAAATCCACATGGCCGTAGATGATCAGGACAAAACCGCATTTCGGACGCCCGATGGCACATTTTGTTATCAAATGATGCCATTCGGACTTAAGAATGCAGGGTCCACATACCAACGCCTGATGGACAAAGAGTTTCATGCCCAAATTGGGAGAAACTTGGAAGTCTACATGGATGATTTGGTCATCAAAAGCCCTGAGCCAGAAGCGATGTTGAAAGACATCGAAGAAACTTTCAACACGCTCAGAAAGATAAACATGAAGCTCAACCCGAGCAAGTGTTCCTTTGGGATGGAAGAAGGGAAGTTCTTGGGAGTCATTGTTACTAAAGATGGCTTCAGAGCGAACCCTGAAAAGGTCGAAACCATTATAAAAATGGAATCACCTACTACCATCAAGCAAGCTCAGACACTGAATGGACGCCTAGTCGCACTTAACCGCTTTTTGTCAAACCATGCGGATAGGTCGTTCCCATTCGTGTCAACATTGAGAAACTGTTTAAAGAAAACGCACTTCCGCTGGACACCAGAAGCGGAAGCAGCTTTTCAGGAAATTCGGTCATGCTTGATCGAACTCCCAACGCTCACAGCACCAGAAGCGGGGGAGGAATTAATCATATACCTTTCTGCCACAGATAGAGCAACCGGGGCAGTCCTGCTAGTAGAGCGGAAAGGTATCCAAATGCCTATTTACTATGTTAGCCGTGTCCTAACAGACGTAGAAACCCGGTACTCCACCTTGGAAAAATTAGTCTTAGCACTTGTACAAGCTTCACGCAGACTGAGACGATATTTCCAGGGTCACCCAATCACCATTCTCACCAACTTCAAACTCGCAAACGTTCTAGGCAAACCCCAATTATCGGGACGTCTAGCCAAATGGGCAATTGAGTTGGGGGAATATGCGATAAAGTACAAGCCAAGACCAGCTATGAAAGGCCAGGTCCTGGCCGACTTTATTGCAGAAGTCCCCGCTTCGCGGGAGAAAGAGTGCCAGGAGGAGGCTCAACCCTCCCCAGCACAGGACATCAATGATGTCTGGTGACTCTACACTGATGGAGCAGCCAGCAACGAGGGTTCAGGCGCAGGGTTGAAATTAACCAACCCAGCAGGCCAAGAATACACTTACGCTATTCGACTGGACTTTCCAAGTACGAATAACGAAGCCGAGTACGAAGCATTCTTGGCAGGGCTGAGAATTGCGCGTAAAATGGGAGTGAAAAACTTGGAAGCCCACGTAGATTCCATGTTAGTAGCCAATCAGATAAACGGAACGTACACGGCCGTGAACGACACAATGGCCCTGTACCTCGCACAAGCAAAAACACTTATGCGCGATTTTAATGACTGTAAAGTCATACACGTCAAGCGTAGCGAAAACAAATCTGCGGATGCGTTAAGCAAGCTTGCATCATTAGCCTTCACCCATTTGGGAAAGGACATCCGCATTGAACTCCTTGAAGCACCATCAGTCCCGCACAAGGAAATTTGTGTCATCCAAACCGGTACAGAAACGTGGATGACACCAATAATAAATTACCTTGCAGCGGGTATACTACCAGAGTAAAAAACACAGGCAAGAAAAATACGTTGTAAAGCATTAAACTATCAACTCATTGATGACATCCTTTACAGACGTAACTTTCTTGGCCCACTCTTAAGATGCGTGGACAACCAAGATGCTGACTACCTCCTAAGGGAAGTACACGAAGGCATCTGTGGAGTACACGCAGGTCCACGCGCTGTTGTAGCTAAGCTAAACAACGCGGGATACTTTTGGCCGGGGATGCATAGGGATGCGCTGGCATACATCAGAAAGTGTAGGTCTTGCCAGCTCTACGCACCCAACACGCATCGCCCAAAGAATGAACTTGTTCCAGTCACCTCTTCATGGCCATTTCAGAAGTGGGCCATCGATGTGACAGGCCCATTTCCTACAGCAGCAGGAAACGTTCAGTTCCTAGTGGTAGCCATCGACTACTTCACCAAGTGGATAGAAGCAAAACCCTTAGCCCAAACAACCGCAAAACATATTAAAAAATTTATTTGGGAATTTATTATTTGTCGTTTTGGACTTCCACAGACTTTGGTGAGTGATAACGGCACCAACTTTGCTGACAAGAAGCTACAAAAGTGGTTATAAGAACTTCAAATCACCCACACCTTTACCTCAGTGGCACACCCGCAAGGTAACGGTGAGGTGGAAAGAGCAAATAAAAGCATCGTCGAAGGCATAAAGAAAAGACTCCTGGAACACAGATCCGGCTGGGTAGACGAAGTTCCACACGTCCTTTGGGCAAACAGAACGCTGAAAAAGGCCAGTACGGGAGAAACCCCGTTCAGCCTCACTTATGGCACTGAAGCCATGGTCCCAGTCGAAATTGGTTTACCCTCACCAAGGGTCTTGATTCAGCCAGAAGACAATGATGCGGAAAGGCGGTTAGACCTTATGCTAACCGAGGAGCGCAGAGACTTAGCCGCAGCGCGTGAAGAAAACTACAAGCGACAAATGCAGAAGTACTACAACACGTGGGTAAAACTCTACAACTTCAATGTAGGAGACTACATATTGCGTAACAACGAGGCTTCAAACCAAGAGCGCCCGGGAAAACTGGCACCGGTCTGGGAAGGACCATACATTATCAAAGAAGTTCTGGGAAAAGGCGCATACCGGCTCGAAAGGCTCGATGGCACTCCTATCCCAAAAACATGGAACGGAGCTCAATTACGCAAATGTTACATGTAGATCAATTCCAAACTTGTAAAGAAAAGGCCTAGAGCCACTTCTAATGGAAATGATTCTCCTTTCACATTGTGTTGATAGCCTTACTTTTATACTTATGAACTTCCCACGCTGATATGCCGGTATTCACCGCATAAATATGGGAAGAAGTAAGTCGTTGCGTATGGAAGGCGGCAAAATCCGCATAAACACATAAAACGGTAAAAATTTATAAGGAAAACCTTCACGCAGGTCAGCTATAGGTGAAGTTTAGTCATCCCAATAAATGAAAGTGACGGTCCTACCCGCACAATCATGCTAAAGGAAACTGAACATTAACCTATTGGCAACCGCGCGTCGAAAGGTTAACTTATTTAAAACACTTAGAAAATTTCAAAGGAAAAGATGAGGAACACTTCCACGCAGGTCAGATATAGGTAAAGTTTAGCCATCCTACTAAGTGCAAGTGACGGTCTTATCCGCACAATCACGAAAGAGGAAGCAAAACTTTAACTTATTATCTGCCACGTTGAAAAGTTAACTTATCTAAGTACTAAAGAAATTGCTAAGTTAAATCAAAATATGCGTGAAATAAACAAGGCAAGGCATTAGCAAATAATCTTTATTCCATCGAAATTCAAATATTACAAAGATTGCTAGGTACATACCCGCATACAAAAGAAGCTATACAAAAATAAAAATCTACTCTAATGGTGGAAAGGGATCTAAAGGATCAAGCTTCAGGACCACTTCCACTTGGACCCGCACCATCAGTAGAGTGTGGCGCTTCAAGGAAAGCTTTAAGGATAGCTAGCCCATCATCAGCAGCAGCAATCTCGTTCACCTTCTCCACCACCGGATGCGGGAAGGCAGCATACTGATTCACTGCTTGGTCATACGCAGCTTCGGTATCCACATTGTAAAGAGGGAAGTTGGAAGGCGGGATGCCTTGTTCAACAAACCCTAGACCAAGCAGGAAGCCAGCCTTTTCCCCATCCTCATGAGAAGCGTTGAGGGCTGCGCTCATCGCATCGTCATATGATGTGTTCGTGAACACCCGATGCACAATCTACAAAACAGAAGTTTGTCAAACTCAAGAGTAACGAAAAGCGTAAAGAAGTTAGAAGTTAGGAAGCTGCGCATACCTGCGACAACGCTTCTCGAAGAAGCCATTTCTTGGCAACCAGAGCCTCCTGGAGGGCAGCTTGAGCTTCATTACGGGCGCGTTCGGCTTCGTTCTTTGTGAGGTTGGCAAGCAACACATCTTTGGCTGCAGCCTCTTTGACGCCCTTTAGCTTACGCTTAGTGTGGTCAAGCACCCCCCTCTGGTCCAAGATCTCTTGGAGCTTCTTGGTATCTTCCATGGCCAAGGCATCATGAGCCTGCTGGAGCCTCTCTAATTTGGCTTTAAGTTCCTCATTTTCGATGCGTAGAGGCTCAGCAACAGCTTCAGCCTTGGTGGCCCTCTCGGTTGCGTTCCATGCAGTTTCCTTGGCCAGCCGAAGCTGTTCGTTAACAGCTTGGGCAGCCTTGGAACGGGCCTCCAGACGAGCCTGAACGTCAACCTCAAGGGCCTTGAAGGCCTTCTCCTTTTCCGCAGCAACGGCGGCAAGCTTCGCATTCTCCTCCCGGATAGCCCGCGCCTGAGCCACTTCAAGGCTACGCGTCGTCTTTAACTTGTCGTTTTCACGACAAAGTAGCTCGACGCGCGGCTGCATCCGGGCGAGAAGGATTCGGAGCTCGTTGGACAGCCTACCTTCCTGGTAGCTGGCCATGGCCTCCCCCAGCGCACCGCTTGGGGCGGCGTGACGCGCCCATTCGACGCACTCCTCAGCAGTCCGGAGGGTAGTTCCTCGGCGGATCTTCCACCGAGGAGCGTACACCTCATTAGAATCACGAACTGCAATAAAACAAAAAACTGTTAAGAGAAAGAAATGATGAAAGGGATATAGGCCAAAATAACCCTACACACCTGTAGGGTCGACAACAGGCCGATAGCCACCAAACCCATCACCTGGACCTAAGGGATATCCATCCAAAAGGTCAAGGAGACGGGAAGGAGGCAAGGATTGGCTAGACGCCCCAACCCCAAACGTACCTGAAGGACTGGCCATAGTCGCAGGCGCCGGAGGAGGCATGGTGGAGGCTGCCGCGGTGGAAACCAACGGAGGTGAACTCACCGGAGGTGAACTCACAACCGTGGCCGCGGCTGCGGAAGAACCCGCAACAGAAATCACCGCCGGCTCAGTGATGGATTCTGTGAAAATGGCACTGACAGCCGGCGGGGATAAGGTTACAGCTGGAACAGTTGGCTCAACGGGATGAGCAACTGAACCAGTACTGCAAGCAGGCGTAGCCGCCTGGGTCATCGCCTCGGGTAGGTTGACCAAACCTACCTTCATGGGTCCAGAGCTGCTCCCTCCCGCTCCACTTTGGAATGCCGTAGCATCCACGCCTGCACGAAGACAAGATATATAAGTATAATAGCGGAAAGATATGAAGTTAAAGTTATGAACACTTACGGGTCTTTTTGAGCCTGAAGGTGCGAACAGGCGGGGACGAACCCAATGGAGCCGGCCTCTTCGTACCGCTTACCATCGTCGTCCTGGGCTGCTCGGAGGTGACAGCCGTTTCAACCTCCGGAGCAGTAGTCTCAACACCACCTGGGTTCCCCGCCGCCTCTTCACTCTCGGTCTCTGACTCAGACCGGTTCACCGGGTCGGCGGTGGAGGCTACCTTCGCCTTGCCCTTCCCGCCAGCAGCATTCTTCTTCCGCGCAAGAAAAGGACCATCTGCGGATTCCTCATCAGAAGATGACAAGATTAGAGGAATTCCGGCAGAGGTTTCAGCATTCAGAGGGCGAGGGTTAAATAGTCTTTTACCTGGCCGCGTGGCGCTCAGTATTTCGTGGCCTGGCGGGTAGGCCGATCCGCAGTCTGATCAAGGATGGGCAACTCGTTCTCGTCAAGAGCGCGAGTACCCAACCGAGCAGGACCGTCAGCTTCCCGCGGATGCAGGAGGGACTGCAAGTCATTTCCCTCTGAAATAAAAAGAAAAAACAGTTAGAAAAAACCTTAAATCAACAAAGAAGACGGAGCATACCGTAAGGGATAAAATTCAAACCGTATTCAAGTACGATGGGAATCTGTGGTGCATCCGCCCCAGCATCCTTCCACACCCTACTCATACCGAGCATCACCATCCCGGACTCCGGAAAGCGGTAAACCGGAGTCTGGATCCGGGAAATCTTGGAGAACCATTCCGCCTCCTGGTAGTTGGAGGCGTGAAGGTTGGGGAGAGCTCTCCCGTTCTTAAATGTCATCGCTATAGGGACGACATGGGCAGAGATGTAAAAGAACTCCCGCTTCCAAGACCGAAGACTGCGCTCGGTAGCGCCGATCTTCAAACCCTTGATCCGGGTGACCAGGGTGTACCAGCCTTGGATGCACCTTCAGGAGTAAAAGGTCATCAGGCGGTCGACGTGGGGATCCACGCCAAGAATGAGGCACACCCACTCAAAATGGCGGATCTTGGCGATCGCCATTGGGTGTACCTCCGTCAGGTGCACACCGTGTCTATCCAGAACACGGTATACAAACTTTGTCAATGGGAACCTAAGATTCCCATAGACGAAGAATGCGGCATATACCCCTATTTTGCCCTTGGGGGCATCGTACACCGTCTGGTGTGGCTCCGGAAACTCAGGCTCGAACAGCTCGAGCATGAACTTCCGGACGATGTACCGGTAGAGCTCGATGGGAATAGCACACTGGCATTCGCCAGCAGTGCTCTTATCGTCCTTATCGGACGTAGACGTCGGGTTCTCGACATACAAGTCAGACTCCTCGACGATAGCTTCTGGATCATGAGTAGACGACATGTTTTGGAGGTAAAGAACGATTTCAGAAAGAATATTCACCGGAAATCGCTTAGAAGGAGAAGATAGAAGTGAAAGTGTGGATTACAAAGGACCCTCTCCCCCTTTATATACTCATCGCAATGAATGCGATGAATTTAATGCGGAGGAGAGAGAAAAGAGCTGGTGCAATGAAACTATGACACGTGGAAAAAGCAAGCTGGCAACAGCTGTTGACGGGACGCCCGCCGTAAAATCCGCACCCACGCGCCCAAAAAATCGCGCCCACGCGCCTGAAAAAGCGCCTGGAATGACCATGTACTGTCACGTCGCCATAACTTCCTGCACGTCCTGACACTGTCAGAAGAAACCGTCGGACGACGTTTCAACAATTTGGACTGTTCTTATCCTTTCACCAACTCTTCGAATTTCAAAAAGATTCAAAAATATTCAAAAATATGAGGGAATATACCCCCCTTACCTGGGCAACCAAGTAACTATAAGACAGGTGCGGGTACAGTGTCAAGGCAAAACCCTTCACATACTTAGCACCCGCAGGGAATGGACGCCAAGAATACCTTGGAAGTAAGATAACTATAAGACGAGTGCGGGTACAGTGTCAAGGCGAAACCCTTCACATACTTAGCACTCGCAGGGAATTGAAACCAAGAAGGATCTTCTGGGCCATGCTTGCGGAAAGGGAAATAACATCCCCGCATAGCGGGAACGTTGAGAACTAGATTGTTTGAAGCTCCAGGATGGAATTGGTTCTTTAACATAATTGATCACTATGTTTAAAACTACCAAAACCTCGTGGAGAATCTACACAAGTGAAACTCAACGCTCCTGACTTGCGAGGAGGTTACACACCTACCTGCATCATACCCAAAGATCAAGCAGAAAAGTCGGGAATTTCTGCACGTGACATTAGGGAAACCGCGGGAAGAATCCCCACGGACAACTTTAAAACTATATCCTTTTCAAAACCCCTTGCTTAAGTCCAAAGTTCACCTCAATTATTAACAATTCATGAGAAGAACATTGGACTGGGGGGACTTGAAGAGGTAGGTCCCAGCAGAGCCCAATTGGACTCGCAAGACTCACCTTGAAGAGGGACGTCTGCGCAAGGACCAACTGGTTCCGCAGGACCCACCATGCTCAGAGATGAAGACCTTACGCGCAGTACGCCAGCTGTTACCGCAGGGAAAGCCTCCCAATGGTGAAGTACCCCGCCTGTCCCCGTAGCTGCGGATACAAGCCATCAGGGAAGGCTACCCGCACTAATAGCAAGGCTACACGCACAAGGCACTAACTCTCAATAATTCAGTCACCTGAAGGAATGAGCAAGGCGGGAATACTCCCACCCAAATGAGCCAGTCCGTATGCTTCTGGAAGATCTTTTGTACTATACCTGCCAAGGTATGGACAAAATAGACAAGATCTGACCAAAGCAGCCCATGAACCAATCACAGGGTGACAACTCACCGACAAACAGTACGAGGAGCATGCTCTAGTACTGTTTGTCACTATTAGCCGCTGCCTACTCACCAACCCTTGTCGTGGCACGCACATAGCCTGCAGTTGGTGGAAAAGGAATAGTACACAGCCGGCCTGGTCACTATCAGCCGCTGCCTACCCACCAACCAGCATGGCACGTGCGTAGCCCGTAGTTGGTAGAACAGGAATATTATACAGCTGGCTGTACCTGCTTGGAAACCTACATTCGGCTATAAATACTCCAACACCTTGGAACGGTATGATCATCTGGTATTTTACCTTCACTAGCTATTTCTCTCAATATACACTTATATTCAGAGTAATCTAGTCTGATTCTCACGCCGGAGGGTGGTCACAAGGAGGAACCCCCCCTTCTCAGTGACGAGCTCACGGTGTCTGTTTTGCAGGTCATCTGAAGAACATCCTTCTTTGCCGGACCTAACCCTCGTGGGAAACATTACTTAACCCCCAGATTATCCGTAATCTGCCCGGGGTCGATTAGTGTTTCTTCAAATCTCTATACAAGATTTTACATGGTATCTTTTTCCTTTTTTGAGGATGATATTTTGGTCGTTTTCCTAATATATTTAAATTTAATCATACATTTTAACTTTATTAACCAATAAATTGAAAAGAAAAAAAAACAGAGAATTAAGTTTTCAGCTACAAAAACAACACAAACATTAATGATCGGTAAACACAACCTACAATTATAATTTAGTAACGGTTTAGATGTTATCATGTTATCACAATTTTAGTTCAATTACCGATTGCATATATAGTTTATATTAGGGTCCAGCTTATTTCTCGATAGGGTCTACGAAAGCCCACGTATTCTCAGGGATGGCCCTGGTTGAACTTATTTTAGGAAAAAATGTATAATAAAATCCCTTTATTGAGTATTTATATTGCAAATATCTCTATAACAAAGTATTTATTTCGGTTTTCACAATGACGTTTTGGTTGTTTTGCTAATATATCTAATCAAACAATTAACATTTATTTTTATTTTTTTGGAACGACCAACTAAGTAACGTCGGGTACTCTTTATGCAACCTATAATTATAATAATTTAGTAATTATAAACTTACCAAAACTAAAAGTAAGTTTTATAAAAACGAAAGGGTCATTTATGTAAATCAAAACAGTTTCATTTAATCAATAAAAGCACAATAAATAATTACTTTCCCAAATAAAAAAAATAGAGCCGTTAGCCAAATCTCCAACGGCTACTTCATCCCCAATATTCATATACACAATAAATCCCCAAATCAAATCCCACACTTCAAACCCCTACTTTCCAATTCCAATTTCCAGATTCCAATTCCAGTTCCAATTCCAATTCCATTCACCATGAACGACCTCCTCACTAAATCCTTCACCAGCTACGTCGATCTCAAGAAAGCCACCATGAAAGACCGAGATCTCGAATCCGGTCCCGACACCCACCCCCACCTCCAGATGCAACCCGTCGATCACCGCCTCACTGACTTCCTCCACGAAGCCGAGCTAGTCAAGCAGGAGATGCACTCCATCCGTGAAACCCTAACCCAACTTGAATCCGCCAACCAGGAGTCCAAATCCCTCCACAACCCCGACGCGTTAAAGGCCAACCGGCGTTTAATTAATAACAACATTGTTAGTGTGTTGAAGAAGGCGAAGACGATTAAGGCCCGGCTTGAGGAGATGGATAGGGCGAATGCGGAGAGCAGGCGATTGTCCGGGTGTAAATTGGGGACGCCCGTGGACCGGACTAGGACTGCGGTGGCGAATGGGCTGAGGAAGAAGCTGAAGGAGCTGATGATGGACTTTCAGGAGCTGAGGCAGAGGATGATGAGCGAGTATAAGGAGACGGTTGGCCGAAGGTATTTTACGGTCACCGGAGAAGAGGCGAATGAGGAAGTGATTGAGAAGATTATTCATAGTGGGACTGATGGTCAGGGTGGTGAGGAGTTTATGTCAAGGGCAATTCAGGTATACAAATTGTTACTTTGTGTGAAACTTTTGTATAGATTTACCGTCTCGTGTGGTGATTGCCTGGTTTCAAACTGACTAAATTGAAAATCGAACAGGTTTTCGGTTTGGTTTTTGCTCAAAAACGAATTGGGTTTCGGGTTTACAGAAATTTGAACATGGGTCATGGGTCAAACCAAATATTAGATTATGGTTATTTGAGTGTGTTTATTTAACCAAATCCAGCTACAGTTTTAACCAAATTTATCCACATCAGCTGATAATAACAAATAATGGCATAGAAATTTTAAAAAATAATTATAATAATTCTTTTCTTCTGCTTATTTAGTTTAAGCCGAAAGCTGGACCGGATTGAAATCAGACCGAGTTATATATCAGTGGGTCGAAACTAAGTTGGTTTTGTTGTTAAAGCCAATTAAATGAAAGCTGAACCTGAACCGGATTGAAATCAAAACGAATTGTATATCGGATTTCAGAAACATGAATTCGGGTTGAAATAAACGCATATTAGGTCAGCCGAATAAACAAAATATTAAGTAATGGTTATTTAAGCTTTGTTATTTACCTAAATTCAATTACAGTTTTGATCAAAAACTGAATTCAAATTGGTTTTCGGTTTAATGCTGAACTTCCTGAATTCACTTCAGTTAGATTTTCGGTCAACCGAAAACAATGCCACCAAAAAACCAAAAACCGAACCAATGAACATTCCATTCGTGTTGGACACTTATCATTGTGTTAAATTTGCAGGAGCATGGAAGGGGAAAGGTGTTGGAGACAGTGGTGGAGATACAAGACCGCCACGATGCAGCCAAGGAGATCGAGACGAGCCTTCTCGAGCTCCACCAAGTGTTCCTGGACATGGCGGTGATGGTTGAGGCTCAGGGCGAGAAGATGGATGATATCGAGCATCATGTGATGAATGCGGCTCAATACGTGAATGATGGGACAAAGAACCTGAAGACCGCGAAAGGGTACCAAAGGCAAAGCAGAAAGTGTATGTGTTTGGGGATCATACTTTTGTTGATCATCATCCTCGTGATCGTCATCCCAATCGTCACCAGTGTTACCAAATCTTGAGGATACTGTGTGTCCTGTTTTTATTTATTCTTTTGTCGAGAGTGGTTAATGTGTTTCTTGAATATTGAAAGTTAGATCTTAAAATCTACTATTTGAGTGCTATTGTTTTGAATTGTGTGATTAGTTTGTGTGACTTAAGTTTAGATATGGCAACGGGTTGGGTTTGGGGTCCATAACCCATTGGGTATATCATAGGAACTAGAAATACATATACCGCATATACTTCAAATAAACGAGGTTGATAGGAACTAGAAATATAATCATGTATCTATCGTATATACCTAAAAGAAAATCATGTCGGGATATGGTAACCGGTTGGGGTAATTTCATTTACGGTAAAATCTACATCAACTACCTGCTGACTGTAAAACCGTCCCAAATGTTTCAGGTTTCATTGGGTTCGGGTTTATTGCGATCACGATATTTGACTATGACTCTAAAACAATAAGACATTTGAGCGAGGAAGTTCTGATGGAGTCTTTTCGTATCAGCTTTAAGTTGCGAGGAATTTATTTGGGCTCGAGCCCAATATTGGGTAAACACATGTTTTCGGCCCGGTAGCGTTATTATCTCTAATATTAAAAGAACACAAAATAAAATAGTTCGGATATTGAACTGAAAATGAACTGCAACACGGACATACATGATCTGAAATTATAATAACATAGAATCAAAAACCTTTGGATATTGGACACACTACCCTTTAAGCGGATACAAAGAACAAGTTTATACAGAAAGAATCATAAAGTTACTAAGATAGAATCAAACCCTAGGATATAAGATAAACAAGGCACAAAAGTCATTGCCTAAACAAATACACGATCTGAAAAAAAAAATTACTTGTCATTAGTGCCAATATTGGCATATTGGCGGCGATGAAACAACTAACGGATTAGTCCTTCTACTTTAGTTTAGGCATTATTTTTGATTTTTTTTATTGATTTTTTTTTTTCAAAAAAGAATTAAGAAATACTCATGGTAACCATTCAAGCCGACGAAATTAGTAATATTATCCGTGAACGTATACTTCTCTAGTAACCTAGAGAAGTATGTGTGTGTCCAATGAGACAGGACTCATCGAAATCAAGTTCAGCCTAAGTAAATACTTTATCCGTGTCCACTTTAATAATTTGTCTAAATTGAACATCGAGTATATTTGATAGTATCCTCCAAGCAGTATTTAATAACAAACTTCTTGTTTTAAAATTACTCAAATAATACTTTGCAAATTATATACTATGCAATTGACTCTTAGGTATATATTTTTTGACCGACAAACTCACACACTCATAATAAATCAACACCACTTGCTCAATGCTCACAATGGATCCTTGACCCTTACCACTTGTGAGATACAAATACACAGTTTTAACACCTTGATATAATTGGGTGGCAAGCCATTTGGTAACTCTAGGTAAGAGAAACGGTCAAATACATTGTTTTAATTAGGCTAAGGGGTGTGGGGGCTCTAATGGGGGCTCTAGTGGGGGCTCCAGCCAATAATATTATGACGTGTGGCAGAGAGAGAAACTGGATAAGGGGGGTGTTGGAGCCCCCGTTGGAGCCCCTGGCCCTTGTGTGGAGGGGCTCCAGCAGGGGCTCCAGCGAATTTTTTTTTTATTTTTTTATAAGTATATTCAAACAACGTATTATTAAAAAAACCTATAAATTATTAAAAAAACACACATTTTTTTTAAAATTCAAATTACAAAAAAAAACATACTAAAAATTAAACAAACAATAATACTTAATAATAACACTAATCTAATACAAGATCATCGGGTCGCCTCGCCCACAAATGTTCAACCAACTCATGTCGAAGATCCCCGTGTATCTCACGGCTCTTGATATTTGCTATGTTATGAAGTCTTTGTTGATCACTGATTGTGGACGGTTGTGGCGGAATGTCACATTGGTAATTTTGGCAGATAGCTTTGCCCTCGTCTTCTAACGTCATGTTGTGTAGGATCAGACACGTGTAGACGACGTCCGTTATCCTCTCCCGAGTCCGATAACGTATCGGGTTCGCCAGAACATAATATTGTTTTTTATAGCTCCAAAAGCTCTTTCAATATCTTTTCTAGCAGACTCTTGCTTCTTCGTAAAATACTTCCGTTTGTCGGCGATTGGATCTGTAAAAGCTTGAACTAACAAAGCCCATTCGTTGTAAATACCATCGACCAGATAGTACCCGTACTTGAAGAGTTCTCCATTTGCAACAAAAGATTGAGGTGGTTCAACCCCGTCGATAAGGTCGTTGATCAAATGTGACTGATCGATAACATTAAGGTCGTTATTTGACCCAGCAACACCAAAAAAAGCATGCCAAAACCAAAGATCCTGTGACACCGCCGCCTCAAGTATAAGGGTCGGCCCTTCATGATCACCACGGTGGAACTGACCTCGCCAGGCCGTTGGACACATAGCCCATCCAACATGCGTACAATCGATGCTACCTAGCATCCCAGGAAAACCATGTTTTTCTGCGTGCACCTCATATATGCGTTGGATGTCATACATTGTAGGTTTACGCAGATATCTCCGAGCGTAAGTCGATATGACTCCTACGTATATAAAATAATCTATAAACATATAATATATATTACAAAATGTAATAAATATTTAATAAAAAGTAAAATTAATGTTTTTTACCTTGGCAGAAAAAATGAAGGGATTCACGTGCAACCCTTTTCGACATCTGTAAATACTCATCCAAAGCGTCCGACGAGATGCCGTACGCTAATTGACGGATATCAGCCGTGCATTTTTGAAGAGGGGTAAAACCGGGGAGACCCCTAGCATCCTCCTTTTGTTGAAAAAAGGGATACCATGCCTCTAAATCACTTGCTATACGCATGAACAATTGTCTGCTCATTCGGAAACGAGTTCGAAAATCCGACTCCTCATATACCGGTTGAGGGCTAAAATAATGCCTAATCAAAGTATCGTTAGCACCCGATCGATCACGATCACGAGGTGGTGCTCTAACCCTCGGGAGTCGAGGTTGATGGGCTTCATTTTGCAAGAGATCGACCACGGTTGCGGTCAAAACTCCCCCTACATGAAGAAGCAAATCATCCTCTTCGGAGGAGTCGGAATCAGACGAGTACGACGACATTATTTTTTAAAAAAAAGTTGGGAAGATGGGTTGATTTTGGGTTTTATTTTGAAGTTGTGGTGATTGATATGGGTGAAATGGGGTATTTTATAGATGAAATGGGGTATTATTTAGGTAAAAAATATATATATTTTTTTAATTTAACCGTGTCCCAACGGCTATTTCTCCATTCCCAACGTCCATTTTCTCTCTCTTCTCCCGCGACCAGGCTCACGCCTGCCTAGATTTCCGCGCTCGCGCCCCGCTCGCGCCCCGGTGGTGTGGGGTTAGCGCCCCGGTTAGCGCCCCACACCCCTCAGCCTTAGTATTAACCAAGTCATTTATTAGTTCCATCAACTAGTGATTAACCTGGGCGGTCACAAGATTCAACTAGTCGGCATGATTCGGCTGGCCACCTTTCTTTAATGATAAAATATATATAGAATCCGAGTGTGTTAACTTAATAAAACTTTGAGATAATAATAATAATAATAATAATAATAATAATAATAATAATAATAATAATAATAATAATAATAATAATAATAATCTTTGAATATCCTCAACAAAAAATGTAATATATTAGTGCCTATGATTTAAATTGACTCTCTAAAAAAATGTAATATATTACTCGTTTTTTTAAATTAAAAGAAAGTAAATATGTAAAAAGTTACAATCATTAGAAAATTGGCGTGTTAAAAATGGGCTTCATATGATGAAATAAATTAGGGTCTGACAATTGGCGATTTCTCGTCCTTTACATAAAGCACCTTGACTCCGACACTTCGAAACTTATACTTGCTTTAAGTTGGAAAATTTTTAAACATTTATAAAAAATAAATGCGAAGATTATGATTATCCAATGGCCAAGTACCGTATTATACCTGTCAAATACCACGAGTAATATTTTTCCACTTATCAAACAATATTTGTTATATATAATAGTACATTGACGAGTATAAATGACCAAAAATGGCAAGTCGACAATTAATAAAAACTTGTACAAACAAATAAATAAAATGGCATATTATGAAGAAGCATCTCATTATCTTTGCCTATAAATTCTGAACCAAGATTTCCTACTTCATATCAAAACTTAAAGCAATTCCAAAGCGATTCAAAAGCAATACCAAATGGCTAGCAGTTGCAGAAAAGGTGAGATTTATTCTTTATCGTGTTCATATAACTTAAAATCATATATTGAGAGGTCGCTAGATACTTTATTTTATCATTTTTTTAATTCTTTTGAAATGTAGTTAAGGGGAAGAAATCATGGCCCGAGCTAGTCGGGGAGCATGGTGAAGCAGCAGCAGCTATAATCGAGCACGAAAATGAAAAGGTGGATGCAATCCTTGTGGCGGACGGAAGTTTTGTGAGCACCGATATCCGATGTGACAGGGTTAGGATTTTCGTTAATGGTGACGGGATTGTTAAAAGGGTACCTAGAGTTGGTTAATCTCCCTTTATTAGTTTTTCTCGTTGTTTGTTTTATGTGTTACCAAATTTCTGTATTTTTTGTTGTTGTTGCAAGTTTCCGCTTTCTTGTGTAACTGAAATGTTGTTGTGTACTTCGTGAAATCAAATGTTGTTTATCGTGGATCAATCGTGTTCGATCTTAGATTATCAAAAGTTAATTACATTTCAATTAAAAGGAATGTTCAAGTAATATATATATCTATATTTTGACCGTAGACAACAATTTTGGAATAACATTTCAAATTAAACATCTTTAATGTGATGTCAAAGAGTAATTTGCCATTTGATGTTTTTACATTCCAAACACGTCACAAATTTTGAGTGGAATGAATTCTAATTCATTTAGCGAACGACCATTTTAAATTTTAACATAAAGTAATCAACTAAATTAAGATATATAACATAATATATCAATTCTCGTAACTTAGTTTTATTTGTTATTATGGCAGCTCATGGCATTAGTGGTTGACCTATTGGTCTAGTGGTATGGTGTCCCCCTTATAAAAGTAATATGATAGGTTTAAATCTTTGTAAATGCAAGATTTGAAGGATTTTAAAGTGAAAAAATTTGCCGTTAATAATAAAAAAAAGGTGATGGCATTAGACTATTAGAGGGACCAAAACCGGGGGGGGGGGGGGGGGGGGGGGGGTATAGACTACTTTCATGAATCTAAGCAAACTTATGCACCATAAATGAATGTAACTCAAAATTTTAACAAACAATATGCACCATAAGTGAAACTAGAAAAAGAAAAAAAAAGAAAGAAAACTAACAATTGAAGCACTAATAGTGGATTTTGAAAAAAAAAAATCACTCTTAATTAGCATGAATTTAAATTTAAATACCAATCGTACAAGGGAAACACGTATTTGGGAACAAGCTTTGTCCCGCCAATTTGATACGAATCGAATCGTTAATCAAATGATCCAAAGAAATTAGAAGAGAACTTGATAGAAATATAGAGAGATATTAGACTAAATCATTTTCTTCATTCATACCAATAACACATAAGAACTAGTGACTTATATAGCCAAAATACATAACCGACCCACTACTTAATAAACGACCCACTACTTAATAAACAACCTACTAACCACACAATTAATCGACTACTAATTTAATCAAAAGAAAATACATGGAACCAAAACTACTAGAACCCTACTTTATGTTCATGTGCATGGACGTGACACACATCACAATTCTATTTTTCTAAATGACTTCTAAGTATCATTATATAAATTGTTATCTTAGTTGCTGATTTAAGTTCGGTATAATTATCAATTATTGTTATGTAGTAATGTTAATTAGACCCTACCGCTCGCTTTACTATATATGAGCGGGATTATATTGGGGGTGCTTGTTTATTTAATAATAAATATTAAATTGCATTTGACAAGTGATTTTGTCCTATCTCTGTTGTATAGTTCGGTTGGTTAAGGGGACGTAAGACTTAAAAAATAACTTGAATTTTAGTAATTTAATTTTAACAAAAAAAGGTACGATTTTCTTATAAAAATAATATATGACGAGAAAATGTACTGTTATAAAGTGATGTCTTAATCATATATATATATATATATATAGGGTAAGAATCCTAAGAGAACTATTAACAAATTGAGAACTTGAGAACCATTTTGGATCACTAAAAAAACCTTTAAAAAAAATATTTAAAAAATTATAAAACAAAAAAACGAAAATTTTAAAAAAGTAAAAAAACCAAAATTATTATATTTTAATCCGGTTTCATTAAAAAAAACCGATTTTTTTTTCTTTTTAATTCGTATTATACCTATAAACATATGTATATTTTCATTTAATCTCTAGTTACTTAATATACACATATGTACATTATCACTTACCTTAAATTATACATTGTGTATAGGAAAAAACATGTGTGTACATATTATACATATATGTATAATAAAAAAACTGATTTTTTTTTCTTTTTAATTCATATTATACCTATATACATATGTATACTTTCATTTAATCTCTAGTTACGTAATGTACGCATATGTACATAGGGGTGTTCAAGAAATCCGCAATCCGAAAAAAACCGAAATCCGAACCGAAACCAAAACCCGAATAATCCGATCCGAATTCTTATTCGGATCGGATTCGGATATGGATTTCAAAAAGTTCCAGATAGTTCGGATTATTCGGATATCCGAATAATCCGAATATATAACATGTTATTAGTGTATATAGCCAAGTCTATTAACATTTACACTAACTTTATAACCGTAACTTCATTATTCATTCAATCAACCTAACACACCATAGACAAAAATGTGGTCGCTATACTCTCTAACATTACCTAACTTCCTTGTTCTTGTAGTGTTTTATTTTTATTTTCTAGTTTGTATGTTTATTTAATAAAGCATAAGTTTGTATATATGCTATACGGATTATTCGGATAATTTCGAATTATCCGAATCCGATCCGAATCCATCCGAATTCAATTCGGATCGGATAGGAGTGTCCCAAATTCGGATCGGATCGGATTTCGGATAGGGTTCCAAAATTTTCAAATCCGAACAATCCGAACAATCCGAACCGAATAAACCGAATAACCCATTATCCGATCCGATGAACACCCCTATATGTACATTATCATTTACCTTAAATTATACATATGTGTATAGGAAAAAAACACGTGTGTACATATATGTACATATTATACATATATGTATAATTTAGCTAAACCGAGAATTTTTTTTCACGTTTTTTTTTCTTTTAGAAACCGTGATGATAAATAAGAACTTTGGTTTTTTTAGTTTTTTTAATTTTTAGTTTTATGATTTTTTTTTTTATTTTTGGGTTTTTTTGTGGTCCAAAATGATTCTTACAGTTCTCAATTCCCAAATAGTTCTCACATAATCGTGATCCTATTCTAACCTAACTCTATATATATATATAGAGAGTTAGGTTAGAATAAAAACCCACTTGAGTTGTGAAAACTTTAGAAACTCATTCTCAACCACATGTTTTTAATTAAAGATTAAATTTTATGGTTCACAATTAAAGTTAATAAAAAATGTAAAAGTTAATTTATATTTTCTCTCTCCTGAAAACATATATAAAAATTAGTAAAAAATATAAAAAAATAGCAAAATATTTTTTTTATGTTTTTGATGTTTTGTATTAAATGTAACAACATATATTACATGTAACAAAAAAAAAACGATGTTACATAGGATTTTCACGGGTTTTCACAACTCAAGTGGGTTTTCATTCTATATATATATATATATATATATATATATAAACGAAACATTTAAAAGTTTTCTGGTTGCTCCATACATAATCTCAAGCCACCAGATTGCTTTATTTGTAAATAAAGTCTTTTCATGTATTTGACTCAAATTCACAGGTATGGTCTCACCAAACCCTGATGGTTCTTAAACGAATTATATAATCATTAAATTAAAAATTAATCTTACCAAATATTGATATGAAAACCCTATAAATAGGGATATACTAAAAATTAATATTCGGTTATTTAAAAAAATATTATTTATAATTAAGAAACAATTTTATACTAAAAAACATGCGGGTCATAGATCTCACAAAACCAGATAGCTTTTAAACAGATTATAATATCTTATTTATTTGTGAAAGTCTTTTATCATCAAACCTTAAGTATACAATTAACTTATAATAAATAAAATTAAAATCTAAAAAAAATATATAACATTATAAAGGAAAAATATAAAACAAGTCCTATAATATAGGAGATAAAAACTAGTAAACTATAAAGTGAAGAAGAACAAATAAGGTTACTAGCTAGATTCATATAAGAAAATGATAAAAGACAAATTGAAAAACAACAATTTTATCTTGACTAGAGTTATAAGGATTTTTAGTAATCACATTTAGTTTTTAGGTGACGTCTAGTATATAAATTACTAGGTTAGGTACCCGTGTAGTACATGGGTTGAATAATTTAAATTATATAAAATCATATTTCTACAATGACATAAGTGGCAATTTTAAAGTGGTTCAACCTTGTTATTTTTTGTTTTAACTTTAATATATTAATACTAAACATAAGGATCCAATCACAATAGATAAGTATGTAACACGCAACAAAAGGATCAACTTTGTTAATGATTCTCAAATAACATGAAGACTCGTATCCAATTTTAAAGTTGAAAAAAGATCTCTTTCCTCAAAGTCAAACTAAAAACGAAACACTAATTGAGTTTAGACATAACATCCCAGTTCAAGAGAAAAATCTTAAAAACGATAATTACAAAATATGTCAATGGCCCATCTCGTTTATCAGCTCGTACTTGATTTGTTAGATAAACAAAAAATTGACTTTTGAGTCCTAGCTTGCGTTCTCAATCAAAATGTTGATGCTCATTTTGTTACTAATCCAACAATGTCATAATTTTAATTGTAACATACTTCAAACTGTTCGGTTTTGTTACCCACTTTGTATAAAATACATGAAAATTTATCAACAGTTTCAAAGTAATAAGTTTGAACTTACAAAAGTCAAAGTGCACCATTCAAGTTTAGCATTACACTTCAAATATTATAAAATTAAATAGAAACCAGAGAAACACCATGCACATCATACACCCTAAAAAAGAAGAAAAGTTAGTCTCTAAACACAACAGTCATACTCATATCTAGGGGTTCTCTATCAGCTAATCCCATGGTCAACATATTTTGAGTGCCCCAGATTGCCAACCATCAAATGCTACTTGTATATAAATAAGTAAACATGATAAAAAAAATACTGCCAAATCATTATTTTGACCTGTCATATAACATCTTGAGACCAACAAACTGTATGTCAAAATATTATTTTCCTGTAAAAACAAAAAACAGATTGCAAAACATAGAATTAGATTCAATGAATTAATCAAACGTAAGCTTTTGAGACCAAGAAACTGTATACCTCTTTTTCTGCTATTGAGCTTGGGTTTCTCGTCTACTTAATCTATAACATGACCAAAAAATTTAAAGTAAAAAATAAACCCAAAAGAATTTCTTTTTAATTATAATATTTAACCTATTGTATAAGTTAAAAACAATAACTAAACTGAAAAACAAAAGGTTATATTGAACTCAACACAAAAATAAGATAATCAAGAGTTGTTTTCTTTACCTCAAGGGCTGCTAGCATTAGCAATAAACCTTTGCAAAACCAAAGCGAAGAACATGCATACAATTTAAATCAAGCTTTAAAAAAAATATTTTAAGTAAATAACATAATAGTTAATTAATACTAATATAATATCACCGTAGAATTTATCTAAAAAAACATAAACCCATATTGATATGAAAACCCTATAAAATAAGGATATACTAAAAATTAATATCCGGTTATTTAAAAAAAATATTATTTATAATTAAGAAACAATTTTATACTAAAAACACGCGGGTCATAGATCTCACAAAACCAGATAGCTTTTAAACAGATTATAATATCTCATTTATTTGTGAAAGTCTTTTATCATCAAACCTTAAGTATACAATTAACTTATAATAAATAAAATTAAAATCTAAAAAAATATATAACATTATAAAAGAAAAATATAAAACAAGTCCTGTATAGGAGATAAAAGCTAGTAAACTATAAAGTAAAGAAGAACAAATAAAGGTTACTAGCTAGATTCATATAAGAAAGTAATAAAAGACAAATTGAAAAACAACAATTTTATCTTGACTAGAGTTATAAGGATTTTTAGTAATCACATTTAGTTTTTAGGTGACGTCTAGTATATAAATTATTAGTTGTTAGATTCACCTCTTCTAGAAAAACATTCTAACCTGAAAGTTACTTCGATAATCATTATATCGTCATATTCAATAAACCCATCAATAGCAAAGCTATGGTAGGGTTTGAGGATGATAAAATGTAGACAACATTACCTCTATCTCGTAAAAATAGAAATGCTGCTTTCGGTGAGACTCCATACTCGATAGTAGTTTTGCATCAACAGGACATAAGACACATAACACTTAACCATCAGGACACCGACTGATTGGTGCATGTACTCTTGTCTTTCTGTTATCAACGTCTCCCCACATGATTCATGATTAACTTTATGCCACTTTTAACGACTAATTTGACAAAATTAGTACAATAACATCAAAGTTAATGCCATTTCACCCCCCCCTCTCAGGGCCCACACATATATACATTAATTCGATAAGATATAAACTTCTCGATAGCACATTCTGCTTTGCTTTGATCATTCTACGTAACAAGCTATATCACAAACGGATTCATCCACTTAATATCTTTGACGTACTTGAATCCACTTGATATCTATGACTTTGACATTAACGAGAACCAATTTAAGAAGCAACACGAATAGTAACCTATTTGGGCCCTTTTAGTCTACATTCGTCGTATACAACTGATATTGAAAGTCAAATATGTTAGTCGTGCTTAGCAGCCGCATGCATGGAACTATTATTTATATTTTATATATAAATTAAAAAAAGTTAGGCGTACCTAAACTAATTCAAGTCATCATTCATATCCATCATTATAAAAAAAAGTTTAAGGCAAAAGAAAATTTTGCCCTATAAATAACTCTTCTACATACACTTCGGAACCAAACACTGAACACACATCCAAATCACAAAGGAGATGGCCTCAGTATGTGAAGAAGTCCAGCAAGGTAAATATATGCTTCCATTATTTAATAATTATATATTTTTTCTATCAATTTATAATAAAATTATCGCTACATAATGTTTTTCCAATTATAGGCGGAGTATACTAACTATTCAATATTAATGAAAATTCAACACATAACTAGGAGCATTCTCAATCCGTTTCCTAAAATTATGTGAGCGGGATTTGCAAATTATATGATATGGTTATAGGTGTTTGTGAGTAGGGGAGAGAGAAAATTTATATGAGAAAGTTAAATTTAGAAATTCACTGTAGATACTGCATAATTTTTTAATATTTTCATAAAGAAGTTATGAGTGAAAAAGAGAGAAAATATGATGATAAAAGTATAAAAAATATTATTTAATTAAATAGGAGAGAGAAAATACAGTGTTTTTTATTGTAGTTATCTATCTATAATATATATAAACGAAACCCCTAAAATCCTATGTGTCGCGATGTGGTTGTTTCTTTCTTTTATGGAAGCCACCAGATTGTTTGATTTTTAAATTGAGGCCTCTCATTGATTTAATCCAAATTTATGGGTATGAGTCTTACCAAAACCAGATAGATTAAAAACTAATATTATTTGATATGAAAAAATCCTATAAAATAGTGATATATTAAAATTTAATATCCAATTTAAAAAGAAAAAGATATTATTTATAATTAATAAACAATTTTATAGTAAAAAACATAAGCAGGTCATGGGTCACCATATCCAGATAGCTTTTAAACGGGTTATAACATATCATATATTTATGAAACCCTTTCATCATCAAACCCTAAGTATGTTATTAATTTTCTTACAATAAAGAAAATTAAAATTCAAAAAATAAGTATTAAAAAACGAAAAATATAAAACAACCATTCTCTCAAGCCATCAGATTGCTTTATTTGTAAATGAAGGCTTCTTACGCATTTGACCCGAATTCATGGGTAAAAGTCTCACCAAACCCAGATAGCTCTTAAATGGGTTATAACATCTCATTATATTAAAAAAATAATCTCATCAAATATTTGATATGAAAATCCTATAAAATAGGAATATACTAAAAATTAATATCCTATTTTATTTAAAAAAAAAGATATTATTTATAATTAAGAAACAATTTTATAATAAATAAAATAAATGGGTAATGGGTATCACCAAACCCAGATAGCTTTTAAACCGGATTATAACATATCATTTATTTGTGAGACCATTTCATCATCAAAACTCAAGTATATTAATTATTAACTTTTTACAATAAATAAAATTAAAATCCAAATATACATATATAAATATTAAAAACGAATAATGTAAAACAACCCCCGTAATACGGGGGATAAAATCTAGTAATATATATAAACGAAAACCCAAAAATCCTATGTGTCGCAATGTGATCGCTCCCCCCTTTTATGGAAGCCACTAGATTTCTTGATTTTTAAATTGAGGCCTCTCATTGATTTAACCCAAATTCATGGGTATGGGTCTTACCAAAACCAGATAGCTCTTAAACGGGTTATAACATCTCATTAAATTAAAAATTAATCTTACCAATTATTTGATTTGAAAATCCTACAAAATATGAATACACTAAAATTTAATACCCAATTTAAAAAGAAAAAGATATTATTTATAATTAATAAACAATTTTATAGTAAAAAACATAAGCGGGTCATGGGTCACCAAATCCGGATAACTTTTAAACGGGTTATAACATATCATTTATTTATGAAACCCTTTCAACATCAAACCCTAAGTATGTTATTAATTTTCTTACAATAAAGAAAATTAAAATCCAAAAAATAAGTATTAAAAAACGAAAAATATAAAACAACCATTCTCTCAAGCAATCAGATTGCTTTATTTGTAAATGAAGGCTTCTTACGCATTTGACCCGAATTTATGGGTAAAGGTCTCACCAAACCCAGATAGCTTTTAAATGGGTTATAACATCTCATTATATTAAAAAATAATCTCATCAAATATTTGATATGAAAATCCTATAAAATAGGAATATACTAAAAATTAATATCCTATTTTATTTAAAAAAAAGATATTATTTATAATTAAGAAACAATTTTATAATAAATAAAATAAATGGGTAATGAGTATCACCAAACCCAGATAGCTTTTAAATCGGATTATAACAGATCATTTATTGTGAAACCATTTCATCATCAAACCTCAAGTATATTAATTATTAACTTTCTTACAATAAATAAAACTAAAATCCAAATATATATATATATATATATATATATATATATATATATATATATATATAATATTTAAAACGAATAATGTAAAACAACGCCCGTAATACGGTGGATAAAATCTAGTATGATATATATGGATATATGGTAGGAAACGGGCTGGGAATGCTCTAATATGAAAGTTAGAAACCGCCTTATGAATCACATTAAAATATAAATAATTAAGTATAAGACCATATGCTGTTCTCACACTTTCATACTTGGTTATGTATTTGACTGTATATATACACTCATTTTGACCCGTAAACCTTTGTGCATATATTGGAAGTTGGATCGCATCATGTGATTGATTAAAATTTATGAAAAAATAAAGCCGGATTTATAAATGTATTCTACAGGTAAAACTTCATGGCCAGAGCTTGTCGGAGAAGAAGGAGAATGCGCTGTAAAGATAATAGAAAAGGAAAACTCGAAAGTTAATGCACAAACTATTCTGGAAGGAACCATCATCATTGAGATATATATTTGCAATAGAGTTCTTGTATGGGTAAACGAAAAAGGGATTGTTGTGAGTACCCCAATCGTTGGCTAGTAAAAAAGGTTACATGATTTATACTTTGTATTATATATAATAAGGCATTTCTACTTGGCAAATAAAGTATACTTGTAACGCTATTAAAGGTTTTTCTTCTTTGTAATATCTATGTTATAAAAACTTTCAAAGGTCATCATAGTATAAATATTCAAATAATTTATTAAAGGTACACACGTCACATATTCCTATTGTTTTGATGGTATCTTACGTAACTATAATGTCCTTCGACTTCATCTTCTTCATGGATCACGTGATCTCAACTCGAATATATGTGAATATATGGAATCAACAAAGAGATGAAACGTCACAACCAAAAAAATCATACTAAAACTAACATATAACACACTTAACTAGATGCCTATTACCTAGATCAATGAGAAGGAAGAACCTAGAAACCTGATTTCCAACCAAATCAATCCAAAAGCACTCATATAAAACCCAGATTTCAAACCAAAATCAAACATCTATCTTTTAACACGATAACATGAAAAGGAGTTTTATTAGGAGACATTTTAAATTTCTAAAGCAAAAGGTAAAATGCTATTCTTGTTGTGTAGAAACGTAAACAATTAAACTTCTAATTACTATGTTAATAAATTTTAGGAACTAAATAATAAAACCAGATTACGTGATTAGTGAAATTGTAGGGACTGTTCGGTCGTTCCCTAAAAATTGAATTAATGTTAAGTTTGTAACTCTACTTAAACTAAGGTTACTGTGAAATTTACCGTTAATTTAATTGATAATTCCACGTTTCATTCTCAACATATATATTCTCAAGCAAAAATTTCGGGTTCGTTCTATTAGACTATTATTATTGAATTAATTTATTATAGCTTATAATGAAATGATCTATGCATGGTTATGGAGAGATAGTGGTGATCGAACTGCCTTGTATTGAATAATTAGACTAAAAACTAAGTGTTATGGGCGTCACACACGTGACGCCAAATCCATATGCCATCCCCATAACTAAGGAATACCGCTATCCACCATTTGAACCAAAGGTTGATGGGTGCCAAATCTATGTTCAACCCCTTGGGTGTGCTAGTGCATTGACAAGCAAAATGGCTTAAGGTGGTAGACCACAATCAAATCCTACCAATGAAAATCATTCATTCATACATTTACAAAAACCAAAATGATTATAAACTTAGTTGACAAACCCTCCTTCAATACACAAGTTTGACGCATTAGTTACTTAACGCTTCATTGAATGGATGAGCGTCATTAAAAAAAATAATGATAAATAAACAATGCGGTGTCCACTATCCTTTACCAATGACCCCACACACAAAAATTCCTTTTTAATTTTTTTATATTTATTTTATTTAGTTAAACAACAACGCGTTCATTAAATGATTAGCTAGTTAAAGCCCACTGCTTATTTGACATGAAGTCAACACTTTTTAGTTAAATAATAACACAATTTAGGGTATGTTTAGTAATGGAATGAACAAGAAATGAAATAGATCATTACCATTTCATTGTCATGTTTGGTTAACATATAGGAATGAGATTAATCATCACTTTATATTATTTTATTTAAATACTAAACTAAACACACGTACTATTTTCATCAATTAATAAAGGAGAAATAACATAATAATGATATAATATTATAAATAAAATTATAATTATAATAATAATATAATAATAGTAGTAATAGTTATATACTTATATTATAATAGAAAGGTAACACCGATAACAAATGGTAATTATAATAATGATAATAATTATATTGTAATAGAGAAAAAATAATATTAATAACAACATTATTATTATTATTATTATTGATGACTTTTTTCATTCCATTCCTTAAAAGAAATGAAAAAATAACACCATCTCTCAAGTAATAAAAAAATTATAAATGGAAGGAATTACATTACTTTGAAATGATTCATTTAATTGATAAATGATAACCAAACATGTTTAATTTCATTATTTTAAAATAATCCATTGCATTCCAACCTTCATTCCTTCCTACCAAACACTATCTTAATGATATGTTGTTATTGTTATTGTTATTGTTATTGTTATTGATTTCTTCATATTTTTTCTTGTTTTATTTCATGTATGTTTGACATTAATTTCTATATTTTATTTATAAAGTTTAAACCCCATCCATCTGAGACAGAAAAATACACGCAATTTAAAACACGTATCTATAGTCAAAAAGGTTAGGTTTTTTATTTGCTCAACCTGATGCCGGCTTTTTTTTTTCTTTTTTTTATATCTACAAAGAAATATTATGTATGTGGTATTATGAATACCATATTATCGATTCTTTTTATTCAATATATAGAGAAAGGTTAAAATACAAATAGAGATGAAAATAAAGTGTGAAAAGAATTTATAATATGAAAAAATTCCTAAAAAGTTTAAGAGAATAATAAAAGAAAAGAAGTTATTGAGGTGATTATCTATACGACGTGGTGGACTATTTGGAGAGCTTGAAATGAGATTATTTTTGGTCAACCCAATGGAGGTCGTGTACAGAGTACCCGGCGTTACTTAGTTAATCGTTCCAAAAATAAAAAATAAAAAATTAAACATTTTCTCTTTTTGGAAAGTTTAGATGGCATTTTCAAATGCATAACCAAAAAAAGAATAGGTCTGGTCAATCTTGCTGTGTCATCATCCTGAGCCAAATAATAAGTCATTACCAAACATTAAATAATTATTTAAAAAGTCAAAAATCAACCAAACTATTTTGCGTATAAATAGTGTGATCAATTCCTACAAACTTCAACACCAAATACAATAATACATCACCCTTAAAACGACTTAAAGGAAGCATTGCAGCATGGCAACAACATGTGAACAAGTTGAGCAAGGTATATATATTATTCGATTCATATATTTCTCTCTCTCTATATGTGTAGAGGCCTTTCTTCAATGAAGAGGACGACTCTATCAAGCATGGATCCAACATGTGTATTTTAGACGTGCGTGTATACATATGTATAATTAACCAACATATGTACATGATTGCACAATGTTATAATTACCTTGTTACTACACAAGTACTATAGTTACGTGACGTATAATAGCTATCAATGTTTTTCTTAAGTCGTTCCTTAAAAAAAGAGTTGCTATATACAAAGTTACAAACTAAAAATAATATAATTCTTGATTCTAGGGTATAATTTTTTATAGAATAATGAAGTGATAAAAGTTTACAAAAATTGATGAAACTAGAAAAATTAGAGGCTTTTTTTACATGTTTAGCCATTTTTAATCATTCGTTACGTACAATATTGTCTCTATATCAATCTTAGTGATTGAAAAAACATGATAAAAAAAACCAGAACTACTTCACACACTTTCTACATGGATTAGTACATTGTGTGTGTATATAAGAACGAAGGAATGTTTGTAACTTTGCTTGTGTATGCATGCAACATGCGTGCATATTCAAAAAATGCATTGAAAATTGAGCCGTAATGCATATCATTGAGTCTGGTATATAAGTTGTATTATAATTCGCGTGTTTGTAGGCAAAACATCATGGCCAGAGCTTGTTGGGGAGCCTGGACAGTCTGCAGCCAACACTATAGAGAATGAAAACCGATTGGTTGACGCACAAATAATCTTAGAAGGAACCATCATCCCTCTCATTTATATCTGTGATAGGGTTCTTGTTTGGGTTAACAATAACGGAATTGTTGTTCGCACCCCCACGATCGGATAACAAAGCCAAGTTTACACATGTGGTTGCATATTGTTGTGATTTGGAGGTTTATTATATGTGTATTTGTGTTTGAAGATTCATCTGTTACATTATTATAGAATAAAGTTGTGACTATTTCATCTCTAGTTATCTAAGGTTACTTGAACTATTGTATTACGTGCATATAAACAATAAATGTCTTTTCTTCCTAATCTCTAGATCTTCATATGGCCATTTGTGTTCAATTTCCAAATCTAAAAGAACTTATTTAGTTGTAAGCTTTTAATGTTCTTACAAAAATATAAGATATATATTTATATCGATTTCAAAATTTTCAAACTATTATTTGAAGAATGAAAAATTGAAAATTATAACGTTGAAGTTAAGAATAGTCAAAATGAACAAACAAAATCGCACCAAACAAGAAGGTTTGGAAATTTTGCACACTAAAATTGAATGGCAATACGTGAAACCAAACCAAACTTGCTCAACTATTTAATTAAGCTTAAACCTCCGGTTTAAAAATTAACTACATTTCTGCAAGGAATTTTCACTTGAAGTGTTGTAGTTTGAGATTGGGCCACGGGACAACTTGTTATTAGCACATTTGCTTTTTTTATTTATTTATTTAAACATTTTACGTCTTTACCTTTAAACTTTAATATAGACGTTTTTACCTTTAAACTTTAGTAGAGACTAGAGTTATAACACCACCCCGAATTTTAATAATTTTTTTTCTATAAACAGTTTACAATTCCACCCTAAAACTTTTACAAAGTTATCAGACGCTCCCTGAACTTTAATAATTATTCGTTTTAAACGGTTTACGTTTCTTCCCCTAAAGTTTATGAGTTAACAGTTATAGCAAAGTTTTTTTCTTTTTTCACGAAATATTTTTTCTTATACTTTTTATACGTTTAACTTTTTTACTTTAATACTTTTTATTTAAACTATTACACTTATCGCTAACTTTTAACTCTAGACATGTGTTAGGTAATCGTGTGACTTGCTAATTTTTACCATCGTTTGGGTTACAACCTACATGTTCTATATTAATATATCAAGACACCGGGTAATAGTGATGAGATCGGTATCATACCGGTGCCGGTACAACTGGCGGATCTAGAACCAAATGTCAAGGGTAACGCTAAATTTTTTTTTTAATCGTATTTCATACAATGTAAACTAAACAAAAATAGAATCACGATAATAAATAAATTTAAACACATGGGCCGCATATTTCTTCCCTTCGTTTTTTGAAAGCTTGAAATCGAGTCATCATATCCTCTTCTTTTACTTTATCAAGCGTTTCTCTTTCGATCGCACAAATTAAAACATTGTTTAAATACTCATCACCCATTCGATTGCGCAATTCCGTCTTGATAAGCTTCATTTTAGAAAAACATCTTTCAATGGTTGCGGTTGCAACCGGTAAAACCAACGCTAGCTTCAATATACGATAAACCAAAGGAAGAGTGGTGTGTTTTCCGATTTCCACCATTACACGAGCAAGGTCACACACTACCCAATTTTGAAAATTTATCATCTTCCTTTAAAGTGTGATAAAAGATCGTAAGATCACCCAAAATACACCCCTCTTTTTCATTACTAAAGTAATTCGGATACTTATCAGAAAATCCCACTATCTTCGATATGTCAAACTTAGAAAATGAATCAAAAGGATTTAAACCGGACATATTTTCTATCAAACTAGTTGAGACCTCACTAAATCTATTTTCAAGTTCTTGAATTTGCATATCCAAATGGTATTAAAAACTTAAACCTCAAAATGATGTCGATTAGTAATGATATTCTTTCGGTTCCGTTGATTACCATAACTATTGATCGACTCTTTTGTTATTTCTTATTATTGAAACCAAAATTGAATGTTAACCTTAAGGGCACGTTCGTTTCACAGAATGGAATGAAATTGGAATTTTTATAGGATTTGGAATTGGAATTGGATTTGGAATATGAACACTCAAGGAATTGAAATCAATTTTCATTCTTGATGTGTCCGTTTGATAAATGAATTGGAATCGAGTTTTTTTTACGAGGATAACATCGGAAACATTTTAGTTTTTTTAGATTTTTTGTTTTTTATTTATATTTTGCATTATGATTTTCTTATTATTTCTTTTTTGAATTTTTTAGGGGTTTTCTATAATATCAAAAACCCCTCAAAAAAATATTCAAAAATAATAATAAAAAATTCATAAATCAAAATATAAATCGAAAACAAAAAATGTAAAAAAAAACTAAAATGTTTTATTCTTTGTTCTTGTAAATAAAAAAAAAACTCGAGAAAAGATTTCAACGAATTCACTTGAAATCCTTTACATTTTGGAAGGATTTAGAATACCTTTATTTAAAGGAATTTGAAGGAATTGAATTTCAATTCCAATTCCTTGACAACCGAACAAATCAAAATGGAAATAAGATTCCAATTTCAACAAAATGAGCATACCATGTCATGAGATTTTAATTCAAATTCCTTTAAATTACCATGAATTCTGTGAAAACGCGCCCTAAGAAAATAAATAAAAAATGTTACACTCATGGGAAATTGGTGTGTTCTAAATGGGGCTTCATATGAATATATGATGAAATTACGGTCCGATAATTGGTGAAACACGCATCCGTATAAGCGGCTCTTGATGCCATTGTTGGGTTTTAACAAGATTATCAAAGTGATAAAATCCCTATTTTTACCAAAAGCGCAGCGGAAATAAGATTTAAATCTTGTTAATTTGATATGTATAAAACAAATTTTACACATGCAAAACCCAAGCCCGGATCCAAATAAGAAATACATACTATCAAACACATGCATGTCACTAAAAGTACATGCATGTTAAAGCCACCTTTCAAATCCAAGGAAGAGGAAGGAGATGATGATGAAGAAGGCAAGAACTTGAATATGAAGCTTCTCAAGCTAGCATACCCCAAGCTTTCCAACAAACACCACTTGTAGCTATGATTTGGCAACACTTGTATCTTCTCCTTGGTTCCTTTTTCCTTGGCTGTCCAAAGAGAGGAAGAGAAGAATGGGTGTAGAGGATATTTCCTCTAGTGTACTTGTTCTTACTCTTGGCCCTTCAAGAGAAGAAGAGAGTAGTAGAGAGAGTTTTTCTCAAGCATTCTTGTGTTGAATGTGTGTTATCTTAGAGAGAAAATTAAAGGAAGAAAGATCATAAGTCTTTCAAAGTGGCACCACCCAAGTCCACCAATCCATACCATTGTACGTCTCCACTATCTCAAAATAATAATAAAATAATGAAGAGTACAAGAGGGGGGGGGGGCCCTTTCTTTCTCATTTTTATTATTATTGTTATTTTTTTATAACTTTCTTTTATGTTATAAAACATATAGGTGACATGCTTGGTAATTTGGTTTACATATTTTTATTTAACCAACTTAAATAACACTATGTAAAGTTCTCTCAAATATAAATCATCCATATGATTTATTTACTACACAAGTACATTGTATTTAGAAACCCCTTTCTAAATAACTCAAGTGTTAATATTTATTTGTAATGATCATATCATATATAAACAAATATTATTGGTGTTTGTCTAGCTTGTTATTGGGTATGACCCGACTTGGATCATGACGTACTAGCCACATCAATAAAAATATGTGTCTTGGGCATAACGAGTCCAACATTTATGACATTAAATATGTATGTCATTAAAAAATTTTCATATTTTTAAAAATTTATGACACTTATTTTTGTGTGTCATCGATTCACTGTCATAATTTAAATATAAAAAAACATTGTAAGAAAATGTGCGTCATGTTCGGTTTGGTTGTCATCTTAGAATTAATCCAAATAAAAAACTTAACCCGCCCATTAATACTTCTCTAAAAAAATTAGTATACTCTCGATCGGTAAGATTTCTCAAAATTTCCGTCTAACAATCTGCTCGTAATCAGTATAGTTACTCAAAATTGCCTTATCTGCTTATAATATGTTCTTTGCAGTCAATTGACGGATTATTTGCAGTCGATTCAAGCATTATTTGCAAGTGTTCTTTATTTTCAGTCGATTGAAGGTATATACGCGCTCAATTTGCATAATCTGTTAATAATATTTAGCTGCTATGGTTTTGGAACCTTTATGTTCTGCTGTTAATATATGTTGGCTAATTAATTGATGATGTGGCCGGCATATATCCTACTCAGCTTTCTGTTAGTTTGTTAAGTAATTGTTAGTTAGTACCATTTCGTTTTGTTAGTTAGTACTATATGCATGGTGGCTAAATAACTTTGATATCTGTATATAAAAGTTAGGTCCTGCAACAATTAATATAATTTTTCAATTCGATAACAAATCTGCAAAATTATAATACACAGGTTTTTAGGTTCGGTTATGCTCCATCTCTCCATCAATTGGAGCCACAACCGAAACATCTGACCTCCAGATTTTGATAGATCTATCGCTCCAACACATATGATCACAGAGGAAATAGATGACGTTTTTGGAGTTAGATCTACGTATTCGGCCATTAAAGGTGGAGCTGAGTGGTGGAGGAAGAAAATGCATCGGCTATTAAGGCTGCTAAGATTTAATCTCGGTTTATTCAAAATCATCAAAACAATAACGAATTCCATCTCAACTCTTCAGTTTTATTTTTTTTGTTCATCGATTGATCTGTGTTTACATATTTTAGTTACACAAAAGAAGACCTATAAATCAATGAAAACTGATTGAGTCTAATCTAGAGTTCATGACCGCTTGGAAGTATCAAAAACTGGCGTTTGAGCACAATCTCAATAGTAAACGGAGGCTGACGTGGTAGATTTGGATCACATAAAATCAAACTGGAGGCCGACAAGAGAGATACTGAATCTCTGGTCTGTAACTTGCCTCCTTGGCTTTCAATTTTCGGGTTTTGACGTTAATTTTTGTTAGGTTTTAAATGCCCATCTTGTTTCACAGTCTCTGATTTCTGCAGTTTCACCATTCGCACAGGATACTTGATGTCACACCCCGACTCAGGGCCTAGGTGTGTGGCTATCAGTTGGTACCTGTTTTGTAAATATATCAGAGTAGCGGGTTCATTTTAGCGGAAGTCTTTAAATATATTAAAATATTAATTTACATTATCAAAATAACTCGGGAATTAAATACCCGAGTTTCAGTTTTTACAAAAACAGTGATATTAATATAACAAGGATTTATAATATCAAAATCGAGTCATCCATAGCGATATTCTAATGACTCCAATCCTTGTATACCATCTATTGTCTTTTAGTTACCTGCAAGGGTGGGAAAAACACGTCAGCTATATGCTGGTGAAACGTTAACTCGATAAAACTGTTTATAACATTCGTTAAATACAAACATAGTTTTCTGTTTCACAAACTTAGCAGGAATGCCTGTCATTCCCTGGATTTGTACCACTGCCCTACACACACAATTCAAAGGTTCCCCGAGTACATAGCCCCTGTTCGGAGACAACCTTCCCCTAGGCTATGTAACCCTGTTGGAGAACTGGTTATGACTGACTTGGTTTTGTATGCCAATTATCAGTTATGTATGGATCCAGACACATGTGTATTCGGTCCGAGTTGCTTTTTTATTATCTATTTTGTATTATAACGATTTTAGAGACAATAATCTCATGCAAACATTTATCAGACTCTTTGTAATAAACAACCTGTCTATTACAAGAGTAAAAATCAGTTCAGACCATAAAAGATTAACGTGTTCACCTTGTATTATCAGTTGGTAATATCAGACTCCTTAGCTTCAGTATGCTATTAACCTGTATATCATAATAGGTATGCATAAGTACCTAATCGGTAATATTCAGCAAACTTTAAGTCTATTTCAGTTCAGCAGACTCAAGGTCTGATCAGCAGATTCTTAGATCTGATTCATTTCAGAAGACTCGAAGTCTGATCAGCAGACTCTTAGGTTTGACCTAACCTTAGTAGAGTTATAGCCGTTTTATGAAAATACTTTGTATTTACATATGACGTTTGGAATAGCATGCTTTGGCCTAATAAAGAATATCACGTTGGCAAACTTCTCCAGGTAAGCAAACGGGTCCCGCGGTTAATTGGGATTTGTACGAATTGCTTTCCTTAGGCAAGAAGAGTCTACTAATGATATCCCCCTTCCAGTTACTACGTGCCCGTCAAAATAATAGTTTTGGTAACATTACTTCACATGGAAGTAACGTCTTATTTTGTAAATCATTAGTTAGAAAACATTTACAATTTAACGACCATAATCATAACTAGGTTCTAATAACTATATAGCAAAGTAACTTAATCATAATCCTACCTTAAACAGCTAGTCGGGACTAAGAACTAGGAAAATCCGCACAGTTCGGCTTGTGCTTCGTTCACAAGATCAGCAACTCGTTTAACAGCGTAACAACACCCCGTTTCTTCGCGAAAACAGCCCTCAGAAACCCCGGAATTCGCTGGCACGCTTCCCTAGGCTAACTATGTGAGAATTGGTGTGAAATGGGATGAATGGGGCTGAACCCGTAGCTGCCTATTTATAGCCTCGACTTATGCATCTTCGCGATACGCGAAGATGCACGCTATGGCGGTTCGCGATACGCGAAGTTGCATGTACGGCGCCGCAATTTTGCATGTCAATCTCGTGCTGCCACGTGTCGACACGTCACTGGATAAGCTTTGAATCGTGTGCCAACATCTTCGCTATACGCGAAGTTGCTTCGGCCTTCATCTTCGCGATACGCGAAGATGCATGATGTTTAAATTTTCATTTTTAGTCCCTCTACTTCCAAATTTGACATTTTTATCCCTTTAACTTTCAAATTTGGCACTTTTAGCCCCAAAATTAGATCGTGTATTTTCACGATGTTACACTTGAAGGAGCTCAATTGTCTACGGTACATTTTGTTGGAATTTCATATGCCCGAGACACATATTTATATTAATGTGGCTAACTGTGTTTGATCCAAGTCGGGTCATACCCAATAACAAGCTAGACAACACCAAATGTATTCTTTTAATGATTTGATCATTTAAACGAATACCGAACACTACATGTTTAGAAAATTGGTTTTCTAAACAAACACACTTGAGGATTTAAATAAATTATCTGGATAATTTGTTTATATAAATTAATTATTTAATTGGTTAAATAATTATATAAATGTATGAACATTTTATAAAAATGAGTTTTATAAAATGAATGGAGATGTTTTAAATGGTTAAAATAAAACAAAAAAAAAAAAATAATAATAATAAGTATAACCGGCCACCCCATGTGGGTGGGGGTTTTTGGTCCAATTAAATTGCATGCTTCCTTTGCATGTTAGGTGATCTTGTTTTAAAAACTCTCCATACAAATTACATGCATTTGGTCCTACTCTTGGCATCTTTTTCAAGTGTTTTCAAGCTTCAAAATCTCTCTCTCTCTCTCCAAAAACTCACGGCAGCAGCAGCATGTTTTAGGAGAGCTTTGTGAGCTTGTTTTGTGTTCATAAATCCTAGCAAAGCAACTTGGTGTTGTCACAAATAGCTTGGGGTATCACACTCTTGAGGTCTTCTTCTTTGGAGGCTTGTCATTCATCCACCATCCCCTTAAACAACTCACTTGTTCTTCTAAAGGTAGAAGAAGGTACAATTTACATTTTGTGAGCATCTTGTTCTTGTAATTTTGATCCTTGGCTTCGGGTTTTAGTTTTAACATAATGGTATGTTCATTAACAAGTTTTAAAATCTAAGCTTCCGTTGCGTTTTCATGTTAAAATGGTTAACTTGAAACTTTGATAACCTTGTATAAAACCCAACAATGGCATCAAGAGCCGGTTACAAGGACTTATGCTTCTTTTGTATTCATAAATTTCGGATTGTTTTTTCATGGGTGAAAAAGGGGTCCGAAAATTTGGTGGATTTTACCCCTCATGGTTTTGTAAGATCTTGACATGCATGGAAAGATCTTAGGAAACCATTTAACATTTGGATGTTGAAATATCAAAATTGTAAATTTTGGGGGGGGGGGGGGTGGCCGTAGCCTCTTGGGGGGGGGGCACCTTTTGTCTTTGTGATATTTTGGGCATTGGTTGCTTAGGTTGCATGCTTAGAACATTTGGTATGTTTGATTGTGTCATAACCGAAACCTAGACCTTGGATGTGTTGATTGTTGTTTGTGTATGTTGATTATGTTTATTATTCAATATGGTTGTAATAATTCATAATCTTAGGCTTGTGTAATTTATTTATTCATAAATTGGTATGTAATAAATAGATTAGTTGCATTTTCCTTTTTTTAGAAAAATATGTATTAGGATACATTTTGTAAAAATTGAAGATGCAAGAATTGGTGTATTTGGGCCTTGGACCGAAATTTTGGGCTTGTTGGGCCTCACCGGCCCATCATGGGATTCAAGCCCATTAGGCCCATAAATTTCACTCTTGGGCCCAAGAAGACTTTTGGAAGTTTGGAGCCCATTAACAAGCCCAACAAGAACACAACAACTTGGAAAGGATACTTGAAGCATTTGGATGCAAGGTCAAGTGGGAGTCAACATTCCATCCTTGTGTCATGTTTTGTCCCTTAGGTGTGACTTATGACCTATACTTGTTTCGGCTAACAAGTATGGTCAAATTTAGCGGTTTTCGGTTATGACTATATTTTGCATGTGTATGCTTGGTTGTTTGTTTTACTTAATGTAATGTGTGGTTGATAGATATTAGGATATCCAAACCGTCACATAGGAACGACAACAAGCATAAAACGGGTTCTAATATATATTTGGTAATATCGCGTCAATTAGTTTAATTAAATGGGTTTATTAAAACTAAGCGATCACTCACCTATAATAAAATTGGTTTTATTATAACTAGAACCTTGAAAATTGGTTTTCAAAATCGCCATATTTCTAAATGCATGTTAGGATATGGCATAATGTTTTTCAACTAGAATATTTGAAAAATTTAAAATCCCTTTTTTTCATAATTACCAAAGAAACAAGTCTAACACCATCCTTTTGTATGACACTTAACGTATTAGGAAACTTTTAATGGGATAAAGGTCACCTAACCATTTTGAGCAAACTAATATACTTAGGGTAATATTAACATATTTGTGGGATAAAGGTCACCTAACCACTTGTATGTTAATCTTACATGTTTATACAAGTAGGACGACTTGAATTAGAAACCATGTGATAAAGGTCACCTAAGCATGGGATCTAATGGTGTTGATGGGATAAACATGCCAACACGAAATAAGGATTTCGAATGGTCCCATACCTCTAGAAGTTGCAAAGGGTTGCAATTGTCAAGATTGACTACCTTGTTAAATCAAATAACGGGATAAAGGTCACCTAACCGAAATTTGATTTATCATTGGATTCTAGAATTTAATTATTATTTTAAAATTTGGAATAAAAGGGTATTAATAATTAAATTGTTTATAATACTAAAATAAAACTTTGTTAAATTTTGTAGATGGCCGCTAACAATGCAAACACCTCTACCCATAACACCCGTAACCTATCCTTAAGAACCATCCTTGAAAAGGATCGTCTAAACCATAATAACTTTATGGATTGGTATCGCAACTTGAGAATAGTTCTCAAACAAGAAGAGATATCATATGTCTTAGACGATCCCATTCCCGACGAGCCTAACGTGGAAGATGAAGAGGCGTATAACAATTGGGTCAAGTACACCAAAGATTCGGTGCAAGCCTCTTGCCTCATGTTAGGGACTATGATTCCCGAAATCCAAAAGGATTTCGAGCATCATGGGGCATACGACATGATAACTCAATTGAAGGAAATGTTCCTTCAACAAGCTAGAGCGGAACGTTTCGAAACGGTTCGAGCGTTTCATGCATGTCGTATGGAGGAAACCCAAAGCGTCTCATCTTATGTCCTAAAGATGAAAAGCTACATCGAAAAGCTTCGTAGGTTGAATTGTCCCGTGTCTAATGAGTTGGATACGGATTTGATCCTCAACTCTTTGACCAAAAGGTTTGAAACCTTTGTCATGAATTATAACATGAATGGGTGGGACAAAAGCATTGGTGAGCTTCACGCAATGCTAAGAACGGCCGAAGCGGGAATGGGTAAAAGGGTTTTACCCGTTCTAACAATCAATGAAGGAAAAAGGGGACATAACTCCAACCCCAAAGCAAGTGTTGCTAAGGGCAAGGGCCACGTCCAAGGAAAGGGAAAGAGGAAAGCCATCACGCCCATCAAACCGAAGGAAAAGAAGCAAAAGGTTGCGGCGCAAGATCCATGCTTTGAGTGTGGAGAGATAGGTCATTGGAAAAGGAATTGTCCGACCTATCTCAATGCGTTAAAAGATAAGAGGGATGCGGGGCATACCTCAGGTATTATCTTTACTATACATATTGAACTAAATGTTATTTCTTCAAATACATGGGTACTTGATACCGGATGTGGAACTCACATTTGCAATTTGTTGCAGGGGTTCAAAAGAAGTAAACAACTCAACAAAGGGGACATTAGTCTCTTTATGGGCAATGGAGCAAGAGTTGAAGTCCAAGCCCAAGGAGACTACTTGTTAAAGCTTCCTAGTGGTTTGGAAGTAATTTTGAAGAATGTTTTGTATGCTCCTAAGTTAAGGAGAAACATTATTTCCGTGTCTCTTTTAAAACAATGTGGCTTTGATCTTAAGTTTATTGATTATGATATTCATGTTTTGATGAATGGCATATTTTATTTTAAAGCTATACCCATAAATGGTATATATGAAATAGATCAAATTGGTGCGTCACATAGTAGTTCAATGTACAATGTCAACACCAAGAAACTCAAGAAGGACTTGGGTGATTCCTATCTTTGGCATTGTCGCCTTGGACATATAAGCAAGAATCGCATGCAAACTCTTCGCAAGAATGGTATTCTAGAAACAAATGAGTATGATTCATTTGATGTATGTGAATCTTGTTTACAAGGCAAAATGACAAAGCAACCCTTTAATAAAACTTTTGAAAGGTCAAAAGAATTATTGGGTATCATACATTCGGATGTATGTGGTCCTTTTAGACCAATGACTAGGAATGGTGAAAGATACTTCATTACCTTTATTGACGATTATAGTCGATATGGTTATGTGTACTTATTGAAACACAAAGATGAAGCTTTTGAAATGTTCAAAGACTTCAAAACTGAAGTAGAAAGACAACTCAAGACCACAATCAAAGTACTTCGTAGTGATAGAGGAGGTGAATACCTAAGTGGTGTTTTTCAAGATCATCTTAAGAGTTGTGGAATTATTTCACAACTTACTCCACCTGGAACACCACAACATAATGGTGTGTCTGAAAGGAGAAATCGTACCCTATTAGATATGGTTCGATCGATGATGGCTAGAAGCACTTTACCTCTATCATTTTGGGGCTATGCTTTACTTTCCGCTGTTCGCATATTGAATATGGCTCCAACCAAGAAAGTGGAGAAGACACCTTTTGAAATATGGCATGGAAAGGCTCCATCGCTATCATTCTTAAGAGTTTGGGGTTGTGAAGCTTATGTAAAGCAATACACCCCAAACAAATTAGAAGTCCGATCCACTAAGTGTATCTTTATAGGTTATCCTAAAGATGATTTAGGATATTACTTTTACGATCCTAGTGAGCAAAATGTTATTATTGCTCGAAAGGGTAAGTTCTTGGAAACTAAGTTCCTTAAGGAAGGAACTAATAGTAGAACAGTGAAACTTGATGAGGATCAAGAACCACAAGATGATACACAATTGGTTGATACTAGCACTCAACAAGAGGTTGTTGAAAGTGATCAAGTGGTTGATCAAAACACACAAAACGTTCGCAGATCTGGTAGAGTTAGCAATCCACCTGAAAGATATGGATTTTTTGTAGAAGGTTGCTACGTGGTAGATTCGGATGAACCAACCACATACCGTGATGCAATGTCCAAGAATGATTGTGACAAATGGCTTGAAGCCATGAACGTTGAGATGCAATCCATGTATGACAACCAAGTTTGGGAATTGGTTGAACTACCACTCAACTCCAAAGCTGTTGGAAGTAAGTGGGTTTTCAAAAGAAAAACTGATATGCATGGAAACTTGGATACTTATAAAGCAAGACTTGTAGCTAAGGGTTTCACTCAAACTCAAGGGGTTGATTATGATGAAACTTTTTCGCCTGTGGCAATGCTAAAGTCTATTAGGATATTATTTGCCATAGCTGCACATTATGATTATGAAATTTGGCAAATGGATGTCAAGACCGCTTTCCTAAATGGATATCTTGAGGAAGATGTCTATATGGTTCAGCCTGAAGGTTTTGTCGATCCAAAACATCCTAATAAAGTATGCAAGTTAAAGAAATCAATCTATGGATTGAAACAAGCATCTAGAACTTGGAATCATCGTTTTGATGAAGAAATCAAAAGTTTTGGGTTCATCAAAAACGCTGATGAGGCTTGTGTGTATAAGAAAGCTAGTGGGAGTATAATTACCTTCTTAGTATTGTATGTCGATGACATTCTACTATTTGGAAATGACATTCCAACCATGGAAAGCGTTAAGGCTTGGCTTGGAAGTAGATTTTCCATCAAGGATCTTGGTGAAGCTGCCTATATTTTGGGAATAAAGATCTATAGGGATAGGTCAAGGCGCTTGATAGGTTTGAACCAAAGTACATACATTGATAAGATCTTGAAAAGGTTCAAGATGGAAAACTCCAAGAAAGGTTTTGTACCTATTCAAAGAGGGACCATATTGAGTTTAGCTCAATGTCCAAGCTCAAAGGATGAGCAAGAGATGATGAAACAAATCCCATATGCTTCTGCTATAGGATCCATTATGTATGCGATGATATGTACTAGACCGGATGTGTCATGCGCTTTGAGCATGACAAGCAGATACCAACAGAATCCAGGAAACAGTCATTGGATGGCTGTTAAGAACATATTGAAATACCTTAGGAGAACTAAGGATATGTTTCTGATATATGGATCTGGTGAGGAGGAACTCGCTATAAAAGGTTACAAGGATGCGAGCTTCCAAACTGATCGAGATGATTCTCGATCACAGTCTGGGTATGTGTTCACTCTTAATGGAGGAGCTGTCTCTTGGAAGAGCTCAAAACAGGAAGTGGTAGCATTGTCCACTACAGAATCAGAATACATCGCCGCTTCATTGGCAGCTCAGGAAGCTGCATGGTTGAAGAAATTCATTACTGATCTAGGGGTGGTCTCTACCATTCAAGACCCCCTAGAAATCTTTTGTGACAACGAGGGTGCGATTGCACAAATCAAGGAACCTCGCTCGCACCAAAAGACAAGGCACATAGAGCGGAGATTCAACTACATAAGGGATGAAGTTGAAAAAGGAAAGATATGTATTCGCAAAGTTGGAACTGATCAAAATCTTGCGGATCCATTCACAAAGCTCCTAGAAAGACCGAAACATGAGCGTCATGCGAGTGGCTTAGGACTTCGATATTCTAGTAATTGGATTTGATCTATTTTGTATTTACGTTTAAAAGACTTTTGTAATTTAACTCTTTTATATGATTATGGAATCTTGAGTTAAATTCTAATTTTGCATGTTTTAATCCATGAATAAGTTAACTTATTCTAAAAGTCCGTAGTCGATCACATTTGTGGGAACAAATATGAAGCAAGACTATTATGAACTAGGATTGGTGGATATTCATAAGGAATGAATATGGAGCATAGGTTTGCTGCCAAGGTTCATAGATATTTGTGGGATACAAATATTGGACCGACCCGCTCTCAATATTACTACATGGAGTCGATGGACCTGATCATTAGTAATTTTGAGTAAAGGAGAATTTCATATTATCCTTAGACCTGAGATGTATACTGGGCCTTGATTTTCACCAAGTATTACACTTTGACTCTCCCCTTCGCTATTCGTAAAAGATGGTACATAAGGATGAGCTCGGGTGAAGTATAAAGTGATAGTGAGAGGCGTATACAGTCAAGATGGAATTTGTTCCTCTTATGTGTTGAGAGTTTAGATGTCTAAGGCCTGATAAAGTTGAATTGTAAAGAGAATGATCACCTATGTCTCCTAGATTCAACATGACATCTAGTAACAAAGGGATATAATGATAGATTCACCTAAATCATATCAAGTAAGGAACTTGAAGGGATGATGTTATTGAATGGCACTTCGTCAAACACATTAAGGGTGGTGAACCGTTGTTAGGCGGTATTCAGCACTTGCATTAATTTTCTATGTATCTCGTGCAAGTGGGAGATTGTTGGAATTTCATATGCCCGAGACACATATTTATATTAATGTGGCTAACTGTGTTTGATCCAAGTCGGGTCATACCCAATAACAAGCTAGACAACACCAAATGTATTCTTTTAATGATTTGATCATTTAAACGAATACCGAACACTACATGTTTAGAAAATTGGTTTTCTAAACAAACACACTTGAGGATTTAAATAAATTATCTGGATAATTTGTTTATATAAATTAATTATTTAATTGGTTAAATAATTATATAAATGTATGAACATTTTATAAAAATGAGTTTTATAAAATGAATGGAGATGTTTTAAATGGTTAAAACAAAACAAAAAAAAAAAAATAATAATAATAAGTATAACCGGCCACCCCATGTGGGTGGGGGTTTTTGGTCCAATTAAATTGCATGCTTCCTTTGCATGTTAGGTGATCTTGTTTTAAAAACTCTCCATACAAATTACATGCATTTGGTCCTACTCTTGGCATCTTTTTCAAGTGTTTTCAAGCTTCAAAATCTCTCTCTCTCTCTCCAAAAACTCACGGCAGCAGCAGCATGTTTTAGGAGAGCTTTGTGAGCTTGTTTTGTGTTCATAAATCCTAGCAAAGCAACTTGGTGTTGTCACAAATAGCTTGGGGTATCACACTCTTGAGGTCTTCTTCTTTGGAGGCTTGTCATTCATCCACCATCCCCTTAAACAACTCACTTGTTCTTCTAAAGGTAGAAGAAGGTACAATTTACATTTTGTGAGCATCTTGTTCTTGTAATTTTGATCCTTGGCTTCGGGTTTTAGTTTTAACATAATGGTATGTTCATTAACAAGTTTTAAAATCTAAGCTTCCGTTGCGTTTTCATGTTAAAATGGTTAACTTGAAACTTTGATAACCTTGTATAAAACCCAACACATTTCCTGCCTATTCGCTTAACCGTTTACAGGATATGAGTTCTGATTGACTGTTTTCTTCTTGTCTTCTAATGTCACTGCAATTTAGATGGCCTTGCAAATCATTTAGATATTTAAGTTTCAACTTGCACCAGCAGTTACATGATTTGTAACTTACATAAGATCTGTTAGTGTTTGTGTGTTTCGCCCTAGCCTTTATTTTCTGAAGCAAAATGCAGATACTTGGTGCTTCTTTTGAAGTCCAAACTGTTTATTGACCGGAAATTATTAGTTATAAAGGCGTGCACCGTGTTCGTGTTGCATAAGTTATCAGTGGCTTAAAATTTTGATTTTCTTTTATAGCAAATGTTGGTGTATAAGTCAAAGATTGATGGGAAATTTCAAATTAGCATCATCCTATTACAATGGGTTATTTTAATATATATGATAAAAACAAATGCAAATTCACATCTATCTCTCCAGGTGTGGTTTTATACCAGCTTTTAGGTTGGTGACTAAAGTATATTAACCTTAAAAGATAGGTATATAGGTAAAATAGGAAAACTTGAGTACAACGTGCTTTTGAATTAATTGATGCAATAACTAGGCTTGTGCAACGGGTCGGGTCAGGCGGGTTGGGTTATGGGTCAGAAAAGGTTTGAATGAAAATGAGTCGATTCAGAAAAGGGTTATTTTGGTTCGGGTAAGGCCGAAAAAAGGGGTTCAAGTGGGAAAGGGTTTTGGGTCAAAAAGTGTTGGTTTAGAAAATGGTATAAACATACTAAAACACTTATGAGAACATATTTAACCCTTAACATTTACATGGCCACCAGCACTCTATTGTCACTTTCTGAAAACATTTTCCCTATACAGATAATTACACAAACATTATTTGCTTTGTCTCATAATACTCCATATGATTGCATAAACATTATTTTCTTTGTCTCACAATGTTTCATTGGACAACCAACTGCTTTCTAACATAAACCATGCTTTCTAACATAAACCATAAACAACCGATGCAGCATAAATAACATGTAGCTGCTACTTTTGTTAATCAACATCTAAACCCCGCCGCATCGCGGCGGTTAGCCCACTAGTTTTGATATTAATTTGTGGTGTTGTTTTGGATTAGGCTTGTATCTTTATATTTTTATTATAAAGAAAAATTTCTCCACCGACAGTGACTTGGAATCGCTCTTCGATCCGCCGCATCAATGTGTTTTGGTACGCTCGCATCTTTATATTTTTTATTATTTGCAGAACAAATATATTGGTACGCCCTACATATTAAATGAAGTTTTTTTTAGGAGTTGAAAGACCCAATTGCTCATTTAAATAACTCTATTTATATTATTTTCTTGCAGGTTGATTTTCATAAGGGTTAACACACAAATTTTCACATAGAATGATGAGGAAGGGCAATTAGCTAATTAAGGGTCAATAGGGTTTGATTTTGTTTATTTTGTTGTGGAATCTAATCCTAAAGTGTATTCTTTATCTTTGTAAAATTTGACTAAGAATGATTATTAATTTATTAAATATATTGTTTTTCTATTTATGCATTTTATTTGTGTTGTGAGAATTTAGTTGTCATTAATGTCGAGTAATTACTAAAATTACAAAAAATAATAATAAATAAATAATATATTTATTATATATGCATAAATATATTTTTTAAAAACACCTAAAACCATGACACACATAAACGCATGTCATATATATATGTCGTAATTGCTAGTCATGAAAGAGTGTCATGAATGCTTGTCATAAAACATGACACGCAGGTGCACGTCATATTCATTTTATGACTGGGCTATCACTGACACGCATTTGTGGATTGCGTGTCATTAAAGGTGTTTTTTTCTAGTAGTGTGAATGCAATCCTTGTGGTGGATGGAAGTTTTGTGAGCACCGATATCCGATGTGACAAGGTTAGGGTTTTTGTTAACGGTGACGGGATTGTTAAAAAGGTTCCTAGAGTTGGTTAATCTCGCTTTCTTGTATAATTGAAATGTTGTTGTGTGCTTCGTGAAATCAAATGTTGTTTATCGTGGATTAGTCGTGTTCTATTTTAAATTGTCAAAAAGTTCACATTTTAATTAAAAGGAATGCACAAGTAAAAGATGTATATGTATTTTGACGGTACACAACAATTTAACAATTTTGGAATCCATTTCAAATTAAACATCTTTATGTGACATTTAACTAGTCGTGTTTGCGGTCGCCAATTAGTTAAACCTCACATGGACCTAATGCGATACAAACTTGATAATTGTTTCAAAGGCACTCAGACCAAAAACAAGAATTAAGTATTTACGCTTGCGTTATTAACACGATATGCTTAACTTGACATATTTTCTTTTGCATATTAATTACAAGTTTTAAATACAAATTTAAAGCAAGGAACATAAATATATGCTTATAAAATAATTATGCTTAAACTAAAAATGTTTATGGTATGAAATGCTTCAATAGAGATTCCCTTTGAATTGGGTTAAGTATACAATGTGCCTAACAGGGTATGAAGCCTATATAAATATGAAGTAATGCTTGTTAATATAAACTAGATATTAGAGAGGCAAGGGTGAGATACCAAGAACTTAAGAACTCAAGTGTGAGAACTCAAGAACACTCACGAACTCAAGAGAGAACTAGAGAGAAGATATAAGAAAGATGTTTTCATTTCTTTCAAGGGATGGTTTACAAATGAGGGGAAGCCTTCCTTTTATAGGCAAGGAAATGCTACCTAACCTCATACAAAGACACAAGGCCCATACCTATTGAATAAGGGCCATACTTTATGACATAAGCCATGACATCACATGGATTAATCCTAACTAACCACTTTAAGAGTGATTAGGCTCAAACAACACACTTAATACACAATTAAGAAAATATTATACAAGACACAACATTATTATTTTCTTCTTCCAAAAGACTACTTCCATCTTGAATCTGGATGAGATGGATCATCTTCATATGGGTTGTGCTAGTCTTCTCTGGGATCATATTATTCCGTTGGGTCTAGGTTTGATGTTGGGGAACGGACTCTGTTGCTTGGTTCTTGATAAAACTTTTCATCTTCTAGCTCTTCGTATTCTTCCTCATTGAGTGCAACAATGTGGGTGTGGATATATTCAAAATGTTTTCTTTTCCACAACTTTATGTAAGGATGATCAATACCCCAGATTTTAAAAATTTTCTCTGATGTTAGGGCTTAGTTTCCTTACATCCACTCCATTTGCATGTCCTAGACATTCTCTTAGTTTCATCCACTCGTCTGGGAAATTCTTTCTGAACCCTATGGATGCTGGATTTATGTTATAAGAACTGTGAAGGAAGGTACACGGCGAATGGTAGATGACTGCTTGATCCCTGTTGATTGTTGATACTGGTATGAAATTTCCCGGCCTCCTGAAATACCATACACTGTATTTGAGGCGGGAGTTGGTTACGTAACCAATCCATTGGTGGATTGGTAAGAACCATTGGAGGAGGGTAAGGGTATGTTTCTTTTCTGCTGGTACATCTCCAAATTGACAATTTAGCAAGTATAAGTGGAGATCCTCATTGTCAAAAGATATGGCGATGTAGAATGATTCAAACAAGTACCAAAAGAAACATAGGGCTTCTTTGGGGAGGTTAAGCAAGTTCTCAAAGTAAAAGACGTTTAGGAAAGGATAATATGGGTGGAACTTTATCCCTTCTAAAACTGTTGCATGATTTTTCAGTAGGATTGTAGTGAACGTCTTGTAATTTAGCTTAGATCTTTCTTTGAATGTTAGATCTGCAATTACTTCAACGATTTCCTCTGGTACGTCTTTCTTCCTGAACTCTTCTTGGATTTATTTCTTGTCTGTGGTGGTGGAGGAGCTGGCTTCGGCCATCATGTAGATGGTGGGTAAGAATTGGTTATGCTGTTGGTTGTGCTGATCCTTTTCGGGTCTTTGGTATTTATAGACTCGTGGCCATAGTTGCATATCTTTCTTGAGAATATTATTTTCTTTACTGATGTGGACAACTGTAAAGGAATACTGAGAGAACCAGCTAGCCCATTATAGCAACTGTTCATTTGGAAGGGCTTCTTTCTTGGATTGTAACAACTGTTCTTCTGAAAAAGACGACATATCTAATTCGATCAAAAAGCTTTGACCATTGAGGTGAATATGGAACTCTTCTAATCCTTTTTTGACTGTCAAAATATTCTTTATCGTGGAGTGATAACTTTTTTCTGACATTTCAAACGTGCCAGTCTTGTATCCATATCTTTTCCTGACACCTTTGTCATCTTCTGCAAGTAGAGCTACAGCCCAATACTCATTACTAGCTTCAGACTGAAGTATTCTTTTGTCAGTTTGCGTTGGCATCTTTAAAGTTGGCATCTTATCAACTGACTCTTGTTTCTCTTTTCTTTTTCCAGCCTGTGCTTGCTTTTCAGGCCACTTGATTAGATTCTCATTTGCTATGGGGGATCGGGATACTGTTTGTTTTGATAATGCTGTCAGGGAAATGGGGACATGGTGTTCTTCCTGGTTGTCCTTGTGATGGGAAGAGTATGGGTTTTCATGGAGATTAGGGGTTGTGATGTATGAGTTAATATGGTTTTTCCACTTAATACCACTGTAACAAAAAAAGCTCATTTCTGGTAGCTGGAAAATAATATCTCATCCAAGTAAAAGGTCTCTACCATGGAGGCTAGATCCCAGAAACTGATGTCTGATAACGCACTTGGGAAATAGTCGAATGTATATTGGCTTGCTGATTTTGTCAATGGAGAATGTCTGGCCATTGGCAATTATAAAAAATTGTTTGTGGGGGCGCCAATAACTGGGGGGTAGAATACTTGGATTTAGGACTGATCTGTGTGAACCAGAATCCAATAATGCAATTATTGGGATAGGGTTTGTGTACTGGTTGAGCAATAGATCAAACTTGACTAGAGGTTCTGGAGTCATAGGACTTGAATGCAACCTTCTAGCTTTTGCCATAAACATTGAGCGAACGTCACTGTTTTGGCTGTCTGTATCTGAATCGTCCGCTTCTGTTTCATCATCCGAATAGCATATCGAACATATTGCTTTGTCTTCTGGTTCATCATCAAGTGAGTACAGTGACTCTAAGTCCAAGATATCGACTCTTTCTATCTGGTTTATTGTCTGGAGTAAGGCCTGAGTTTTCTTCTCACTTTTGCAATTCCTTGCAAAATGGTCTTTCTGATTGCAAATGTAGCACCTGTCTGTGCTTTTTCCTCTAAAGGACTTCTTCCTTAGAAACTTCCATTTTTATTCGAAAATCTTCTTCTCGATGAATAATGCTTGTTGTGTTTCTTGGGGAAGTGGGATTTTTTTGAACAGCTACAAGACGACTCATCTTTGCACTTGATCTTTAGATGACTATCGTTGCATGCTGAGCCAAGTCGACTGCTCGTCTTTTCATAATCACTTAGGAATCTTTTCTGATTACAAAGCTTGGCTAGAGCGTTTGTAATGAGCTGATATAGCTCTCCTAGTGATGCTTGTGCGCATGTCACGTTCCTGCTTTCCAGAGTTCTGAATGCTTCGTTACAAAGGGATTCTGGAAAAGACTGTAGGAAGATCTGCTTGAGATTCGCGTCGTCTACGCCATTAAGACAGTAAAACCGTTATGACATACGGTTATAATGTCTCTCGAGATCTTTTGGATGGAACGAACAACACTTCATTTTTAAGAATTCATCACGTGCGTGAACCTTATGATCAAGGGGATTCCCAATGAATTCGTTATGTATCACATGGATGAGTTCTTCTGGTGATCAGAGCTGTTGAAGCTGTATCTGTCTGTATTCACCAAGACTTAGGTACCAGTCTCTAAGTCTTCCTTGGCACCTGGCCAATAATCTTTTAATGATGACATCAATTTCGTAGTATTGTAATTCGGCTGCACACCACGTATGCATTTCTACAATTCTTTCATGCCACTGTGACGGGGGAATGTCATCAAAGGTGAACTTTATGTTGGAGTCCGATCTTGGGATGTTTGGTTTGTTAAGGGTATCTATCTGTGAAGCTGCATCTTCGACATCTGAATCGATATCATTTCTGACTGTGGTTTCTTGTTCATTCATGAACAAGTGCTCGAATGCTTCCTTGGGTTGGGTATTTCCTCATCCCCTGTCTTGTCAGATTCATCGTCTGAGTTAACAGCCATGTTGGAGGCAATACATGGCAGGGCTCATGGAGAGTCTTTTGTGGCTAGCTTGTGTAGCAGGGTGGTGATGGGGTCTTCTTTCGGGATCGGAAGATCCAATGGAGCACTAGATGACGCCATCTTCATGTTGTCATCATGGGTGTGCTTTCTGAATGTTTCTTTGGCTTTTGATGATGAAGGGTTGCTGGAAGAGGTACCCATGGTTTTGGGTGGGGATTTTCTTTGTGTCCTACTTCTTTGGTTAGACCATAGGCTTAGTGATGGTGAGGATTGTGAGAATGGAGCCTTGGCTAAAGGTTGTGGGTCAAAGCTAGGTCTTGCAAACGGGGAGGTTGGTAATCTCCATGGATCATCAACCATTGTTGAGACCTTTTGCTGTTGTCTTTCAAGGTCTGCTAGTTGAGCCTTGAGAAACTTCATCTCTGACTCCTTATGGGAGAGAGTCATTGATGTCTGCATTGCAGGAGTGTTTCTAACCATTTCCATTAGCTCTTGGTGGAGGTTTAGAATCTTTGTTTTAACTTCATAGATGATGTTTTCTATACCCTGAAGTCTGTTGACCAGGACTTCTTGGGTTCTGCTGAAGTTGTCCTGTTGAGCTATGATGGTTGTGAGAACTTTATTCTGGGCAACAGCATTTTCACTTTGCTAGTTTAAAGTCGCTTCTGCTGCAGTGGTGGGGTTTGAGGGACCACTTGGTGTCATGATGGAAGAGTTTTGTATCTTCCATGAGTGTTTGGCTTTCTGGTCAGGTTTCTCAAACGGGGTTAATGGTGGGAATTCTGCTTGGTAATCTGATGATGAGGTGGATGGGGTGATTACAAAACATCTTTCCAGATTGCTAGGAGGCATGCTTTGTGGAGGTGATGGTTTGCAGGGTCCTGGTTTTGAATTTGGCTTCTGCGTTGAGCTACCATAAAGGACATAGTAGTCAAACTTGCCTGATGGTTCACCTAGTAGACTAACGTTGGGGTCTCCATCTTCATACCTTTTTTTTAGCGAGCGTTGTGAGTTCTTCTTCTTCTTTGGTTTGTCTTCGTCATACTCAACTCTGAAAGCTTATTCTACGTAGGATGGACAGTTGCATACACCATAACAAACGTGTTCGGTGTGTTGAGTTGGTGTTGGTGGTGGTATGGTTCACATCATGTTTATTGTTGGGAATATGTTTCTTCGTTCTTGGCTTGAGAACTTTATCTCAACCATTCCATCTTAATGCTTGACAAACTCTGGGGTTGTGGTTATCTGCACAGGGGTTTGGTGGATTTGTTCGTAATTTGTTATCCATTTTTCTGGTAACAGTTTTATCAACTCTTCTCTGGATAACTGTTTTGGAAAGTATTTACTTGTGGGGTTCCACCAATTTGGATCTGGGCCTTTAGGGCTGTGAGTAGAGATGGGTCATTTATGGGCAAGTTGAAGTTTGGGTAGAAGGTGACAAACACAGTGCCTGCGTTCAGGGTGGTTTGTATAGTACCTATACAAGCATGTTGGTATTCAACAAATCTTGTATCAACAAGGGCTATACGGGAGAACGCCGGTAAGCCTTTTCTTCCGTGAAAGGTAAGGGCTAATCGGATTGCACCAAAGTGGATGTGTGTGTAACCTTGGGCTTGGCAGATTCTGGGTAGATCTGACGGTGGGGAAAGGGTTACAAGGTGTTCGGAGGTGGTGGCTGGGAGTTGATGTGAATCAAACTTGGAGGTTTGGACAAATTCTTTTACATGGGTGCACGATTGGTAGAACCAATTAATTTTTTGACTTTTTTGGATAATGAATTTGAAAGTTTAGAAAAAACATTATAAGGATTTACTAAAGGCATACTAGTAATAGGTATTTTAGAATCATCAGAAATATATGATATTTCATATAGTTGATCTATTTTGGATGCTGATGACTGACGTAGGGTAGAACTGGAACGGGACAGTGTTTGGCCGGACATAACTGGATATCGGACTGTCTTCAACACTATTTAGCCTTCACACCGTGAAATGAGACTTCACTGAGACCTCTTGTCGACTTACCACTCTACTGCAGGTTCTTTTAGACTTCTAATAGGGATCTTGGACGGAACAGTACCAGTCGTTCTTTTAGACCTTAACTATCGGTTGGTTTTTTGATGTGAGAGATCCGTTCAAAGGCGGCAGACACAGAGCATACTAATCCGAACCTTTAGTATTGGAGAACAGGAGCCGAAGGTATGGCTCCTGTTCCCTTCAGCTCCTGTTCTGACCAAACACATAGAAGACCTAAAACACCAAATCATCAAAACCTCTTGTGCTTTAAACCAACTGAGTTTTTGACCAAACACAACTCACCCTTGTGGCTTAATCCTTCATTTTTTGTGTCCTTACCATTTAAACAAAATGAAGACATAAACCCAACAAAAGCAAGCCACCCAGGAATGAATCCAGACCATTACAAGCTTGCAACCAAAGAATGCTCAGAACTGGCCAAACAAGGTTTGATAGAACCTACAAAATCTCAATGGGCTTGTGAGGCCTTTTACGTAAATAAAAGAAGTGAACAAGTTCGCGGAAAATTAAGGCTAGTAATCAATTATCAGCCTTTAAATCACTCTTTAGCAGATGACAAGTTCCCACTGCCTCAGAAAAAATCAATGTTTCAGTCCTTAATTGACGCAAGAGTTCTGTCAAAATTTGATCTTAAAGCTGGTTTCTGGCAACTGGGAATCAAACCGGAGGATAGACCAAAAACTGCATTCTGCATCCCAGATCACCACTACCAATGGAATGTGATGCCTTTCGGATTAAAAATTGCACCGTCCTTTTTTCAGAAAGCAATGGTGACGATATTTGAACCTATCTTGAGCAATATGCTGATATACATTGATGATATATTATTGTTCTCCAAAGATGAAGAGTCCCATATAAAGCTGCTCAAAAAATTCCACTCAATTGTTCAACAATATGGGATAATGCTGTCAGAAAAGAAGATGGAAATTGGTGTCACAGAAATCGATTTCCTTGGGATGAAAATTGCCAATGGAAAGTTCAAACATCAACCCCACGTGGCCCAAGAACTCAGGCGTTTTCCTGACAAGATGACGTCACAAAAAGAAATTCAACAGTTTCTTGGCCTAGTTAATTATATGGCCAAATCTCTGCCAAGGCTGTCAAGTCAAACAGTACACCTGTTCCCAATGTTAAAAAAGAATCCCCCACTATGGACTGAAAAACAAACACAGGTTGTAAAAGAGTAAAGAAGCTGGCAGATGTGATGCCACCTTTAAAAATTCCCACGCCAACGGACAAGAGAATCCTTCAGACAGACGCTAGTGATGAATACTGGGCGGCTGTCCTAATTGCAGAAGATGATAAAGGAGTCAGATCGATATGTGGATATAAAAGCGGCACATTTAGTGTGCCAGAAAAACATTATCACTCCACTTACAAAGAAATCTTGGCGGTCAAAAGAGGAATCGAAAAATTCCAGTTCCATCTAATCGGCCATAGCTTTTTCATTGGAATGGACATGTCATCATTTCCCAAAATGCTACAGTTCAAGAAAAAAGCTCTCCCAGAGGCACAGTTACCGAGATGGGCAAATTGGTTTTCGTAGTATTCCTTCACTGTTAAACATATCAAAGGAAAGAATAATATCCTTGCGGATTTTCTGTCAAGACCAAAAGCCTATAAATACCAAGGGTCCAACAGGGTTAGGCATCACCAAATACTACCCACAATTCTCACAATGGCTCATATCAAAAATCAAAAATCCCTAGGCCAACCCTCAAATCCAAAGCCAATTCCAACCGAAATCATGGAAGTTGTTAACACTCACAACCTGGTGGAACCATCCAGTCTCAACTACAAAAACTTAATGTCAATCATCCTGAAAAAAAAGAAGAAAAGTTCTCAAAAGGGGAAAAGTTTCACCCACATTTGCCTTTTCTTCATGTCTTCCATTTAAGCGATCCATCTACCTTAACAAAAGAAATGCTATGTTTTTTCTGGTGCCTGTTTGAAACATTCACTATAGCAGTTTCTTTCAATACCTCGAAGCTGGCCTCGTACTTCCTCGAATTAGGAGAGTTACCTGAAGATCAGAAGTATACTCAAAAGATGTTAGAATGGTTCCTCCCTACTGAGAAATGGATACAAATTATCGATTCCTCACCAAGAAAGTATCTAATTACCCGCTTCAAGAAACCTAATCCACATCCAGGCCAAGAAAGGGCCTACAAGGTCCCCCAGCCACATTCATACATTTTTGGATGGACATGAATCCAACAAGTTGGTTTTTCATAGCAAATTTTTATGAAGATTGGTTGCAGATTCGAAGAGAAATGGCCCTAATAAAAAATGTTGATCCTAACACTTGAGTTCTTAAGTTCTTTCTTAAGTTTGGTGTTTAAGGACAGTTTGGTTCATGAAATTTGTTTGAATTTGTATCACCTCCAGTAAAAAAAGTGTTCAATTGGTTCGTTCCTTCATAATCCATCAACAAAAGAATTCAATTGTCTAAATAGTTTAAATTCCAAAATAATTCATGAAATTTACCTTAAATGGCCAAAAACATTCTATCGATTTCTTTGATGCCATTCTACCGATGTGGTTTCATAATTGTCGCCAACACTATAGATTTAAAACTCTGGCATTATCTCACGACACCACCTCCACCACCATGCCTTTGTTGATGCTTGATAATCCCAATTCCAAACAAAATTACTAGTGTGACAATCATGTCTTGATGAAAACCTTACCCATCGAAAGATTTAATGTGACGTCAAAGAGTAATTTTGTCATTGATGTTTTTACTTTCCAAACACTTCATAAATTTTGAGTGGAATGAATTTCATTAGCAAACGAAGTTTTTAAATTTAAGAAAAAGTAATCCAACTATTAAGATATGACACAATACTTGAATTTCTTGAAACTTGGTTTTATGGCAAGTGATGGCATTAGAGGGTTGCATTATTATAGACGACTTTCATAAATCTAAACAATACGTTATGCGTAACAAGTGAAACTAACAAAAATTTTTTGAACAATTGAAGAAAGCACTAACTAATGGATTTTAAATAAAGGTTTATTGGATTTTAATAATCTCTATTGACTGGTATTGATCAATAATAATTCATATTCATTTTATCACTACCAGCGGTCCCAATTTTAAAAAAGTTGGCTGTCAATGGTCCCCCGTTTAAAAGGACTTAACGGCGTTATATTTTTTTCCGAACTTCAAACTAATATTTTAGGGATTTTGATCGGAAGGAGGATACAAGTTGATTGATGTAAAACTTAGTTTGAAACAGTGCTCCAAATCGCCGAAACAATGTTTCAATTCGGGTGTTTGAACTTCCAATTAACAAAAATCAAGTCGTTTGAATCACCGTTTCGAGCTAAGTTTTACATCAATCGACTCGTATCCTTCTTCCAATCAAAAGCCCTAAAAATTAGTTTGAAATTCGGGAAAAAAGTATAACGCCGTTAAGTTCTTTTTAACGGAGGACCATTGGCGACTAACTTTTTTAAATTTGGGACAACTAGTGGTGATAAATAATAAAGATTATTCTTAGCCAATGCACTCCAAATGATGAATCCAAATACCAATAGGTCGACGAACCACGAGTTTAGGAAGAACCTTTGTCAAGCCAGTTCTATATCTGTAAATGACCTTAAGTTTTATGCATGTTAGCCATAATCATATTAATCGATAAATATTTATTCTAGGCTTGATTATCAATCCTTGTTATTAGTTATATCATCAATCCATAACTTTAATTTTAGTAATATAACAAAAAAGTATGATTTTCTTAAAAAGAATTAATTCATTTACATGATCGATGAGTCTAACTTAGTAACTTAAAACACATACATGATTAAAAAGCTGGTATAAAGTAAAAAAAGGACAAATAATGATTACTTGATTCATATACAAAAATGGTGCAAGACCCTGAACCAACAACATTTTATCTTAACTGAAGCTTAAGGATTTTAAAAACCTTTATTTGATAAAGGTATCGTGAGGTGTTATTTTTGTAGTTATCACATTTAATTTCGTAGGTGACGTATATTATATAACTTATTAGTTGTTAGATTCATCTCTCTTGTAAAGGAATCAATTCTAACCTAAAAGTTAATTCAATAATAAATACTCCGTAAATCGTAATAAGTGAGGCTTTTTATCAGGGTCGACTCAAAGAATATGGAGATCTAAATCGAAATAAGATTTTGAAGTCTTTTAATGACAATTGTTAAGAAAAAAAATGAAAAATACCTCCTTAGTACAGGTTTTGAAGTCATGGCTTATACTTTAATAACCAAACCTATCACCACACCAATACATTACTTTAAATTTACTTTATCCATTACTAGGCGGGTGCCCACGCGATGCGACGGCTGTCCGAACGCAAACCCTGCGAATCACATAACAATTAAGAGTGTTCATGGTTCAGTTTAAAGCATTTAAACCTTTTAAACCGGTCATCAGTTTGGTTTCACGATTTTGGTTTTTTTTTTTTACTTTCACTCGGTTGGTTGGTTACAAAATTTTCAAATTGTAGCTAAAGGTTTGGTTCACAGCTTATGCTGAAACCGGCCATACGAAATCAAAAAAACTTAAATGTTTGTATGCATTTTAATCTCTTTTATTATTTAGTATTTGATAAGTTTTGTTATATATATTGGATTGGATATATTTGAAATATAATTGAACAAAGTCTTTTTTAATACAAGTAAAAATGACTATTACAACTTTAAATTAATCTAAGTCTAGTATGATTTTTTATAACCTTCGTTCTTGTTATAATTTCGCATCCTAGGTGTTCCATTAATCTTTACCATTTATGCTGCTAAAATTATAATTTTTCCTATTTTGTTATATATAAGAGAGTTGGTAACGATTCGGTTTCAATTTTCAATGATTCAATTTTGGTTTGGAGGACGAAATATCGATACTAATGGTTGAGCTCACAAGTTTAACTTACAAACCATCAAAAACCGGCATCGAGCACCCTTACGTAGCTTATAATTTTTTTAAAAATTGAAAAAATTATAACATATCATACTTAAACTAAAGAGAATAAAATGCTCGATTTTATGGTGCACTTTTTTTTACAAAAATATTAGCGTACGAAAAAAATTATGGTTGTTTAAAAATCGTGGTGGGAAGTTAGTTTAAGATTAAAATTAAAAACATAATATGGTTAAAGTTGAGGGAGCAAACTTGTAAGTTAGATGAATTGTGTTTAAAAGACAAGTGGACCCCTTCTTACACATGTACTTTATGTATTAGCATTTGTAAAACTTTTAAAATCAAGTATCTTAATTTTCCATTGTCTCATGTATTATATATTTATATATACTGTAGATAGTTAAGATATAATTGAACAAAGTCTTTTTTAATACAAGTAAAAATGACTATTACAACTTTAAATTAATCTAAGTCTAGTATGATTTTTTATAACCTTCGTTCTTGTTATAATTTCGCATCCTAGGTGTTCCATTAATCTTTACCATTTATGCTGCTAAAATTATAATTTTTCCTATTTTGTTATATATAAGAGAGTTGGTAACGATTCGGTTTCAATTTTCAATGATTCAATTTTGGTTTGGAGGACGAAATATCGATACTAATGGTTGAGCTCACAAGTTTAACTTACAAACCATCAAAAACCGGCATCGAGCACCCTTACGTAGCTTATAATTTTTTTAAAAATTGAAAAAATTATAACATATCATACTTAAACTAAAGAGAATAAAATGCTCGATTTTATGGTGCACTTTTTTTTACAAAAATATTAGCGTACGAAAAAAATTATGGTTGTTTAAAAATCGTGGTGGGAAGTTAGTTTAAGATTAAAATTAAAAACATAATATGGTTAAAGTTGAGGGAGCAAACTTGTAAGTTAGATGAATTGTGTTTAAAAGACAAGTGGACCCCTTCTTACACATGTACTTTATGTATTAGCATTTGTAAAACTTTTAAAATCAAGTATCTTAATTTTCCATTGTCTCATGTATTATATATTTATATATACTGTAGATAGTTAAGATATAATTGAACAAAGTCTTTTTTAATACAAGTAAAAATGACTATTACAACTTTAAATTAATCTAAGTCTAGTATGATTTTTTATAACCTTCGTTCTTGTTATAATTTCGCATCCTAGGTGTTCCATTAATCTTTACCATTTATGCTGCTAAAATTATAATTTTTCCTATTTTGTTATATATAAGAGAGTTGGTAACGATTCGGTTTCAATTTTCAATGATTCAATTTTGGTTTGGAGGACGAAATATCGATACTAATGGTTGAGCTCACAAGTTTAACTTACAAACCATCAAAAACCGGCATCGAGCACCCTTACGTAGCTTATAATTTTTTTAAAAATTGAAAAAATTATAACATATCATACTTAAACTAAAGAGAATAAAATGCTCGATTTTATGGTGCACTTTTTTTTACAAAAATATTAGCGTACGAAAAAAATTATGGTTGTTTAAAAATCGTGGTGGGAAGTTAGTTTAAGATTAAAATTAAAAACATAATATGGTTAAAGTTGAGGGAGCAAACTTGTAAGTTAGATGAATTGTGTTTAAAAGACAAGTGGACCCCTTCTTACACATGTACTTTATGTATTAGCATTTGTAAAACTTTTAAAATCAAGTATCTTAATTTTCCATTGTCTCATGTATTATATATTTATATATACTGTAGATAGTTAAGATATAATTGAACAAAGTCTTTTTTAATACAAGTAAAAATGACTATTACAACTTTAAATTAATCTAAGTCTAGTATGATTTTTTATAACCTTCGTTCTTGTTATAATTTCGCATCCTAGGTGTTCCATTAATCTTTACCATTTATGCTGCTAAAATTATAATTTTTCCTATTTTGTTATATATAAGAGAGTTGGTAACGATTCGGTTTCAATTTTCAATGATTCAATTTTGGTTTGGAGGACGAAATATCGATACTAATGGTTGAGCTCACAAGTTTAACTTACAAACCATCAAAAACCGGCATCGAGCACCCTTACGTAGCTTATAATTTTTTTAAAAATTGAAAAAATTATAACATATCATACTTAAACTAAAGAGAATAAAATGCTCGATTTTATGGTGCACTTTTTTTTACAAAAATATTAGCGTACGAAAAAAATTATGGTTGTTTAAAAATCGTGGTGGGAAGTTAGTTTAAGATTAAAATTAAAAACATAATATGGTTAAAGTTGAGGGAGCAAACTTGTAAGTTAGATGAATTGTGTTTAAAAGACAAGTGGACCCCTTCTTACACATGTACTTTATGTATTAGCATTTGTAAAACTTTTAAAATCAAGTATCTTAATTTTCCATTGTCTCATGTATTATATATTTATATATACTGTAGATAGTTAAGATATAATTGAACAAAGTCTTTTTTAATACAAGTAAAAATGACTATTACAACTTTAAATTAATCTAAGTCTAGTATGATTTTTTATAACCTTCGTTCTTGTTATAATTTCGCATCCTAGGTGTTCCATTAATCTTTACCATTTATGCTGCTAAAATTATAATTTTTCCTATTTTGTTATATATAAGAGAGTTGGTAACGATTCGGTTTCAATTTTCAATGATTCAATTTTGGTTTGGAGGACGAAATATCGATACTAATGGTTGAGCTCACAAGTTTAACTTACAAACCATCAAAAACCGGCATCGAGCACCCTTACGTAGCTTATAATTTTTTTAAAAATTGAAAAAATTATAACATATCATACTTAAACTAAAGAGAATAAAATGCTCGATTTTATGGTGCACTTTTTTTTACAAAAATATTAGCGTACGAAAAAAATTATGGTTGTTTAAAAATCGTGGTGGGAAGTTAGTTTAAGATTAAAATTAAAAACATAATATGGTTAAAGTTGAGGGAGCAAACTTGTAAGTTAGATGAATTGTGTTTAAAAGACAAGTGGACCCCTTCTTACACATGTACTTTATGTATTAGCATTTGTAAAACTTTTAAAATCAAGTATCTTAATTTTCCATTGTCTCATGTATTATATATTTATATATACTGTAGATAGTTAAGATATAATTGAACAAAGTCTTTTTTAATACAAGTAAAAATGACTATTACAACTTTAAATTAATCTAAGTCTAGTATGATTTTTTATAACCTTCGTTCTTGTTATAATTTCGCATCCTAGGTGTTCCATTAATCTTTACCATTTATGCTGCTAAAATTATAATTTTTCCTATTTTGTTATATATAAGAGAGTTGGTAACGATTCGGTTTCAATTTTCAATGATTCAATTTTGGTTTGGAGGACGAAATATCGATACTAATGGTTGAGCTCACAAGTTTAACTTACAAACCATCAAAAACCGGCATCGAGCACCCTTACGTAGCTTATAATTTTTTTAAAAATTGAAAAAATTATAACATATCATACTTAAACTAAAGAGAATAAAATGCTCGATTTTATGGTGCACTTTTTTTTACAAAAATATTAGCGTACGAAAAAAATTATGGTTGTTTAAAAATCGTGGTGGGAAGTTAGTTTAAGATTAAAATTAAAAACATAATATGGTTAAAGTTGAGGGAGCAAACTTGTAAGTTAGATGAATTGTGTTTAAAAGACAAGTGGACCCCTTCTTACACATGTACTTTATGTATTAGCATTTGTAAAACTTTTAAAATCAAGTATCTTAATTTTCCATTGTCTCATGTATTATATATTTATATATACTGTAGATAGTTAAGATATAATTGAACAAAGTCTTTTTTAATACAAGTAAAAATGACTATTACAACTTTAAATTAATCTAAGTCTAGTATGATTTTTTATAACCTTCGTTCTTGTTATAATTTCGCATCCTAGGTGTTCCATTAATCTTTACCATTTATGCTGCTAAAATTATAATTTTTCCTATTTTGTTATATATAAGAGAGTTGGTAACGATTCGGTTTCAATTTTCAATGATTCAATTTTGGTTTGGAGGACGAAATATCGATACTAATGGTTGAGCTCACAAGTTTAACTTACAAACCATCAAAAACCGGCATCGAGCACCCTTACGTAGCTTATAATTTTTTTAAAAATTGAAAAAATTATAACATATCATACTTAAACTAAAGAGAATAAAATGCTCGATTTTATGGTGCACTTTTTTTTACAAAAATATTAGCGTACGAAAAAAATTATGGTTGTTTAAAAATCGTGGTGGGAAGTTAGTTTAAGATTAAAATTAAAAACATAATATGGTTAAAGTTGAGGGAGCAAACTTGTAAGTTAGATGAATTGTGTTTAAAAGACAAGTGGACCCCTTCTTACACATGTACTTTATGTATTAGCATTTGTAAAACTTTTAAAATCAAGTATCTTAATTTTCCATTGTCTCATGTATTATATATTTATATATACTGTAGATAGTTAAGATATAATTGAACAAAGTCTTTTTTAATACAAGTAAAAATGACTATTACAACTTTAAATTAATCTAAGTCTAGTATGATTTTTTATAACCTTCGTTCTTGTTATAATTTCGCATCCTAGGTGTTCCATTAATCTTTACCATTTATGCTGCTAAAATTATAATTTTTCCTATTTTGTTATATATAAGAGAGTTGGTAACGATTCGGTTTCAATTTTCAATGATTCAATTTTGGTTTGGAGGACGAAATATCGATACTAATGGTTGAGCTCACAAGTTTAACTTACAAACCATCAAAAACCGGCATCGAGCACCCTTACGTAGCTTATAATTTTTTTAAAAATTGAAAAAATTATAACATATCATACTTAAACTAAAGAGAATAAAATGCTCGATTTTATGGTGCACTTTTTTTTACAAAAATATTAGCGTACGAAAAAAATTATGGTTGTTTAAAAATCGTGGTGGGAAGTTAGTTTAAGATTAAAATTAAAAACATAATATGGTTAAAGTTGAGGGAGCAAACTTGTAAGTTAGATGAATTGTGTTTAAAAGACAAGTGGACCCCTTCTTACACATGTACTTTATGTATTAGCATTTGTAAAACTTTTAAAATCAAGTATCTTAATTTTCCATTGTCTCATGTATTATATATTTATATATACTGTAGATAGTTAAGATATAATTGAACAAAGTCTTTTTTAATACAAGTAAAAATGACTATTACAACTTTAAATTAATCTAAGTCTAGTATGATTTTTTATAACCTTCGTTCTTGTTATAATTTCGCATCCTAGGTGTTCCATTAATCTTTACCATTTATGCTGCTAAAATTATAATTTTTCCTATTTTGTTATATATAAGAGAGTTGGTAACGATTCGGTTTCAATTTTCAATGATTCAATTTTGGTTTGGAGGACGAAATATCGATACTAATGGTTGAGCTCACAAGTTTAACTTACAAACCATCAAAAACCGGCATCGAGCACCCTTACGTAGCTTATAATTTTTTTAAAAATTGAAAAAATTATAACATATCATACTTAAACTAAAGAGAATAAAATGCTCGATTTTATGGTGCACTTTTTTTTACAAAAATATTAGCGTACGAAAAAAATTATGGTTGTTTAAAAATCGTGGTGGGAAGTTAGTTTAAGATTAAAATTAAAAACATAATATGGTTAAAGTTGAGGGAGCAAACTTGTAAGTTAGATGAATTGTGTTTAAAAGACAAGTGGACCCCTTCTTACACATGTACTTTATGTATTAGCATTTGTAAAACTTTTAAAATCAAGTATCTTAATTTTCCATTGTCTCATGTATTATATATTTATATATACTGTAGATAGTTAAGATATAATTGAACAAAGTCTTTTTTAATACAAGTAAAAATGACTATTACAACTTTAAATTAATCTAAGTCTAGTATGATTTTTTATAACCTTCGTTCTTGTTATAATTTCGCATCCTAGGTGTTCCATTAATCTTTACCATTTATGCTGCTAAAATTATAATTTTTCCTATTTTGTTATATATAAGAGAGTTGGTAACGATTCGGTTTCAATTTTCAATGATTCAATTTTGGTTTGGAGGACGAAATATCGATACTAATGGTTGAGCTCACAAGTTTAACTTACAAACCATCAAAAACCGGCATCGAGCACCCCTACGTAGCTTATAATTTTTTTAAAAATTGAAAAAATTATAACATATCATACTTAAACTTAAGAGAATAAATTGCTCGATTTTATGGTGCACTTTTTTTACAAAAATATTAGCGTACGAAAAAAATTATGGTTGTTTAAAAATCGTGGTGGGAAGTTAGTTTAAGATTAAAATTAAAAACATAATATGGTTAAAGTTGAGGGAGCAAACTTGTAAGTTAGATGAATCGTGTTTAAAAGACAAGTTTACCCCTTTCTTACACATGTACTTTATGCATTAGCATTTGTAAAACTTTTAAAATCAAGTGTCTTAATTTGCCTTTGTCTCATGTATTATATATAATAAGTATAGATAATATATCTATATATAATTTTTTTTGTTAGACTTGGAAGCCTTAACTAAATATTGGCCCCAAAACCTTATATATAGTAAGTATAGATAATATATTTATATATAATTTTTTTTGTTGGACTTGGAAGTCTTAACTAAATATTGGCCCCAAAGCCTTAACTAGTTTTTACTAGCGCTACAGACCGGTTTCGAGAGTGGGTTTGGAGTGGGGGTACCCCCGAGTCCATTAGAAGCTTCACCCTTGTGGCCTTGTTTCATATCGATAGCACAATCCTCTTTGCTTTCCTTCTACGTAACAATCTATGCCATAAACGGATTTGTCCACCTGATATCTTTGACTTTGACATTAACGAGAACCGATTTAAGAATCGTCACAAATACATTAAATGATATTGAAAATCAAATATGTTAGATATGCAATTGTGCTTAGCAGTCGCATACCACTAATTTTTATTTTATAAATAAAAACGTTATTATAAATAAAAACATTAGAACAATCACATTTTACATCAAATTCTTTGAATGCTGTTTTTATACTTTAAGGAGAGGTTTAGAGTGTTATGAATAAAGTAGAAAAAAAATGTACTAACTTTTCTGTATATATAAAAAGTTTTCGTGCCACATAATAAATTTTTTAATATATGTTAAAAGTGATTTTGAGTGGATTACAGAAAAGAGAATGTAATAATAAAGTGATAAAATAAATATTATTTAATTAAAAAAAGATAATATGATAATTTTTGATGTAATTTTAAATTTAGAGATACTAAAAAAGATGGAATGCTCTTAGTCATACCTAAACTAATTCCAAGTCAGCATTCATATCCATCATTGTAATAAAAAAATTCAAGACAAAATAAAATTATCTCTAATAGTAGCTCTTCTACATGTACTTCGGAACCAAATTATAATCACAAAGGAGATGGCATCGGTGAGTCAGTGTGTGAACAAGGTATATATACTTCCATTATTTGTTGTTAATTGTAAACTAATTCTACCAATTTACAAAAGTTCTCAATAAAATTATAGATAAATAATGGTTTTCCAATTATATGCTAAGCATACTCTCTAAATTACTTAATACCAATAAGCGTTCAAATAAACATAATTAATGTGAAGTATGTAGTTGAAACCAGTGACAGATCTAGAAATAAATCTCAGGGGTAACGTAGAAATTTTTTTTTTACCGTATTTCATACAATGTAAACGAAACAAAAATAGAAGCACGATACATGAGGTGTAAATTTCTCCTATGGGTTTTTAAAGCTTGAAATTGTGTCATTACACCTTGTTCTTTTACTTTATCGAACGTTTCTCTTTAGCTGCACAAATTAAAGTATTGTTCAAATACTTATTACCATTCGCTTACGCAAACCCGTACTGATAAGTTTTATTTTAGAAAAACATATTTCAACGGTTGCGGTTGCAATCGGTAAAACCAACGGTAGCTTCAATATTAGATAAACAAATGAAAACGCGACGTGCTTTCCGGTTTCCACCATTAAACGAGCAAGGTCACACATTCACCCTAATTTGAAAATGTATCATCTTCCTTTGAAGTGTGATAAAATGTCATACGATCACCCAAAATACACCATATTTTTCATTACTAAAATCATTCGGATACATTTCCGAAAATGTCACTATCTTAGATATGTCAAACTTGGAAAACGAATCTCAAGATTTAAACCGGACATACTTTTTAACAAACTAGTTAAGACCTCACAAAATCTATTTCCAAGTCTTGAATTTGCATATCCAAAACTGTTTTAAAATTTTCAACCATAAAATGATGATAATGTTTGTTTCTGTTTGATGTTTCTCATTCAAGCAAAAGGGAAAGAGAGTTAATCGTTTCTATTTGCTTTGGGCTATAAACTTTGTTTGTGCTTTATTTGATTTGAACTTTTAAAACATGATATTTTGTTGAACTTGTTTATGCTTGAGTCTGTTTCTGTTTAATGTTTCTCGTTCGAACAAAAGAAAAAAAAAAGGTTTATTGTTTTTATTTGCTTTGGGCTACAAATTTGTCTGGGATTTATTTAATTTGAACTTTTAAATTAGTTGGTCTTTAAACAAATAGGGGTAACGTAAAAAAATTTTCAATGGTAGAGAAATACGAAAACCGACCCAAAAAGAAAAAAAAATACACTGTCAACGAAAAGTTGAGGGGTAGCGGATACTACCCCTGCCTTTGAAGTACATCCGCCACTAGTTGAAACTACTATATAAGTAAATCGTGAATATAAAATAATTGCATGAAGTGAAAGAGAGTATTTAAAGACTTAGTCTTAAAATTCACATTAAAACATTGATAAGTATAAGCATATATGTCAGTAGTTTTGAATCCGTGTATTACACATGATTAGTTAAATGATAAAAAAATAAGATTTTTTATTTGAAATAATTGAACAAAATTAAAGATAAAAAAGAAATAAAATATATTGTACAAATAATAAAAATGCTGAAATTTCAAATTTATAAATTTGATAAAATCTCTTTATATACAACATTTGTTGTTTTATCACAAGTATTCAAATCGTCATCCAATATAAACAAATTTAGACATGTTTGCTCCTTACCCTGAATAATGCACCATATAATGTTCATGAGAAAAAGTTGGATATCGAAGTAACAAAACAACCTTAGAAACAAAGTGTTCTTTAATATTTTCTACTTGTTTTTCATGTTTCTACTTGTTTGATCTTCAATCAATATTTTACTTTCAATTTCGTGACTATTTTATAACCCAATTGCCAAAATGGTTTTGACCTATGACCCATTGTAGCTAGTATGAATGGGATGAACTATTAGAGTGGAAAATTGACAATTTTATAACCCAAATGCCAAAATGATTTCAACCCATGGATAGCATGGATTAAGAAGAATAGAGGTTAGAAAATAGGATTTAATATGGTTATAACACATTATCATCATTATTTTTGTTTATTAGTAGAGTAAGATAAGATTCTCACACTTTTGTACTTGGTTATGTATTTGAATACACACACACATTCATTTGGCTTTCAATGTAACCCTGTTTGCATACATTGGATTGCATTATGCGATTGGTTAAAGTTTATGAAAAACATGGTCGGATTTACACTTGTATTATGCAGGTAAAATTTTGTGGCCAGAGCTTGTTGAGGGGAAAAGGCGAATGTGCTGTAAACATAATAGAAAAGGAAAACTCGAAGGTTAATGCAGAAAACTATTGCAGAAGGAATCATTATTCCTAAGATATATATTTGCGATAGAGTTTGTGTATAGGTAAATGAAGAGGGGATTGTCGTGAGTACCCCTGTCGTTGGCTAGTAAAAGAAAGTTGCATGATTTGTCCTTTGTATTATACTAGCAGAAGTGTCCGCGCGTTGCTGCGGGTTACAGTAGGGGTTTGGTCGGTAGCGGTTTGGTTTTTTATAGTACCGCTTCTCCACGGGTCTTTTTTATTTACAAACTAATTATTGTTTGTAATAGATGTTAGTATTTCTTGTAACTTTTTGGTCAACTGCCATAATTAGAAATTGATTGGACAAAAAGATTTTTTTAGCACTAATTTAAAAATTGATGTCTAATCAAATTCTAAGTAAAGTGTGTTTAGTTGTTAGTTACCGTGAGTTTCAACCCATATGGTGAGTTTTAACCAACACTTTTAAATGCAAAAATAATGAAATTTCAACCAATGTTGTTCTCTGTTACAGTTGCAGGCACTCCATAAAGTTTTACATTACGCCTTAGAGCATATGATTGAAAAACAAGATCCCGAATCAACATACTTGAATCACAAATTTCATAAACATAAAACAAAGAAAACAAGCTCTTTAAGCACATCATGCATCGCCTCGTAATCATGTTTAGTAAGTTAAGTCCAGACTCATTTGCTTTCTCCTTTTAGTATTTCATTCTCCGTTTAAAATTCTACATTATGAATTATAACATTTTAATCATATTTGCTAACTACTATTTTTCAAGAGCATGAAGTTGAAGCAAAAACCAATAGAAATTTAAGTATCATCTTTTGTTAAAATGTCGTCGGGCGGTAGAAATTGTTTTTCGTTTTGAAAAAGCAAAGAAATCGATCACAAGGCATGCGCAAAGTTTGTTGATAAACCTTTTGTTTTGTAATCGAAGGTACATAGAGACATATGCGTATGTGATATATGTAAATATATAGGGAAAAGGGGTAATATTCTTTGAAATGTTGTACATATTCATTAAGCCTGCGCTTAGCGGCGGGTATGCGGGAATTAATACCAAAATAATAAACAAAATGAACTATAAGTGGTTCAAGTTTATAACTTTATGCATACAAGATTTAAAAAATAGAAACAACTAATGGCAATGCTAAAATAACAAGCGCCAACTATTCTTGAAAAGCTTTACGAACAACTAAAAACTTAAAAGCTAAAAGGTCTCCTCCGCATAATTAGATAACTCCATTTATATTGTCATAACACCATGACAAAGCATCAATTATTTAAATTCACCCGTCAAACACAACCAACCCAAAGGAGATCGGTAACCGATAACGATTATAAAGGCGGATGACCTACTTCTAAGTTATCACATCTGAGTTATTACAAAATTCATAGTTCATATGGCTTGACTACTCTCATCTCTCACTGACATCAGTTATTACATGGTTATTAGCTATTCCAAAATGACCTCAGTTTTCATAAAATTGGAGATAGATCTTGACAGTTTGTTTGATGTTGATGTCTTTGGTAACTCCAGACCAGCCAAAATCATATAAAAGTTGCTACTTTAGTCAACAGTCAATACATTATTTTGACTTTTAGAGTCAGTTTCAATTTAAAAATAAAAAATGTGTAAAGTTGGGATCGGTTATCAACCCATGGAATGTCTCGTTAACAACATGAGCTTGAATAAGGTGTAGTCCTTTAGATTTATTTACCCATATCGGTTAATGACCAAAATAACATTCGGCTTGCTTACTTTGAGAATTAAATCATCTAACCTCGATTAGCTCGATCACCACTGCACTTGATTGCTTATGAATATAATATTTGTTTTGTTTATACTAATATGTTTCTTATGAATCTTGTTTTCATTGCTAATTACCTAATTTTGTTTTTTCTAACAATTATTGAGCAAAAATTATCAAGTCATGAGCAACACTGAGTAAATTTTTAGTAACTGTCAAACAGGTTAGGATGGGTGAAGCAGCCACAAACACTTAACTATGGTTTCCTAATAAATAATAAATACGTTAGTTGCCATTAAAAAAGATTTTTAAGGATACTAATTTGAATATGAAAACGATTTAAGACATTGAATATGTTAAAAAAAACATTTAAAACGTCGAGTGTTGTTTACTCGGGTTTCAGGTGGGTTCAGGTCAGGTTTGATAATCGAGTTTGGGTCAGGTGGTTTCGGTTAAATTTATGTAATTGATTAAGGTTAAAGCCGATGCTGAGTTAAAATGAAGGGGGGGGGGGAGAAAGAAACAACTCTTTGCGAGTTTCAGCTTTCTCGGGTCAGGTTGTTCAGGTTTCGGTTGCTAATACTTATAATGAACAAAATTGTTTCTTTAAACAAACATAGATAAACGTCAATAAACAAACATAAAAAAACGTAAATAAACGAACGCAAAAGTAACAAACCAAACAATGTTCATTCATCTAACTAAATGAATAGAAAGGAAACGAACCAACAAAAACAAACGTTCATAAGCGTAAATGAACGAAAGAATGTTCATTGATTTAACTACATGAATGAAAATTTGTGTTCGTTTGTTAAAGCAACCAACATAAACAAACTTCTCACCGAATGATTTATGAATGGTTTGCAGAATGTTCGGTTCGTTACTTCGTTTACAAGCCTAATCATTAAGTCAAACGTGGTAGAAGTTTTTTGGCATGTTTTTTTTAGTCAAGCATTCTATTTGTTACTTCGTTTACAAGCCTAATCATTAATTAATCAAATGTGATGGAAATTTTTGGCATGTTTTGTTTTAATCAAACGTTCGGTTCGTTACTTCGTTTGCAAGCCTGACCATTATTAAGTCAAATGTGACAGAAATTTTTGCCATGTTTCTTTTTAGTCAAACGTTTGCCATGTTTCTTTTTAGTAAAATGTAATTGAAATTTTTAGGCAGAAAAAAAGTGTGCCTTCTTTAGAATATCTCGAGTTTCATTGAATCATAAACGTATACAACCTAATTACAAAGAGTTAATGGTAACCTAACTATTTAACCGCGTTTCGCGGCGGGGACGCAACAGAAGTTTGGTTAGGTAGCGGCTTGGTTTGTTATGATACGGAAGTTTATTACCTACATACGCATTTTATAAAGTACAAGGAATCAAAATACGCGCATCCAATACAATATATAATTGACATCTAGCTGCAACCACAAAATTTCTTTCTATAATTAATAATGCCACTATATTTTTCTTGTTTTACTTAATGGCAGCATAACTTTATTAGCGAGATGGGTGTTAAACGGGTCATGTTCACGAGTTGATAGGTTAAACCCGAACACGGCCCAAACATGAAAAGCATATTCGTGGGTTGACCTGAACAGACACCGTTTGACCCAAAAGTTTATTGTTTTATCATACCATACAACAAAAAAACAGAATTTAGAAGTGTAAATGGATATATGCTGTTAACAAAACACACCCACATACACACACAAATGTACATGGGAATGTTTACCATTTATTTGCACATGCAATATGTAATTGACCGTTTCTATTATCAGAAGCCTACATAAAGAAAGTAAGAGCTTGAATATCATAATCATCCTTCACACAAATCATCGAGCACAAAATCAGAACCATCATATGTTCACATTCTAACTAGCAAATCAGGCAATTAAATTTGACTGTACACTTCACTCAAACCAGTAATAAAAAAAAGTTAAATCATTAATTTAAAGTTGATAATTTTTGAGCTCCTATTATAAAAAAAAAGTCATCGGGTTCTATCATTTGTTTGTATTGATTTAATGTAACATTCAATTCCAACAAATTTATACCGTGATAAAAATTTTTACAATAATGGTACAAAGTTATAAAACAACTTCTAAAATCTTATTTATATAAACTGGGCTAGGAACTTTTTAATCAACTTGTACAAAACTTACAAGGTATTTGGGTTTTCTTATGAACACTTAACGTCAAGAAAGAAAAAAAATAATATCTTTCGGGCCAAGTGGTTACCAAACAATCTTAATTTTCATGTAATTGTAAGTTTGGTTAGTTTTTTCTAACCACCATCATTTTATAAATCGATTTGTCATTAAAAAAACTTGAAGTTTTGTTACCAAATTTATACAAATTATGCAAACATAACGTATAAATGCATAGACGACATACATATATGCCTTAACAAATACTATGTTATAAAATCAATTACATTTTCCTCAATTTTTAGTGCGTAATAAAAAAAAAGGTTTAAACGTTTAATTTCAACACACAATAGACAACACTAAACAAATTTTTCAAATTCATACACTCATACTGTCACGAGCTTATATTAATAATTAACCCAAAAAAGAAAATCATAGACCACCTTCAATTTCATCTCATGAAACCAAAGAAAAGGTTATAAAGCCAGTATCTTAAAGATTTTCTAGTAAAACCGTGTGACCAATTTCATAAGAAGAATAGGCATAATACATGCATACTCTACTTGATTCTCATTCAACTCTCTTTCCTTCAAGTTACGTATACACACATGCTTAGGCTTTTTATGTAGCCCCAACACATCCATTGCAAGATCCTCCAAATCCGCCTATGAAACTTCCCGGGTCACTTCTTCATCATCACCAATCCAATATATGCACTCTTGGAACAATCCAGCCCATACTCATTCTTCAGCTTCCATACATCATCTTGAGCTTCAATTCCAACAAAAGTGAAAACCATAGTTGCTACTTGATTTGCTACTAACCAATTGAAGGTAAGTATTCGGTTGTAAATTGATTGTGGACTTAGTGGCATTTATAATAATCTTGTATTAACTTAAAAGGCCTTTGGTTTTCTTATGAATATTTAACGTCAAGAAACCATTTACTTTTATACACCTTTAATTCCATTAATTGCCTTTAAAGGTTCTTCAATTGAAACGTAGATGATGAATCAATTGAATGCCATGATGAAAATAAGAATATAGATGGATGATTACACTTTAATTTTGGTTAGTTTTTTCTAACCACCATCTTTTTATAAATCAATTTTTCATTTAAAAAAAAACTTGAGGTTATGTTACCAAATTTATATAAATTATGCAAACATAATGTATAAATACATAGACGACACACATATATGCCTTAGCAAATACTATGTTCTAAAATCAATTATGTTTTCCTCAATTTTTAGTGCGCAATAAAAAAAATTAAATGTTTATTTTCAACACACAATAGACAACACTAAACAAATTTTTTTAAATTCATACACTCATATTGTCACGAGCTTACATTAATAATTAACCCAAAAAAGAAAATCACAGACCACTTTTAATTTCAAAATCCTAACTACCCATGAAACCAAAGAAAATATTATAAAACCAGTATCTTAAAGATATTCTAGTAAAAACTTGTGACCAATCTATAAGAAGAATAGGCATAATACATGCATACTCTACTTGATTCTCATTCAACTCTCTTGCCTCCAAGTTACATATACACACATGCTTAGGATTCTCCATATGCACCCCCAACACATCCATTGCAAGATCTTCCAAATCCAGCCTATGAAACTTCCCGGGTCACTTCTTCATCACCACCAATCCAATATCTGCACTTTTGGAACAATCCAGCCCATACTCATTATTCAGCTTCAATACATCATCTTGAGCTTCAATTCTAACAAAAGTGAAAGCCATAGTTGCTACTTGATTTGCTACTAACCAATTGAAGGTAAGTATTCAGTTGTAAATTGATTGTGGACTTAGTGGTATTTATAATAATCTTGTATATAACTTAAAAGGCCTTTGGTTTTCTTATATTAATTGCCTTTAAAGGTTATTCAATTGAAAAGTAGATGATGAATCGATTGAATGCCATGATGAAAATAATAATATAGATGGATGATGACACTTTAATGAGATTAATTGATGGCACCATAAACCTTAAAGGATGGAAGAGTAATTACCCTAAACATGAGGCTTAATGAACTTGTACAATACGCTTGAAGGACGAATCGAGGGATTGACAAATTACTTTTTCTGCCCAATTGTTAATTGTCTCTTTTGTCCTTGTTCTCTAATTGTGAAATTACCATAGCTATCAATCACTTATGCTTAATAATAGAAATATAGATATAGATATAGATACAGATAATAAGGCATTTGTACCAGACAAATAAAGTAATACTTGTAACGTTATTAAAGGTTTTTCTTCTTTGTAATGTCTATGTTATAAATGTTATATACACCTATTAGTTTTGATGGTATCTCACGTAAACACGATATCCTTCGACTGCATATGATTTCAACTTGAATATATGAGCTAATCAACCAAGAGATGAAATTCTTCGATAAAAAAAATCATTCTAAAACTAACATATAACACCATTTAACTTGATGCCTATTATATACTATCCAAAATTTGATACCTAAATCAATCAGAAGGAAAACCAACCACACCTGATTTCCAACCAAATTAATCCAAAAGCACTCATACAAAACCTTGATTTTAAAACCAAAATCAAACATCTAATATAGCTGGCTAACAAATACACCCTCTAACACGATAACATGAAAAGGAGCTTGATTAAAAGGATATATGTATGCTGGCTAACAAATACACCCTCTAATCTTGCTCTTAAATCTGCGCCACTATCCCCCATAGGACCTGCAATCTCTATCTTAAGTCCAGAAACTTTAATTAACATAATCCAATCTTTCAAATATAACGATTCAGGGTTTTTCAATATATAAATATTATATGGATGATATTTTATAAGTTGTTATATAACATGTTATTGTCTTGTTGTATAGAAAGATAAACAACTAAACATCTAGTTGTTATGTTAATTAAGTTTAGGGATTAAAATGTTAATAATAAAACTATATTGTATGGTTAGTGAGTTTATGACTCTATCATCCCTTGAACTTTATAATTAAATACGCAAATTCAGTTGGTTTTCGTCACGTAAATAGATAAAATTGACTTTCGATGGGTATTCGTAATGCTACCAATATTTGTATGGACCAGTTTGGTGTCGCCACTTGGCCCAATAAAGTCTTAGGGACACCAAAGTTCTCTTTTACTACATATCTTATCTTAAATATATATAAACGAAATCTTTAAAAGCTCTCTGGTTCTTTCCTACATTCTCTCAAGCCACCAGATTACTTTATTTGTAATTGGAGGTTTCTCATGCATTTGACCCGAATTCACAGGTATGGGTCTCACCAAACCCAGATAGTCCTTAAACATGTTATAACATCTCATTAAATTAAAAATTAATCTCACCAAATATTTGATATGAAAATTCTATATAACAGAGATATGCTCAAAAATAATATCCGATTTTTTCTAAAAAAAAACGATATTATTCACAATTAAGAAACAATTTTATAATAAAAAAAATAAGTAGGCCATATGTATCATCAAACCCAGATAGCTTTTAAACCAACATCTCATTTATTTGTAAAACCCTTTCATCATCAAAACCTAACTTTCTTACAATAAATAAAATTAAATATTAGAAACGAATAATAAAAAAAACATAATACAGGGATAACATCTACTATATCTATATCTATATTATCTATATTATTATTATTATTATATATTTTTAAGGAGGAGTGAAGGATAGGCAAGGTAATTTCACAATTAGATGTTAGGGACAAAACCGACAATTAACAATTGGGCAGGAAAAGTAATTTGCCAACCCCTCGATTCGCTCATCAAGCATTCGGTGCAACTTTCTAATGCATGGATTCAAGGGTAAAATAGAAATAGAACGTACATGTTTACAGATATTACAAATGTAGGATTATATATCTATAATAATAGAAGAAGATAGATATACATACATAGGAGATAGGACGGTTAGATAGAAACATCATCATCATCATCATCATCGTACTTAGTATATCCCACCAATAGCCAAGCTATGGTAGGGTCTGAGGAGGGTAAGATGTAGACAGCCTTACCCCTACCCCATAGGGATAGAGAGACTGCTTCCGATGAGACCCCCGGCTCGATAGTAGTTTTGCATCAAGCCTTGGACATAACGCACATAGCACTCAATCATCGGGACACCGGCTGATTGGTGCATGTACCATTGTCTTTCGGCTATCAACGCCACCACATGATGCCTGATTAACCTTCTGCCACTTTTAACGTTATTTTCACGAGATTAGTAAAATAACGTTAAAATTGTGCAATTTTAATAATGTTGAAACATTATTAAAATAATATAGAAACATAATATAATAAATAATAATGTTGAAACATTTATCGGGATATAGATAGATAGTATAATAAATAATAATAATAACTGCGCAACATCATCGCTGTCTCCTTTCATGCGTCCAACCCTTCTCCTGAATCCTATTAATTCCTTCAGTGAATTCCGACTCTCCCATTCGCATTCCTTCCCCTCAATTGCAATAGAAAATTAAAACTCATTATATGCAATCAAAAGGTTGAATTAAATGGTCGGCGGTTTCTCTTCTATGCTATAAATATGGTCGATGTTTGTCCTCACAATTCCTCATCGCCTCTCACTCCTTGCAATGGAGGTAAGTGTTGTTTTGCTTTCATTCATTTGTTCTGTGATGTATGTTATTGCAGATGTTGAACGGCTGCCGAATATTGGAGCTATTATTACTATTGGTTTTCCATTTGTTTTATGTATTCTTTGTCCAGTTCTCTTATTGGAATATGGTATTTAGGGTTTTAATAACGAGCCCATAGGTCTGGATAATCTATCCACTATGATCAAGTATTGTACTGTGGTTGTTATGATCAATTGGCACTACTGTAGGGGCAGGATCAAGCATAAAGAACACTCATTTTTATTTTATTTGTTATTTTCTTAGTTTTCTCCATCTTTTTTTTCCATTTTATACATTGAGATGATTGAAGTGAAGATTGCTTTAGTAGTACCTGATGAAACAAGATTACCATTTAAAATGTCAGTTAACTATGTATGCATATTTAGTTGGTTGAATGCGGAGTTTGTTTTGATTATCATGCATGCCTTTGTTAACCACATTCTCTAATTATTTTGACCTTGTGATTTTATTATTTTATATTTAGGGAAATGTCAATTGCTACTCTTCTATTGGTTTTCGGCCTGACATTGCTCAAGTAATCGGTACAAATTAACCTCTTAATACTAATTCTATCATCAGTCGGGCTTAGTGTAGTGACATCATATGCTAATATTATCGCTGGGAACGCTACAGGAGTCGGGGCTGTTAGTGTTACTGATAAATTATTACAAACTTTTCAAGCACTCGGACGCATAGCATTAGCATATCTATATGCTCTTATTCTTTTAGAAATTCAGGTTATTATTAATTAATTCGCTAGTGGTTAAGTTTGTCCGAAGTCAGTTAGTTGCATGTTAACTGTGTTATAAGATAATGTCTTTGTGTATTAAAGGATACTATGAAGCCACCACCAGCTGAAAACAAGGTTACAAAACGCGCTTCAACGATCGTGATTCTTGTGACAGGTTTTTTCTACCTTGGATGTGGATGTTTCGAGTATGCTGTATTTGGGAATGATACACTAGGAAATCTCTTGACGGGATTCGGTTTTTATGAACCTTATTGGCTCGTCGGCTTCGCTAACGCCTGCATTATAATACATCTTCTAGGAGGATATCAAGTAAACCTTCATTTCTTCACATAAACAAATCTAGTCACATTTCACTTTTAAGGTCAACTTAATGACTTCCATGTTTAATAGATATGGTTCGACCTCATAAGTCAAACCGGCTGACTTTTCATGTCAGATCTATAACTTTTCATATTTTAAAGGTAATCTTTTGGTTTGACCTTAAAAGTCAAACTGTTAACCAGTCAAGAGCTATCTAATTTTTCACTTCTAAAAACATGATATTTTTGATCTTTCTTGGACATTACTTATATACTTTTGAATTTGAATAATGTTATATGTGAATTTAAGAAAAGGCAATAAATTTTTTTTATATTTTAGTTGGCCTTCAAAAGTCAAAATTGTGATATTTGTAAACCTAGTGCGACCTTTTTTTTATACAAACAGTAGCTATACAGCCATCAGCCAGCCAATATTTGCATTTGTTGAGAGAGTTGATGTATTTCAAATTTCGGGTTCAATGTTTTGCCTACTCAAACCGTTGTTTTTGGAATCTTGAAGGTAAGGTTTTGAAATGACATCATATCTGCATACAAAACCGAATATGTGCGTATTGAGGACCGTATTTAGAATTGGAGACCCTGTTAAGGTGTTTGGAAGGTTTAGAAGTGAAATGAATGTAGTGATTAGGGGGTGTGCTAAGGCTTGGTTTTAGGCTTTAACGGAACCAAAAACTAAAATCACAGTTAAGGGAATTTGAAAACCGATCCTTTGGTTAATCGGTTATTGGTGCTGGATTGACACCTGTTGTCATGTTGTTAACCGTCTCATCTAGGGATACGCCCATCGAGGCAAAACAGAAGCTTTGTGTTGTATGCACGTACGTCATTGAGCTTTCAGCTTTCTGTTCCAACTGCCAAAAAGTTCTTGAGGTTGTAGTCCGTATCGATAACATATTAACACCTTTTTTCAATGCCAAATATTTCCATTTCATTTTTCAAGAGATTCTTTTTGGCAGCACAAAGTTCTTATAAGGTAAATTAACATACTGTTAAAAACTTTTATCAAACAGACTTATGAAACTGAAACACTTGGATGAAGCCATAAGTTGTCTTTATATGCAGGCTCCAATTATAGAACTTGAATTCCTAGCAAACTATTTAACCGAGTTAACTCAAACCGAGTACCGTTTCTTAAAGTTCTTACCGTCTCTCATAGCTGCCTCAGCTGTATACCTAGCCAAATGGACCCTTGATCAGGATGAAGATCCATGGGTCAGTGTTAATTTTCAAAAATTATATATTTATACAAGTTATTATAATTATATAACGATCAGAAGCCATGCTAATAATACAGTAGCCAAAAAAAGTCAACTTGATCCCACATACTTAAATCAGTTCTACAATAATCATATATTTTGGGCTTTCTTTCATTTCTTGTAGTTCTACCTTTCGCTGGTATGAGAACTATTTTATGTTTGCTTCTACTTTGGAATTTGGCACACTAACTTGTTAAAAGTTTTCAGGTCAAAGCAAATAGGCATGTCGTTCCTGATGCCCATGGGAACGCCAATACCAGTTCTGGTGTCGAGAATTGATATAGGGGAAGCTGTGAAGTTGACAAGAGATTCTGGTTGTTGGAGTCTTACTGGTTGTGCTTGATTGTGTTTAACTATGCTTTCAAATATTGTGAGTTTGTTGGATATTTCTCGTGTGTTTGGTTTTAGATATTACTGGTGGTTCTCTATTGTCAAAATATATCATCCGATTAACAAAAGACATTAAGGTTTGTGACAATAAATTACATTTTTTTTATAGAAGTTAGGACAGGAGATTACTTTCTTTGAAATCCTTTCATTTTGAGAGAAAAGTTAGTATGAGCAATTAGTAAAAGGACCCGGGAAAAACAACGTTAGTGTGCGTTTTTAAGAGAAACCGTGATTGCTTTAAAATAATTGCATAAGTAAAAAAAATACAATCCAGATTGTATTTAAGAGAAGGAAGGACTATTTTGGAATAATTTAAAAATTAAAATATTATCCAACGGTTCATTTATTTATCATTGTGAATGTAATTAGTTCAAGTTAGTTCTTGCGACTACAAAATAGATTAGCAAATTCATGTATGTAATAATATAAAGCCATGCTCATTCGAAACACTTGTTATAGACACCTAAAACACTTGAGCCTACAAACCAATCGAACCCTTATTCATCTAGCATCTATAGAATAGAAAACATGTAAGCTAAGTATATATTTTACTGAGATGCAAGGGTTAATTTTTAATAAGTAATATGGTGCGAATTTCGTGTTACAAACTCACACCCTTAATTTTAATAATGTATAGATTTGTGTTTGACAATATAATTCATACATTGAAGTCATATTAATAACTCATTAATTTGTATATTCATGAAATGAATCCCCCACTCCATGAAGTCAATAATTAACACCCATTGATGTGAATAACCGTTTTATTTCATCAACAGCCCCTATATAATCCAACTAAACATAACCAAACCCAAATCTCCCACACACCTTGCCTCAACAAAGCCCACACCAACATTGCCCTATGACAAAAGCAAAACTCATACACCACCAAGCAAAACAAACACGAGTTATGCTCCAACAAAGGATTCAACAACAAACCGCCCGAAAGAACCAAACCCAGGTACACCCGCACCATATTTTACTGTTCATATAATATACAAATTATATGGTTTGTTTTAATTAACAAAAAAACAAATTCTTGGTCCTCAGCAACACCCACATCCACCATCAACACAACTAAACTACAATTAAAGATCGGATGTCCTATCATTTTGCTAAGAAACATTGACACATCAAATGGCCTATGTAATGGAACAAGGCTCATCTGCAAAGCGTTCGGGCATAACGTGATTGTCGCTGAGATAGCTAGCGGGGAACACCAAGAAAAAACAGTCTTTCTACCAAGGATTCCAGGCACCATATTGAAATATGAGATGTGACGCATACGATTGCTTTTAAAATAATATCTTTCATTCAACTTATTGTTATACTACATTTACTAATTTAATAAATGAATTGTGTTGCTTTGTTAATTACTGCTGCTTTATCCCTTAAGCCATGACTTTCTTTCATGTGAATTTTCTTAATATTAAACGTGGAAACATTTAGTTGAATCTGCTGCATTTTGACATGGCTTCTTATTTCAATTTATGTATCACAATTGACTTGTATATTCTTATCAATTGGAAGTATTGATAAGTATATACAAAATTAACCGACTTTCTTATTTTTCATGTGACAATTTTAGTTTAAAAATATTTTTACTTTTATGACACGTGTTACGCTTTACATAACATGTGTAGCAAGTGGATTCGTGTCTCGGAGATAAGCAAGCAGGCTTCTAAGACTGTGTGATGGGGTTAGCCTTTTCGCCTATGTTGATCCAAATGCTTTCTCACCCTTTGAAGGAAGGTAATTACAAATACATGGTTTATGACGCTTAAAAATGTAATTATTGAAAATATGGTACTACAATGCCATGACAAACAAGAAGCCTGTTTTCCCGGACTATGGTTGCATTCCAATGTGATACTTCTCATGATCATGAGCTCAGGCCGCCTGCTGCTTAATAAACGCTAAAGGATGACGATCAATGGGGATACTGTTAGCTCATTGTAGTTTGTAGGTTAGAAATAATGATCTTTTGTTATTGTTGGTTATGAAATTTGCATCTTTTTTCATACTTTGGTGGCTTTGTATGCTTTCAAAACTGTTGATGTTGGAGTTGTTTAGATGTGAAGTACTAATGAACATCATGGAAGGTTTAGTCACGCTATTGCATTCTTAACTTTCAATTTCAAAGAAAGTTCCAAATTAGAGTATAGCTAATAATGTATATGATAGTTGTATAAATAGCTTGATGAAAATCATACATGGCCTTCAGATTGTCAAGTGTATAATAGCATTAGATGAACTTGGTCAGTTGGTTGGGTAACTTCAGCCCGTTTGACTTGTTCCTGTTTTGTTACTTGGGTTAACTTTAGACCTTCGCTTATCATGCGCGTACATAATTATAGAAATTGATGTGGGATAAATGTTTTCAAATTTGACAATTGTTCTTAAGATTTTGGGATCTGCTGCATCTGCAAATTAGAACATCAATAGATTGGGTAACGGTCAAAATGGGTCAAACGGGTTGGGTTGAGTTGGCCTTAAAATTTTTTCGTCAAATAAGTTAAATTTCTAATTAATAATTCGTGTATCGAATAGTTTGGGCATGTAGCACCTACCGCGGTACTATGTTTTGCTCATAATGCTCTTGGTGTTCATAATCTTATTGAATCTGTGAATTATAATTATATAACCCACCCCAACACTTGATGATGCTAAACGCGTCTCTGACGACAATATACAAATAAAAATGCTTCCGTGTATATGTATATGTAAGGATTGATTCTATTGCGTTTCTTTTCATCTTTCAACTTACGACTTTTAGTGTTTGTGTGTGTGTGCTGCTTGGTAGTTATTTTACTTGGTAGGTTGTTGTAGTTTTGGTTTTACATTACATACTCTTTTTTAAGGCCGCACACCAAGTGTTCGACCAGCAATTGAGTAGAGAATATGCTTTTGTACTCTTGTTGAGTGTGATATCGAATGAAGTTTTTGGTAGAAGGTACAGTGATACTGGTCATTAAGGAGGGTTAGGGTTTGAATTTCGGTAGTAAGGTGAACGAGAATGTTTGTGTGTACTATAAGTTGAACTTATGTGCTAAGCAAATTTTGTTTTGTAATATGCAGTTTCGTGAGAATGTTGTTGCGTGGATACGCTTTTATGATAGAAAAGGTATGTTTAAGGCGTTTATTGAGAGGGTTCTCTGCTTGAAAGAGGTATGTGACATTGTGACTTGCTTTCTTGTGGCTATTGATATTTGTCAAGACTACTGGCTGACTTTGGATATTTAATGCTGGGAAGAAGCCTGAGTATTGCAGAGAAGACAAATTATCTACTTTTCATGATTAATGCCTTCCAGGTAAAATATAGAGCTTATCTATACCCTTTTGATACAAATTTGGCATAATGAATGTCAATACAGTCATACTTGATGATTGCACTGATACAAATTATAATTGCCTCACTTTGCGGTTTCTTTTCGTGACAGAGTTTAGAAGATGATGTAGTCAGCAAGAAAGTCATGAGATTGGCAAGTTTACATTGCTGGCATAGTCTATCCTATGGTCGTTTTCAGGTAAATTCATACACCATATTCTATCATTCATCAAGCTCATTGTCATGATACACATGTGATTCTCTTTTGGTTTGTTTTCAGATAGAGCTTTGTCTTAATCCAGATTTGATCAAGAAATGGAAAAGAATTGCAAAAAAAGCCAAGGAGGCGAAGAAACAAGGGGAATCTTTTGATATGTCAGTAATGCTGGATTGGAAGTGAAGTTCTTGAGGAATCTCATTGATGAATTTTTAAAGGTAATGTTTGTGTGAAGCTTAAACCATATGATTTTTCCCCCTTTTATTATTATTATTGAATTATCAGAAACATAGTAACGGAAGCTAGGTTATATTTAATATTATTGTGACAAACCTTAGCTCCAAGTGCCCATTCCCTGTAGGTTATACCTGTCTCACTACCAACAAAAGATTAATACAATAAACTCATCATAATATAATAAAATGCTGTCAATAACTGATAGAATTAAAAACCAAATGGCATGAATTAAACAATATAGCACTAATATGATGAACTAAATATTTATTTAGAGATACCTACGAGTGAAACCAAACTTCATATAACCCTGAGAAAAGGCCTCCAAACCGCCTTCATATTTGTCAATTGATTCACGCATCTTCTTGTAATGTGAATATCTGTAGTTAGTTAGAATGTTCAGACTCAGAATAATGATTACCAAAAGTTTTATGAATGGGTTGATTTAAGTTATATCAATAATGGATCAGACAATAAACAAAAATAAAGGGTTAGAAGGAGATGGGACGAAAGTCACCAGAAGAAGTGTGTTATTAATGCATAAAAGAAAAAAGCTTCTAAACAAATTCATTCAATTTTTATGGTGGTATTTTGTTACTGTTATCATAGTTGACACACTTTATTTACAAAGAAATCAAAACGGGTGGACAAAAAGTGTTTCAGCTCAGTCAAACAGACACTGCAGATCTATGGGTGTAAACGAGCCAAGCCGTGTGTGAGCTACTCGATAACGGCTCACTAATGCTCAAAATGAGCCAAGCTTAAACGAGCTAGAGCCCAAATTAAGCTTGTTTACAAAAGAGCCCGTGCCTGAGCTTCACTTTTTGAGCTCAAGCTGGCTAGCGAGCGTAAACAAGTCTACTGTTCAAATAGATTTTATTAATATATATATATATATATATATATTATAATAAGTTAATAACTATTATCATATAAAAATGATGATAAAAGTAACAAAATTATATTAGTTATATTAATTAATTAACAAATAACAAATGAGCCATGCCTGAGCTCAAACTGTCTTGCGAGCCTGAACGAGCGTATTCAGTAAATATATATTTTTATAACAAATTATTATATATCAAAGTTATAATTGGTATATATATAAAATAACTATAAATGTATATAAATTAATTAACAAATAATAAACAATCCGAGCCCAAGCATAGCTCGTTTACACCCTATCCGGATCCATATCAAATAATTACAAGCATTTTCAATAGATGGCGCTCAAACTAACAAATTTAATAATACTTCAAATAACCAGATTAACATGTTTTTATCTGTTCTCCTCAGCTGTCTTGCAATTAAGTGCATAATCACTCACATTTTTTTAATTCACTAATCTCAAATAATTCTGCAGGTACACATTGACCTATATGATGGTTGTTGTTGCTACTTTACTTCAGCTTTGCTTTACCTCTGGTTCTGCTCCAGGGTATATGATGAATGATTATCTATTTATATATATATATATATATATATATATATATATATATATCCCACGAGCCTATAAGGCGATATAATCTTATGCAAGTAGTTTAGCTTAATTTTATACTTAACCTTGATGCAAATAATTAACATGAGATATCTATGAAGTTGGACATCATCGAGAACATGAACATTATATATTTATTAAGAACTTATAATTAACTAAGAGAATGTAACCTTTTCTTAAATTTAAGGTGAATATATATAACTTCATTGAACGTTACAAATATAAATATTAATGTTTAGGAATTGTGCAGATTATTGTAGCCGTTGCAGGAGAATTTGAAAACGCCTACTGTGTTGCAGGAGCTTGTGAACCATGGTGGGGTGATTTTTAAAGTGTATGTGGTTGGGAAGTATGTGAAATGTGTGAAGCGGAAGTCGTTGCCGGATGTTGATGATGAGAAGCTAGAGAGTTTACATCGCTGTCGTTTTCGCAGATTTTGAATTTGACATCGCATGAACGTAATGATGATGCTCATTTACTCTGATGCAAAATTACAGGAGGAAGAAGGAACAAAAGGAAACTAGAGAAAGGGAGCTTCGTGAAGGCATGCGGCTTTACAAGTAAATGACATTTGAAAAGCCACTTTTATTTAGGATTGCTAATTTAAAACGCTTATGTGTTTATTACGTTCAAAAGCATACAAGCAAATATGGAAAACTTTTTTTTTAATCATAACTCATGCTTGCATCACTTTTTGAAGAATCAATACTCATTGCATAATGCGCTCTCGCTTGACCTCGCTCACTGTCAACGTATGTTGAGGTTTTCGTTTGGAATCTTGGATTCTACCCCGATCTAATTATGCGAATGGTTTTGTTTTTTATTTTTGTTTGTTATCTCGACAACTTGATACGGCAGCAGGATGTGATTATTTGGGTATAGCATGGCTTTGGTTCCTTAATTAATTTATTTAAATTTGTGTGTGATTTATGGGTGAAAAGTGATGACGATGTGAGCTGATGTGTCGGTAAGTTTTAGCCATATTGATTAGTAATGTGACTGATGTGCAAATAACCCAAGAAAATGGCGTGCTTTGTTGTGAATTCTTATTATACTAGTTTACTCTACTTACATGTAGACTAACTTCGGTATTGAATGAGACAAGTACATATCTTATTCTAGATCAATTTTGTATGAACACTTAAAAGCAAATTTACATATTTGGATGTATTCATTCAATAAAATTATCATGTTGAACTTTCTAAGAATGAATGCAACGAAGAATAAGATGATGCTATAACTGGTAGCAAAACTTGCAGTTGAAGGCTTTGCTGATTGTAGGGTTGGGTTTGCAATTGCGGCGACTTGGTGACTGTAGCATGTCCAGATGTGGAGGTTAATTTCTTGCATACGCGTGTAAACAACATCACACGTCGGATAGAACCCATGTTCAATCTAGTAGTAGTTTGCTCCTTCAAACACCATAGACGCTGATGTAAATCTTAGACCTATTTATTTACCTAGACTTTTATTTTGTATATGTTTGGAAAGATTAGATTACTTTTTTTAATGAATAACTGAAAAGTAACAGGTCTGGTCGATCTTGCTGTGATCCTGAGCCATATAACAAGCAGGGCCGGCTCGGGCTGTGCACGCGCAACCGTCAGGCGAGACCCGTAATTTTTGGAGGCAAAATTTTTTTGCATACATATTGTAAATTCTAAATCTTATAGAATATAATTGGATCTTAATCATCGGAGCTGTCTCTGAGAACCATAATAGATTTTATTATTTTTTTATTAACTAGTTTTAGAGCCCGTGTCACACACGGGATAATTCAAATTATAAAATTATAACTAAAACAAATAATTACATAGTGTATATGAAAAAAAATGTATTACATCTATGCTTGTATCTATATAATGTGGACATAAATTGATTTTATTTATATCATAAAATTATTTTTTAAATGAACTTAATAAAGAAATGCTCGTGCAAAAACGTACCCGAGAATATTTCTTTCTATTGAAAAATTCTTTCTCGGTGCCATATATGTACAATTGAAAGACTTTTGGTTATGAACCAATTTCAGAAATAAAGCTTCTCATACGATAGTAGTTCTAATCACTCAGTCTAAATACAAAAGGAGCGTCACCTTTATTAATATATTTATCAATTTACCACTCATTAAAGGGAAGTAGAACATAAATTGTAACAATGGATGTTCTTTCAGAACTATGTTTTTCTGAGCTACACCATGAAAAAGATTTTGATAAGTTTCAGAGGGTTTCTCGATTTTGTCATAATGATAACATAAAAAATAGCATGTTAACCCATCCAATTTTGTGAATATTTTGTTTCATTTGAGCATAGTTTTCCATGACATGCTTCCCATACAACGTTCTGATCATCATTGAAGGAAAAATTAATGTTAACATAAATATTCCAAAATTAATAAAAGTTAGAAGCATTAATAGGCATGGGGGTGGTATGTAGAAAGTGTTCGCGGTCTTTTCTTACATTTTAATAGTTGAGGAAAAAATAGTCAGTTTGCCAAATCCCGAACCTTTTGATTATTTTAAAAAATGCTCTTAAAAATAAATTTTAAACATGTTTAAAATTCTAACTTTCATACTTTTGACATTTCAAAGTCAACACTTTGAACCCATAACAAATTTGATGATAAATCTATTTTGCATTTTCAAACTTTTAAAAATACTCAAAATTTTTATTTTTGACCCATAACAAATTTTGACCTAAATGTAGTTAACGTGTACCAAATAATCTAATTACCAACTTTTGACCCATAATATCAAATTTAAGTTCCATAAAAAAACCTGAAACAATTTTCATTTGAGAAACATAATTTGTTGTTAATTTTTGAAATTCACCAAGTATTTTAAAATATGCAGTAAAATAATATGTTAATATTTATATTTATAAAAATATATAGATATTATATAAATATAGTGTAAAAGGAAAGTGAATAATTATTGATTTATTATATATATTAAGGTAAATTAGTTTTTGAGGAAAAAAATTGTGAGAATTAACCAAAATATGACAAGTGTCAACATTTATTTTACTTTATTAGAATAGGTAGATGCAACTTGTGTATCATTTGATATCGAGTGTTTTGCTATACATGGGTGTTCACAATTTAGTTTCCCTAAGCAGTCATTGTAAACAAAAATCAAACCGTTACTAAAATCAAACCAAACCAAACCAAACAATTGCTCTATGCGGGTCTTTATGCCTTGCTTAATTTTCCACTATTTTTTAAGGCTTGAAGAGTTGAAACAAAATGTTCTTTTCTATTTCGTAAAGCCTTGATAAGTTGAAGGTAAAGTAACAATATGCTCAATTATTCTTTGCTAGGGAAAGGGCAAAGTAGCATAGTACATAACTAATACGATGTGTGAGACCAGTTATCGCTTCAATTATGGAGATTTCTACCATGGCAGATATCGCTTCTTTATTGGAATATCGCATAACAGAGCTATAAATTACTCTGCTAATTCATTGTGTATAAACATCTGTCTTCATGCCTTGAAGAATCACAAGGTAATGGGCCCAAATTTGAACCTTCTACCAGAATCTACTATACTATTAAAGTAATAAGTTTTTTCATAAATAATATACATTCTCATAATTTCTTTCTAATAAAATAATTCAAAATTATATTAAATTACATTCAACATATTCTAATCTAATCTAATTAATAATACATTTGTTCCTTAATGAGTTTAAGTTTTTCTTTTCAAAATTTCATGGTAGTTATTTTTTATTTTGGTTTCATTTTAGCTTTTGGTTTTTTGTTCTGTTTTAGTTTTTATAAAATTGTTTCGTTTTAGTTTTGTTTCGGTTCGATTTTGGAATTTTTAGTTTCGTTTTAGGTGGGTTTAACTTTATTCAGTTTTTCGTTTTGGTTTTTACAGTTTTTGTTTTTCTTTCAATTTCTGATTTATCGGTTTTAGTTTTTCAATTTCATTTCGGTTTTAGTTTAGCTTTATTGGTATTTGGTTTTATTTAGATTTTTGGTTTTAGTTTTTTTCAATTTATATTTAGTTTGTTTGGTGTTTGATTTTAGTGCCTATTGATAAATGAAAGAATATGGAGATTCAAAAATTAAGTGAAAGGTTCATATGAGTTTCAACTTCCAAGTGAGTTGAAGTCATTGAATCTTTATATATTTTTTGGATCTTCATAACCAATAATAATGAATTGGCATTTGGTAGAAAGAACGTTCTATGTGTTACCCTTCATTTTTTTTTCTTAGTCTTTAAGTGTGGGTTATTTCAATTTTCATTTATGAAAATGAGTCATTTTATAAATGTTTCGATTTGTTTTGGCTCAGGGCAAAATGGGTCATTTTAAAAGGGTATCAGTTTAGTTCTGGTCAACGGATCAATATAAAATGTATCGATCTCGTTCGGGTTTCAACGGGTTTTTTTAAATTCGTATCGATTTGTTTCGGGTCATAACGGGTCAATTTTAGAAGATATCGATTTGGTTCGGGCCAAAATGGGTCATTCTCAAAATGCAACGATTTGATTTTGGTCAAAACATGTCATTTAAAAAAAAGGTTTCGATTTGATTATGTTCATAAATGCGCTTTGGATGTACTTCAGTTTATTACGGAGCAAGACCTTTTCACATTAAATGTAAAAACCGTTTTCGTAATCAGTTGGTCACTATGTTTGTTAGATTGGTATATGAATGTTTATGTCATTACTTGTGTTCCAAGTTTAGGAAGAAAAGTATCCCGAACCATTCTTGGATGCTTATCGGGAATCTTTCACGGATGCTTATTTTCTGATTTGTTTACTTCCAGACTAATGTTAGTGAAGTTTGTTTGTTTTCTGCTAATATTATTTTTTTAAAGTTTATTAAGTTTATGTTTTTAAGTTTTAAATTTTCGTCGTAAGCATTCTACTATGTAAAGTTATTATTTGTAAGTTTATGTATTTCAATACTTTGTTTGTGTATAAATATGAATTGCAATTAGAAAATCATGTTGCTGTCTCAAAAAATATATTAAAAAATAAATTGTCGTTTTGAAATTATATATATATATATATATGTATGTATATATAGGGGATGGATCATGCAAGAAGTCAAGTTATAGCGAGAAGTACGAGAAGTCAATCTGGACCATTGATTACATTAATCAATGGTATATATTGATAATGGCAAACTAGTAATTATTAATAATTTCATATACATGGTTTTTAATGTGAAAAAGGTATTTTTGTAGTTTAAATGTATGCACTCAATAATGAAACTCCTAAACTTAAGCTAAAAAGATTTATAATTATCAAAACATAAATGATTTAAATTAGCTAAATTTAATATTCGTTCTTTTTTATATGGATATAAAATTTGTTCTTTGTTAACGTTCTTTAACTAATGATTTTGCAAAAAACAAATTAATACTTTTATGGATTCTCTGCCATTGTAATATACACAACATCAGTTTTACATGCAGTACATTGTTAATTATGACTACACAACATTTGAAAACGTGTCTACACTACATTAGTTTTACCTACACCCTATGTTAGTTATGTCTTCATAACATTTGAAAGTGTGCCCACACTACGCTAGTTTTGCCTACACTACATTAGTTATGACTACACAACATTTGAAAGTGTGCCTACACTATATTAGTTACGACTACACAATATCTGAAAGTATGCCTACACTACACTAGTTTTGCCTACACTATAGCAGTTATGGCTATGCAACATTTGAAAGTGTGCTTACACTATATTACTTTTGTCTACACTAAATTAGTTACGACTACACAACATCTGAAAGTGTACCTACACTACACTCGTTTTGCTTACACTACATTAGTTATGACTACGGAATATTTAAAAGTGTGCCTACACTGCATTAGTTTTGACTATACAACATCTTAAAGTGTCCATACACAACATTACGTAACTATATATACATTACATAAGATAAACCTACAGTATATTAATTGATTGAAAATCAAAGAGAAAAAAAAACACTTCACATTTAAGATCAAATAAAAAATAATAATAATTTGCCTTATTTTAAATAAAATAATTTTTGATCAAATGTATTTTAATGGTTCAAATTTTAGATGAAATAAAAAAAATAGATTGTAACTTACCACTAGTTAATAACTTATCATTAATTAAACTATTAATGAGTATAAGTTACTAAAAAAAACACTTTGTATTTTACTCATATAACTTTGTATTTAAATAATCAGAAATTAAAAAAGAAATCTTTTGATTGGTTAGAATTTTTTCTCGCACTTCTCGCACTAAAAATACTTCTGAAATGAACCTAATCATGTATATATATAGGAGATGGATCAAATACAAATAAAAAATTTATACTAAACATACAAACTGAACAAAACCACCACACCACATCTCCATCTTCTTTCTCATCCACCACAAAATCACCGGACTCCAATCACTCCACCGCCAACCTCCCGCCGCCTTTCCTTCAACCAAGGTTCCGTTGCCTCGCAATTCCCTACGAGCAGCACCGGCCTTCTCAATTCCCCACGGTAGCACCTTCTCAATTACCCACCACGCAACCGCCTCCGCCTAATTCAATTGATCCTCTGGATACCACGCCTCCGCTTCAAACTCCCAACCGTCAAGCGCTTATCAATTTCGTCACCGTCCGCATCCGTCAGATTCCGGCCACTGGACCTCGTCGATTCTTATTGTCGTCGTTCATTCCTAGGTTACAATTTTGTGAATCAAATTAAATCTTTTGCGAATATTAATTGTTTAATTGAAACCTGTAAATCGAAGTAATACATCAATTGAAGCTAATTGATATTTCCAGTTGAAGAAAATTGCTGTGGATATTTGAGGAAGATGAATAAGCATATTCAATAATTACTTTACCTATAATATAATTACTCTATTTGAAACACGTAGTGTAATTTGAGAAGGAAGAAGCAGATACTGCAATTACTCTACTTATAAAATAATTACTCTAATTGAAGCTAGTATAATTTGAGGAGGAAGAAGCATGTACTACAATTACTCTACTTACAAAATAATTACTCTAGTTAAAATAAATAGTATAATTTAGTGTAATAGTATAGAGTAATTATCTGTGTTAGTAGTATAATTACGTTTATGAGTAGTGTACGTAATTATTAGTACCCTATTTTATTTTTTGTCGCATAATTACTCTACTTGAGAACTGTAATTACACTATGTTATTTGTATGTTTAGTATGTTAATTTAATTTGTACAATAACCTTCCTCTATATATATATATATATATATATATATTACTTGACGATTTCTATATTTCGACCCATGTTATACACGGGTCAATAACCTAGTTATCTTTGAATCTAAATATTTTGCTTCATTTCGTTGAATCATGGCAGAAACAATTATGCGGCTTTCTTACCATCTTAACAAACTTGAAATTTACGCAACCAAAGGGTATCTAGCCTGGTGATACTTGATGTGTTATATCATGGTGATGTGTTATGGTGTGTTATGGTGTGTTCAATGATGCCCCTCATCTAAAGGTCAAGGGTACGAGTCCTTGCTATCAACAATGTAAAAGATCCAGTAAACTAACCAAACCGCCAAAAGCCTGTTGGTTAAAAGCGTTCATATAACACACCAAAAATGCGCAACATAAGGTTAAGCTTTATGCATATCTCGTCACATAAGTACTTACATAAGCCGATTTACTAGAATAAGGTATCGATTTCAAGAATATTTAGTCAAAAGCACTTACCAAGATACAAAATTAAAAAAATAAATAAATAAAAGAATTCAATCCAAACAAACATAACAGCAAAAACGTCATAAAGAAGTTTTAGACAGTAAGTCAAAATGTGTAGAATTTAGATTTTAAGGTGTCTGTTGGCTGAAGCCAAGCAATGGGTAGCGACGCAATAGCTAAGAAACTTGCAGGTCAAAAAAGTGCAGAACTAGCGGGTCAAAAAGAGGTCATTTCATTATACTTTAAAACCAGATCAGGTCTGTTTTAGTTTATCCGAATATTTTACCTGTTTGACCCGTTAGTAGATCGACCATAAACCAAACCGAAACTACATTAGTCAACTTGACACCTCTAAATTATAAACAAACATAAAACACAAATCAAGCACAAACTCAGGCCCATGTTCAACAAACAAAGGTGTAACATTTAGGTATATTATTATTACACAAAACACACACAAGCACGCGGTACCTCAAGAGTCCTGAACCAATTTTAATTAGGAATGATCTTGAACAAAGTGGTTAAGATGAAAGACCCCTTTGTCATCCTTGTGCAGATTAGCCTTAAATTTCTCTTCCTTATCATTCCTTTTAAACTGCACTAGAATATCATACTTTGCACATCCTTCCACAATCTGTCACATAACTTTTAATATCAATATATTAAACAAAAACTTGAATCAGAATATGAAAAACTTGCATACCTCTGCTTTAGCATGAACAACTTCTTGCAATTCATATGGATATAATGAATTCGATCTCTGTTGGAGTGTTTTGAGAACATGATTTGCAGCATCTTGAACCACAGGATCATGAACCGGAACTGACTGATATCCTGACCCGTCACCGTCTGTGTTGGTGGCTGGTTCATTAACATGAGTGAATTCCTGCAACTCCTTAAAGTTCATCCATGGCTTCACCCATACCTTGGCCTGGTATATTTTCTTCTTTCCAGCATCTTCAATCTCCAATGTAAGATGATGCAAAGTGCCAGCAACCACTTGTTCTTGCGCTTTTACGACTCTTGCTAACTTCAGCATTGCATTCTGCAGAAAGAAATCTTTTATTAAATTATGTTAATGTTTAATAATAATAATAATAACTTTCTCAAAACCTTAGCTTTGAAGCTGTTCTCTGTTCCTAATTCTACATCGGGGTGTGCATGGGTAGGTTCGGTTCGGGCTAAAACCGGCCAAAAACAGAAATCTCGGTTTTTTAGTTTTTAAAAATTGTTCGGTTTCTGTTTTCTCGGTCTTTTGTTTGGGTTCGGTTCGGTTTCGAGTTTTTGGGTTTTCCATTTGGGCTCGAAAATTGAGGGCTGGAAAAAAAAAGTTGGCCAAAAATTTGGCATAATTTTTTTTGCTATTTAATAATTAACTGATTATTATGCATTCCTGATAAAATACTTGTGTTAAACTATATGGTAAACAGTTATAAATTACTTAAATTTAAAATTAAAACAAAAGTCTAAAGTCTGGTTGGTTTTGGTTACGCGCAAAACTGAATCCGAACCGAAAGTTGGGTTTTTACGAAAACACAAAACCAAACCGTCTCGTTTTTGTTTCGGTTCAGTTATTTCGGTTGGTTTTTTCAACTTTTTTGGTTTCGGATTGAGCATAAGATTAAAATTCATCATCAACAAACACATCAAATTATATATATATTTTTTTCATGAAAAACCTACATGTCACGAATTCAATTTCAATTTAGCCCCAAATTGAGAACTCAAAAACTAACTGCATGATCGATCGAACGAACAACTTCCTACAAACCCCTAATTTGCCGATCCGGTTAGCCTTGGGTCACCATATCTTACCAACTAAATTAACATAAGATGAAAGTGGCACATACCTCTTTTTTGTTATGTTCATCGACAGCGAAACGAGCGAGACTGTCGATCGCGTTGCTGTTGGAAGACGATGATGAGTTGTGTACACCCCCCAGAGTAGTTGCCATTGAAGTTGAAGGCTTTGACTGTAGTTGTAGCCTTGTGTTTGCAATTGCGGAGGTTTCGTAAGTGCATATGTTGTTCGACACGTGGCATACGCGTGTAAACGGTGGATGTAAATCTCTAGGCAAAACATATATGTTTCCCTTTCACTTTTTATTTTTTAATTTATATTTCACTATTATTTTGTAATTAACGAGCTTTAACATTAGAAGAAAAGTGAAGAATCAAGATGGAAGCCGCAAGATTTTAAGTTTGAATTTGATTTCAATCAAGTGTTTTTCTTTAAAACAGGAGATGGAGAACTTTAGCTATTCAATGCTATCTGCAATCACTAGTGTTAAAAATATTTGCACTTAACAATAGCTAGAGATAATTGAATTCTTGGTTAGGATGAGTAATTTTGTGTGATGTATTGATACCATGTCAAACCGATACAGACTAAACACCATCCATTATTAGTATCGGTATTTCGTTTCCTTTTTCTTTTTATGTTTTTGGTTTCGATGTCATTTAGTATATTTAATGGTACTTGTACATAACCGACAAAATCGATACGTTATTTGGTTTTGATATATTTTTTTATAGTACTAATTTTATCCCTATTCCAAATCTCCACATTTCTAATACCTATTTCATCGAAAGCCTTGTGTGTATCACAACAAAATCATCTCAACTTATTCTAATCCATATGACTTCATGATTCAAACCAATGCTAAGTGGTCCATAATGAGAGAAAAAAAAAAAGAACCATCAATTTTAAGTGAAGATTTTGAAAAACAGACAAAGAAAAATGAATATAGCAATCGTTTGAATTGCTTGTGATGAGATTTGATATGAACAAACAATAAAACGCACAACCTTTTTTTCTCTAAAACCTATTGGGGAAATAACAAATATTAGTAAACAAGTTAATCTGATTACATCGAATAAAACTTAGTCCGTAATCATTTGATTTTGCTTATTTTAATGAAATCAAAGCCCAACTCAATAGGATTAATGCATGGGGATAGTTAAATCAGTGTTCCGAAGATCAATTTATGTGTAATATGTTTGAATAAATAGATTGTTTTCAGAGAAAAGCCGTTCATCAATTCTACTATTTATTTCTCAATATTTATTTAGTATTGGTAAGAATATTGTTTTATACAAAACTTCATCCTTTCATGAGTATTTTTCAATCAGCACTATATAAATAAATTTTTTTTTCTGCAAAGGCATTTTTTCAGATTTAAAAAAAAACGAAGAAAAACTCCAAAACTTGAACCCAAGAGACATAGCAGACAAACAATAACTCATTTGATCATGTTTAGCTGGAATATGTGATGAAAATAAGGAAATGCAACCACGTATTGTAAAAACATTTTTATAGCTTTTACAATGTAATAGCATTGCATGATTCTAATTATTTCCCTTTTAAAATACAGTATCATCTAGCAAAATATTCACTTGAACTATCGTATGACATATTTCAAAAGTGCGATATAACAATTGGTAACTTTATCACGTATTAAGAGCATGTTTGGGATTGAGTTTGAAAAATGTTTATTGGCTTATTAGCTTTTTGAAAGGGTTAAAAAACAGTTTTCTAAAAGCTCCAAATCATAGCTTTTCAAAATGGCTTTTTTGAAAAAACCAATAAGCCAATAAACACTTTTCAAACTCAATCCCAAACATGCTCTAAATAGCCCATGGCCCATGCAAAAGCAAGTTCATCAAAAATATTTTCCTATGCCCTTTATTCTCCCATACCGTATGGGCCTATACGGATGGCTTTTACAACTTACAAGTAATTTTGCTTTTAGAAAATATGTTATATGGAAAGTTTAAAATTGATATAATAATCCCCTCTTCATTTTCATGATTTTGTGTTAAGACGCTAAGACCGGTCTAATTGGCAGTCTAATACGGGTTGTCCCACCGTTAGAAAGGAAAAAAAAAAGAAAATTAATAAACCTTAGAAATTATGATAAGGTTGACCAAACCAGTTTACAACCTATATTGATGCCACATGTAACACTTAGAATGGGTATATTTTTTATAATAATTATAATCTTGATTTTTTTCTAATAACTTAAGTAACTAAGTTTTTTTTTTCTAAATTTAAAAACACAATCTTGTTAAACTTTTTCTTTGAACACACCATTATAAATTTTATTAAAAAGGAGTATGCTGAAAATTTAGTGATGGTGAACATTTATTTTAGTGATGGTGAACATTTATGTAGTTCGTATCATTTGTAAGTGTAACTTTATATTTCATGCAACGATTGTAATTTTGTTTATCTACTTTATTAAGTATGTTTGATGAATACACACACACACACATATATATATATATATATATTGATTTTTAAAAATATTTTTAAATTAAATAATTTTTTTATTTTTGATATAAAATTGTTATATATTTCTAGTCACTTTAAATAAAAAAGTAATTATAAATTATATTTATTTAATAAAAACTAGTGAAGGTTGGGTTGTTAATAATCGTAAAAATTTGGGTTTGATTTGGTTGGGTAAATAGAAGAGAAAGAAATTACTTTCATAATAAAAGATTGTGTTGGATTAGAGTTTGAACGGACAATCTGATCGGCTTTGCTTGGGATTAATATGTTTTTTGTGATGATAATATATGTAGTTTTGGACATATCATACATATATTCTCACTTAAAATGGTACAAATTACTTTTGCTACGTAATAACTTATTAGACTAAGGGGGTGTTTGTTTACCTCGAGCCATTCAGATGTTAAGATCTGAATCGCTCAGATGTATGTATGTATGTATGTTTGGTTTGTTAACATAGGGCATCTTAATGATTTAGCACATCTCTGAACCATTCAGATGTTAAGATCTTCCTTATACTATGCACCCTCTTCACATATCTTCCTTCCCCTTCTTCACCACAGGTCCTTCATCTCCACACTGTCGACCACCACCATCGTCGGACTCCGAGCACCTAACCAGGTTAAATTTATATTTACGATTCAATCGATTTCTATTCTATCCTTAATTGATACAATAATCTATTCTGATTGTCAAACTGTTTTTGGCCCAAGGGAAACATGAGAACTTTTTAATGTATAGTACCGTTTACAACGAATACTCAATGACCAAGGGCAATTCTGGTATTTTCAACTATTAGATGACACAGGTTGAATCCAAGCCCAAGTTTGACCCGTTTGCAAATTATTAACATTATATTTATCTATCGAAACTGCCCTTTTAAAATTCACTTTCATTAGCCAAAACTGTTATTTTCAACTCTTAATAATTGTTGGATTGACTCCGATAAAAGTATAGTAATTAATTTCTGACATGAGTTTAAACAAAACAATAGCAATTTATCCATCGAAACTGCCCTTTTAATGGTTTTTACTTTTTAGTTTATAAAAGATCTCTAAATTTTAATCTATCTTTGCAGATGCAGCTACCTAACATAGGGAGTTCATTTTCGCTGCCTAACAAAGAGAGTTGGTTGCTGCCTTACACAGAGAGTTCGTTTCGCTTCAACCGACAATTAACTATGAATGACGAATATCTTTTGAAGAGAGTTAGTTAAGCGAGTTGAGCTTTTATCTTTAAACATGTGCTAGTTGATTTAGAATGTAAATACTATTTTGTTTAGAATTTGGTTTAGAATGCAAATATTATTCTGGTTTAGAACGCAAATATTATGTAGATATGAATCTTTTTCGATGCATTTGGATTGATTATAATAAAAGTTTGTTTTAAGATGTATTATGGTTGGTTGTAATGAAAGTTTGGTCATTTAGTACAATTATTATGCGCTCTGACTCAAACAAGTATATTTCATTCAGGACAAAATAGTTCAAAGGGGTATATGACTTCTGCAGAGTCATTCAGATATCCAACCAAACAACACTTACTGATTCAGCAGTTACTGGTTCAGAGCCTCTTAATCATTCAGACCTCTTAATGGTTTAGCACTTAATGGTTTAGCATTTACCAAACAGCCCTTGAGTGTGCTAGGGTGATAAAGGTAAAAATCACCCCAGATTACTTTGTGATGATAATATATGTACTTTTAGTAATAACTCATTCAACCTACAAGTTACAATAGATTAGAAAATCACCCAATAAAAATATCTCTTATCAGGTATCATAAATTTATTTTTGAAATTTGTTAAACATTTGATCTGTAACACTATAGATAGCAAATAGATTAAAGGCTATTCAATTCCTTGGGTACTAAATCAACATTGGGGAGAACACGAATTGGACACTAGAAAGAATTGGGCTACTTGAATATGGTTTTACGGAAATTACGATCTAATTTTATACTTATCAAGTCCGGTTTCAAGTCCCATATCGATAATCAAACACGAACTAGCGAATAACTCTCGTTTATATTAATCAGAAAATATTACTCAAAAAACTGATTACAAACTCTCAAACCCTAACTCAATTGCATCTAGATGAACCCTAACTCAGTTACATCTTGTGAATGTTTCTAGATGAACCCTAACTCGGTTGCATCTCACGCGCTCACTATAATGTCTAACCATAACTTGGTTTATATAGACTAACCTAACTTGCTAGCCAAGACATTATCTATTATAATACAATACAATTAGGAAACATAACCATCTATGACCAGCTTGTCAATATTGGTCCCTCAAGTTCACCGACTTGTGACTTGGAGTCCGAAATTACGTCCAACACGGTTAAGACCATAAAATTACTGTTCAAAGAGTTCAAATTGTGTTAGATTATCTTTACAAAATTAGAAAGTTGGTTACAAGAACAATGAGCATCGTTCTTTATCTGGAAGCCAAATTCAAATTATTTCCAGGGAACATGGTTAATATAAGAACTTGTTTTCTTTTACAACTGAGTTATAAAGTATATTTGAGGCATGCATGCCGACTAAGTAGCAGTGAACTTATTTGGATTTATAATATTAATATTGAATTAGCTAGAATAAGGACAAACTAGACAAAGCTTAGACTATCCGCAACGCTAAAATGTGTACTTCCAACATGCAAGCCCAGTCAACATGCCACATCAGCTTTTCACTTATTCTTTTCACATGCACATTTTATCCACAACGCTACTATACTCATTCTTCCCACATATAACTTTATTATTTCCACATCATCACTACTTTAAATTAACAAAATAATCATTGTATTAATTAATATATAAATAGAGTAGTTAAATAAGTTAGGAATAGAATCTCTTTATTTATTTAAAAAATAATTTATATAATTAATAGTATTTATAACAACTAATTTAAAAGACAAAACTAAAATTGCATAAAATTTATTAAAACAACATCAAACTAAAAATTAAAATAAAAAATTACAATACGTCTTTAACAAATAAAAATCATAAATAAAACTACTCATTGTTGGCCCAGATATGTTCTACTAGATCACTCCGTAATGCTAGGCGAGCCTCTTGGCTACGTAAGCTTCTAAACCGAGCCAGCCATGATCTAAATTGTTGTGGTGCTCCATTATCGTAGCTTGGTAGTTGAGGTTCGTGGTCTTCACGAGACCAAATAGTTACAGCATGACCTTCATCCTCTATAATCATGTTATGCAGTATTATACATGTGTGTATTATATCACCTAATACCGGTATGGTGGAAGATCTAGCTGGACCTCGTATCATTCCCCACCTAGCTTGAAGGACACCAAATGCTCTCTCTACATCCTTTCTTGCAGACTCTTGGTGTCTCTTAAAAAACATCATTTTCAAATTGTTTTCAGGTGTATGTTAGAAACTCTTTACTAGTGTTGCCCATTATGGATAAATGCCATCTGCAAGATAATACCCTTTTGTATACACATTCCCATTCATGGTAAAGTTACATTTTGGTGCACTCTCCTCTAAGATTTGATTAAATAGTGGGGATTGATTGAGTACGTTGATATCATTGTTTGATCCAGCTACTCCAAAGAATGCATGCCAAATCCATAAGTCATGTGATGCAACTGCCTCTAGCATAATGGTTGGATGCTCATGATCACCACGAGTATACTGACCTTTCCATGCAGTTGGACAGTTACGCCAAGCCCAATGCATACAATCAATGCTTCCAAGCATTCCTGGAAACCCATGCACGGTTGAATGCTCCTCAACTAACCGATTAATATCATCTTTGGTTGGCCTTTTTAGATATTTTGTTGCATAAACTTCCACAATAGACCTACAAAACTTATGTAGACATTCGAGGGCGGTACTTTCACCAATGCGTATGTATTCATCACATTGGTCAGCTGTAGCGCCATAAGCTAACTGCCGTATGGCTCTTGTGCATTTTTGTCTTGGTGACAGACCCTTTCTACCTACTGCATCATATCTTTGTGTAAAATATTTATAATGTTCACATTTACCTGCTTCTTATACGTCGGCGACAATGCGATTAAATAGACGTAGGCTCATCCTGAATCGGCGTCTGAAGAAGCTCTTATCATACACCGGGCTTGGAGCAAAGTAATTGTAAGGCCCCATTCCCGGTAACCCTACTTTGGTGTTGGATTTACTCATAAACACAGTTCTAAAATCAGAGTGAATTAAAAACTTCGCGGAATAATTAAAAACTTCAAACATCACATTACAAAACATTCATTCTTGTCTTAACATACAAATTGTCTTTTCATAAATAATTAATTAAAATAGTCATAACACTTCATCATGGATGCCAGTCTCTTCAGTCCATGCCCTGTGTCCCTCCTTAAGCCAGCTGCCTCAACCTATTTGCCTGCGTGCATACTAAAAGTCAGCTACGCTGAGTGAGTTCTAGTTAATCAATTAACATACAATACATTCATACCCTTACTCATACGCGTCCGAAGATACGTATTCATACCTTAGTTTTCTATTGCTCCTTTCATATTATAATATACGAGAATTTGAAAGCCTAAAACATTAAATATCGAATTATTATAACGCATCGGTAATTATTAAAAACTGATCGAATGTCAATGATAACTAACCGAATGTGATATATTAATTAATGTTACTCAATCGATATAACATAACAATAAGTTTAGGGTGTTTAAAAAAAAACTATTCTAGACTAGAAGGGCTATTCTTGCCAATTAACTAAAGTAAAATCTGAAAACCATGCTTATCTTCTTCTTCCCGACCTTTCCGACGAGAGAACGTGGTAGACTCAAAAACAAACTGTTGTTGATTTCGCGAATTCAGGGGGGTCGACTATCATAAATACAAAGAACGATTATTGTTTTCTTTTATCAAAACCTTAAACCTTAATCTCTCTCTGCCGAATACCCATCACCGCCGCAGCCCTACAACTCGCCGGAAACAACCGTCAACGCCATTGGTTGTTAGAAGGAAGGCCGCGCTATTCGCTGGAGCCTAAACTAGTCACCGCCGCTCTGCAACTCGCCAGAGAAGCCGCGGGCACCGCAACCACCTCTACGCAAATTCTCGCTGACAACGCCGGTAGTCACACACCACAGCTCGCCTCCGCTCTCTGTGTTTCCGCATTAAGCCGCTATGTACCGCCACCGTGAATCCCCCACCTTGAAGGTAACAGCCTAATACATGATCGATTTCGCTATTTTTTTATCTTTCTCGCTCGTTTCATATTCGAATTACGGGTTTAAAATCTGGGGTTTAACGAGACGAGATTAACATATATATGTTCAACAAACTTTGAAAACAAACTTCACTAATTAGTTTACCAGAGACCGATGGCTCACTATATATATATATCTATATATATATATATACACACACACGATGTCATATATAAATCTGAATTTTGGTTGTTATATTTTACTTGCTAAATCTTGTTGTCGGTGTTTTCGGAAGTTAACTGTGTTATGAAACTCAAAGTGAATAAGTATTTATGGAAAGGATAATTATTAGTTGGAACCATGTTAAAACTAATCAGAATAGTATACATTATTTGAGATGATTGGTAAATTAAATAATAATCATGTCTCATCCAATTCAAAAATATAAGCGTTCATATAAAAAGTTCTAAAGCTGTAATATTGATAACAAATAGAAAAGAATAATTATTGTTTAACATTGTATGCATGAACTTCTTTATTAGATAACGAATAAATAGTATATGAATTGTAAGCATACCCGAATGAAATAACATGATCTAAGTTACAATAAAACAATAATTGTAGGTTCTCTCGACGTTTAATCAAGCTTAAGTCTTTTTACGATTATCGCTACTCGCTTATAAGGTACGGATTCTGTTTCTTGTTACTTCATAGTACGGTTTCTGTTTTTGTTACTCTTAGTATTAATTATAGTCCGCTACTTTTTTGTACGGATTCTGTTTCTTGTTACTTCATAGTACGGCTTCTGTTTTTGTTGCTCTTAGTATTAATTATAGTCCGCTACTTTGTTGTACGGATTCTGTTTCTTGTTACTTCGTAGTACATTTTCTTTTTTTCTTTCACTCATAGTATTAATTATATTCCGTTACTTCGCAGTACGGATTCTGTTTTTGTTTCCTGTTAGTATTAATTATATTCCGTTACTTTGTAGTACGGATTTTAGTTTTCTTCACTCATCGTACTGGTTCTATATTATATTCTATGTCCGTCACTTCGTAGTGCGGATTTTTGTTATTTTTCAGTTTCAGATTGAGTTCAGTTTATCCGTATGATATGTTTAATATTAAGTTTTTAACATGCAATAGGTTATATATATTTTGTATTAATTGTTGTATGTTCCTGTTCGAATTTAGTTATATGAATTTAGCTTCAGTACTCTGTTACCCGAGCATTTCTGACTTGTCGTTGGGGCGTCAACGACATGGCACTTATCGTGACAGTGCGTAATCAAAGTTCACGGCGTCTCTGAAAGTACTCATGTAGTACCTTGGCCACTTAGAGGCATATAGATCGATCTTAGCTCCGACTCCTGACTCCTGACTCCTGACTTCTGTTTGAGATGGAACAATGTGTGCACGCCACCCACACCGTCTCCTTGGTGCATGGACTAGCTAGCTGTGTACCCCTCTGTTTAGGCTCTGGGTGTTTCCGTATTACACGACCTATTTATTTTAACATCATCGTCATGTGTTTTAGTAATTATATTTTGTTTTGCTATATTTCTAGTCCGTTTTGATATGTGTATACGCATTTGATTAAATTTGAGTATATTCAGATTACGTCCCGATCGTGTATCGGATTATGTTTCGCATTTAATTATAGTTCGGTCTAAAACGTGGTTTTATATCCGCAATAGTTTCAGTTTTATTTCAGTATGTGTTTTGTCTTATGTATGCCTTTACCTGTACTATTGTTCTCTCCGTTACTAGGCAATTTTTGGCTCAGCCGTATTTTCTTGTTTGTGTCTGTCTTATTTGCTAACAGGTAATTCGGGAAATCGGGGAGATCAGTGATGAGAGTAAAATGAAGCTCAAGAATAAGGACTTGATTTAATTTTCTTTTATTTAAGCATTTAATAAATTTGACTTAGAATTTCTTTCAGTGTTTTTAACTCTTTTGGTTGCCATGGGATTCTTTTCATTTCATTTAAATGGTTTTTGTTTGGTCTATGATATCTGTAATAGTGACATGTCAGCCTGCTCCGGGTTGGGGTGTTACACATATATACCTTATATACATGCAAACGTACTTACATACTTTCTTTCATAAAACCCTATGGTATACCATAAGCTATTCTACATTAAACATCACAGATATTGTAAGGGTCTGGTCCCTATCATCACAGATATTATAAGGGTCTGGTCCCTATCATCACAGATATTATAAGGGTCTGGTCCCTACTGCCTCGAATAACCATACATTTATCATATGTGCATATTTTACTTGTCTCATGTATAATATATATATATATATATATATATATATATATATACATACATACATGCTCATTCATATTATCATTATATAGTAATAACATCCAATACATAGTCATACACGTATCATACACTTATCAATTAAGTAAATGTGTTAACTATCATATAGGAGTATGCACACAGCCCCGAAAACATTTCAAAGAGAAATGGGGCTAGAACTCACTTGGAGTCGATTTCTCTCGCCGTTAATGGTAATTCCCTTCTTTAGTTGAGCACGGCTAACTGTACAATACATTATGCGTGTCAATTATCTATTACCACTATTTCCTACATCTAAATTTATGAAACCCTCAACTAACGGGGGTCCGGGGGCAGCACCCTTGGTAGCAGGGTCTAGGGGCGGCAGCCCCTAGCAGGGTCCAAGGGGCAAAGCCCCTGGCTGGGGTTGAGCTGCCAAGTCAGCTCGGAAAAATTTTATTTTCGTTAACAGTCCTTTAACAAAAACGCATCACAGCTTAAACAATTTCGCATGGGAGGTTTTGTTTCGCTTCGCATGGGAGCGCTTCGCTTCGCATGGGAGTGTTTCGCTTCGCATGGTTGAGCGAAGCGAAATGCCTGTTTCGCTTCTCAAGGCTGAGCGAAGCGAAATGCCTTCCTTTATTCGTTTTTACCATTTTAAAGCCATTTTACTTTGTGGCTCTTCCTCAGGACCTGATTTTTACTCTTTCCCAACTTTCGACACATTCTGACCTCATGCACCTGATCCTGAACCCATCTCTCAATGTCTAAACACCACCTTTTTTATCACAAAGTGCACCCGAGAGGTTCTAACTTACCAAGTTTATATTTTTCTTACATTTCACAACCCGATCTATCATTATATCTGTTTGCATGCCGATTCTAACCATAAAACTTAACCATTTAAACAGAAACCTACCTTTTGCTTCGGGTTCGAGTTCAGATCGGGACAAGACGCAGGATCTTCCAAACGTTTCTTGTTGCTCGATAACGTTGAGCACGAGATTCACCTTTCTTTTGCTCGGATTTGGATCTGGGTGTTTGAGAGAAGAAGTGTGTGGGGAGGGAGACAAAATGGTGAAATGGTGGGTGGGTTGGGTTTATATAGTGGGTTATGGGTCCCACCACCCACTCTCCATTCCCATTTCAAATCCTTATCCAAACATTTAACACACGACTAATTTAATGACACATAGTTACTAACAAAACTTTCCATTATTTATTATTTAACACAAAAAGTTGGATGTTACAGTAATCATTACACAAGTGTGCGTCTGCATCCTTACGACCCCTATCTATTTCTTTACGCTTTTTCTCGTTGGGAAGAACTCGACTCTTCTTCATGGTCAAGCTCAAAAAACTGCATAGCGAGATCTTCCACATCATCGGAAATCAAAAGTTGAAATTCTTGTGCAAGCATGTATGGAATGCTCATCGGGGTATCATTATCACCGGAGCTCATCTTGAAATATATGGATTAAAAGAATATGAGATATGAGAGATAGTTGGATGTGAAATTGTTTAAAGGTTGAAATAGTATTTATAAATGTTGGAAAAAAAACTAGCCGTTAAGATAGAGACAAAAAAAAAACTAGCCGTTAGGAAAAGACAACAAAAAAAAAACTAGCCATTAAGAAAAAGACAAAAAAACTAACTGTAATTAAATTATTATTTATTATTATGTTATTTTATTTATTTATTTAAGTTAATTATGACCGTTTGTGTTAATTTATTATTATTGTTAAGTATAATTATTAATTATTATTGTTATTTATTATTATTACTGTTATTGTATTTAATGGTTAATAAATAAAATAAAATTGTGAATGGAGCAAGTGGACCCACAAACAGCAGCATCTTGCTGCACGTCCTGACGTGCACACCCTTTAAATGTACTTGGCTTCAATGCTGTATGTCACACATGCGCCTCCACATCAGCTATGTGCACCGTGTTTTTCTTTGCGCTGCAGATAGTCTTAGGTCTTTGTTACGTTTAAGATTAAGCAAGTTGAGGCTTAAAGTCCTGACCAAAAAGTTTCAATAGCATGTCCGTTAGTGCTCTTCGGTTGACTTAAAAATCATAATGGTTTCTTAAAGGAATGAAAGTAACTTTTATGATATAAGATAACACGTTTTAATAATTCAAGGTGGTGTTATGTTATAGGAAAAAAGTGTATTATTCAAATTTGGTGTTAATATAACTCTTCGTATTATCTCCTATTTATATAGAACAAACATATTCTTCTTCTTTTTTTTCTTTTTTTTTTTTTTCATAAAGTTATATTATTACTCATTCGGATCATTAGAACCTTTAATGTTACAAATGTCACCAAAAGACCATTGGTTTAGTGTCAAGAAGTTAGATAGTGTTTAGTATTTTTAAAGAGTGGAGTGTTCAAATATCTGGGTGACAAAAAAAAATTATCGTTAAAAGAAAATGTTACAAATGTCACACTCTCTATTTTGACGAAAGAAAAGTCAAAATGAGTAAAAAAAAATAAGTGAATGAATTGAGGTAACATATTTTACATGTGTGCCATGCATATTAATATTTAATATAATTAAAATATAAAGTTGTTGATCATCAAATTTTTTATAATGTAATTGACAATTTACCCATCTCACTGTCACGTTCATTGTTTCAAATCAATTAAAAAAAATGCTAGATTCACTAAATTTATTTTAAAACGGTTAAGTTATACATCCAATAGTCCTGTCCTGCTCGTAAGTCTACAACTTTGTCAATCACAGAATTAGAATTCTTTACTTTTCTTAACATTTTGGACCATTATGCCACAAGCTCATAAAGAACTAGGTTGAATGTGCATGCTTACGATAGTACGGTGGCAATTCCTAATTAACACGACTTAAAATACGACCCAAGCATGACACGAAAAAAAATATTTTTTGGGTAGACTAACACCACTTTTTTATTAAATAGGTCAACTTGAGCACGACTTGTTTGATACTTGGGTAAGTCAAAACACAACCCATTAAGTAAATTTTATTTTATTTTATTTTTTTTAGTTAACTGCAAAAAATGTACATTTGAGTTATTGGTTGATTAAACTGTTACTAAGTCATTAATTACTATTCATATTTGCAAATAAACATTAAACAGGTTGATCCATAACATGACAAACAAACACAACCCGATTTGAAGTGTGTCAGACACAAACATTACACGAATAAATATATAAAACAGGTTTGGTTTCACCTATATACCCTACCCGACAACCCGAAATCCACCAAGCCGCCAACGCACAACATGATTTTGAAATGTTTTTCTGTTCGGGATGCTTTTTATTTTTTCTTTTTTCTAATTAGCGTCTTGTAAAACAAGTGCGACGTCAGCAATGGATTTGGACTCCTTGACTTCTGAAATTTTGTCTTACATGGATTACGGAGTTGCCAAACTTTAATATACATGTGGAAAAATATTGGTAGGAATTCATGATAAGGAAGCTTCAGGCATGTGCATGCATGAAGCCATGAAGGTTCCTTGAACCATAAGTAACCTCCTAATTTTGAATGTCATGGGTTCCCGATAAGTAAAGATTTCAAAGAGATTTAACGTTAGTTTTATCATATATTTCAATACAAAGTTACCAAGTAAATTATATATTAAAAATTGTTATGAAACATACATCAATGTTTAATTATTTTAGGTCTTAAAAAACTAAACTCATGTTTAATTGTTTTGTTGTAGTTATGATAATTGAGATTATGAAACACACTCTCTGACTCTCATCGTTGTTTTGGTAACGTTTTCAGTTGTTCAAGAGAGTCATCTTCCATCACCGAGCATCAAGAAGTATTCTACCCGGTTTGTACTTGGTTTTAGCCTCATAACCATGTTTATATTAAATGTTAGTGTCATCCTTATGGCCCTTAGAGACTAAACTTCTTGTATCACTTTGGCAAAGATTAACTTTAATGTTTTTATGTTCTAATTAACTTGGTAAACTGATGCGTTTATGTTTTCGAAATTCTTAAAACCACGATTACTCTTAAAAAATAGGAATGTTTTAACTCTTACTAACTAAATTTCAAACTAATCTGTGTTTATAGTTTGGTGCTCATGGCAAAACATACATTTTTGGGATTTTATGGTCTGAATACTAAGCCCGATCATATCATGTTAGGAATAATTATAGTAAGTTCAAAACTTCAAGGTATTTGATCTAACACGTACTATTTCCAAGGGTAGCTATACCAATCTTTCGAGAAAACGAGCATTGTGATGTAATGCCATGTGTTTTGGAATGGTGATGCAATGCTTTAAATTTGAACTTGACAGTTGAAAGTCACCAACCATACCATGCCATCTGCATTTCTACTTACAGTCACACCATTTACTTCTCTTAATTATTTCATTTGAAATATCAAAGGGATTTGAAAGCAAAGTGATATTCGTTTTGGATCGATTGATTCAATTCTTGATTTTTTACTTTATTTTTTTATGCATTTATATCTTAATATAACCGCCAACTACTTTCTGATTTGCTAAACAATAACAAAAGTTTAGTATTGAGAGCCACAATGTTCGATACTTGGTTTTTACCAATAGTATACAACTCAAGCGATGTGTAAAAGTTTAGTATACTTGGTTTGATACTTGATTTGTTAGTATTAAGAGCTACAACGATGTATTAATCAATTTTATGAATTTAAACTTGCATTTGTGTAAAAGTATTTACTAAATTTATAATCACATTCACACACATCAACAGCTTCATGATGAGCCATGACAGACCTTAGTAGGTTATATTATGTTTTAATGCGTTATATTTGGGTGTAATAGGCCAATTATGCCTTAGACGAGTCATATTACTCTTTAATGACAGATCATTAACATGTTTTACAAAGTATGATGTAACACCCAAAAATTTTTATTTTTCTAAATTTTAAAATTAGAATCATCACTTTAAATATTCTTATCCATTGTCATGTATACAAAACTAAACGCCATCTTGTAAGATTGCATTGTAACTAGTTTTAACACTAGTTTAAAATGGAATGTAAAGATATATACGTTTGCTTCTTCCAAGTACCAACACATAAATGCACAAAAACCATGTATAATAAACAAAGTCTTATTACAAGTATATGTCATGGAGAAGGAATACAAGAAACTAAAAATATATATATGAAAAATATTTGTGCATATTGTAACTTCCACCAAATACTAGCAAATATAGTTGATTCAATAAAAGAATAAGCAATTGGTATGATGAATAACATAACTTGAGGTATCATCAAATCTTTTTCGACGACACAAAAAATGGTGACCTAAACAGCACCATCATTAAGGACAAGGCGGTCCACCACTTCCAGGTATATAAGTGCACCCTGACGGACCCGAAGGCGGAACAGGTCCCTTAGGAAGTGACTGGAAGACAAGCACGTTTGGACTCTTCAAGTCGATCAAACCATTCTTTACATGCAAAACTCGACTAGCTTCACTAGAGTTCGCTTGCACTAGAAGAAACACAATCAAGAGAACACAAACAATATTGTTTAATGGCTTCATTTCTTTAGCTTATAGATCAACATGTATGTGAGCTTGCATATTTATATAAAGATTTCCAAGGTGGTGTTAGGTGGTTTCTTAGTGTAAACCGTTTCAAGGTTTTGACCTTGACTTGAGGAATTGTTTTTTAAAACTTATATGTATATAGTTTTTGACTGTTGAATTTGTAAATAAGAAGACAATTTTTATATGACTTAATTAAATAAAGGTTTTTTGAAATCACAAGTAATATAGTTTACAATATAAAAACACGAGTTATATGCACATCAGCGTTTGGTAGGGCATATATCAATATATTTATTAATATTAATATTAATTGCTAGTAAACTCTAGTTAGAGTTGTTCTAACTTCAAAGGCAAGGAAGTTTCACTCTCATGGTTTTTTATTAATTTGAAATTCTATATAACTATTATAATGATTTTTTTTACTAGAATCACATGCTATTTCTCATTAAACTTAAAATGATTACAATAAAATGAGTTTGCATTAATCAAGTTATTCAGAGAACAAAAAATCATTTGTGAATATAAACTTTATAACATCTGCAAAATATAAACATTAAAATCAATATAATATCCCGTTAGTTTAGCATTGCTCATAACTTGGATCATTTTGACTCAGTGTTCTAGTGGTATTTGTCCTACAAAAGTGAAGTGTGTTCAAATACATTCCTTACAAATACAAAGTTATATGATATCTAGGTGCAAACATTGATGTTAAAAAAACGTAACTTGCTCACAACAGCCAAGTAAATGATGTAAAATTATTGTATCTATTTCTTTTCTCGTGAGTTATATATGAGTTGTCTTGTCTGTGCGAGTATTTGTACAATTATCATGTAATAATAGACAAGTCACATTTAAGTACTTTAATATTCTTAATATTATCTTAAAAATAGAGTTAAGTACGTGCAGAAATCCCCTGTTGGGGTAAACACTGTTTTGCGGGAATCAACCTAGTGGTGATTTTTTTTGCAGATATCACTCCCGAAATCTGCAGTTGGACCCCCGTCATGAACTCAAAGTTAATCGATTTTTGCAATTGCAAATTTCACGCTCGTGATCTGGTGTTTTTTTTTTCAAAAATAACAAAACTTATTTAAAGGTTACTCCAGTTTATTATTATTATTATTATTATTTGGCAAAGGCCAAATAAAAAAATAAAAACCTTTTTTAGATAAAACTTTAAGCTTTCACATCTAAACAACCTTTTTTTATTTCAATATATTTTTTTAAAAGAAAATACTAAGCTATCAAAGTTTTATTTCAACACTTTGAATATATTTTTCATGTCACGCAAAACATATTATGGTGTGAAAAATGCCATAGAAATCGATGAATAAATTCATATATTTGAAAATATGTGTCATTCAATTCTATTTTGTTTAATGTCAACAAATAACCTTTTAATAGACTACACATAAACAAATATAACATTTTTTGTCAAAGACAAATTGAGATATTTAAGTGTGAAAAAGAACATGGAAAAACATACCCCACACATATTTTAAAATATATATATTACCTTAATTAAATCACCTACAATGCATCGTTAATTAGTTCTTTATTTAATCTCAACAAATACTCATTTTAGTTTGTAAAGAGACAAATCCAAGCAAAAGACGAAAAGGAAAAGGGAATGGCACATACGCAGAACACGGACATACCACACTAGGGGAGGGTTATTCTAAAAATAAATAATTTCCTATGAAAACTAGGAATAAATCATAGCCATTGGATCATGTTAATCAATGATTGAGATTTAAAATTTGCAAAAACCGACATAGTTTCCTAGAATTACTCTTTCACCATTATAACCGACATAGTTTCCTAAAATTGTTTTTTCATTATAGAATTTAATATCATATATCAAAAATCTATTGGTTCTTACCATTCATAGGAAACTTCTTATTTTTATTTGAACCCTTCATTAAAGGGATAAGTATAGAACAATATCTTTTTTCAATAGAAAAGGTCGAAAAGGAGAAGAACGACAAGAAATGTGACACTTTAAATAGATGTAGTGTTAATACTTATCTAGTAAACCTTCAAGAAATTATATAAAGGAAAAGAATGACAAGAAACTACGACTTTCATGTCAAGAAACCACTATAATAGCAAGGACAAGGAGCTGGGACATTGCCTTGGACGAGTCGAGGCAACGTCTCAGCAAGGACAAGGAGCTGGCCCCTTGTATGGCCAAGTGGCAACACCGTAGTAAGGGTAAATAACCTAGATCTAGTTCAGTTAAAATTAGCATGCAAAAATATTGAAGAGTAAATCATCTAATGTTTTTGTTACTATTACCTATCTAATCCGCAACTTAATAATAGTTCTTATCAGTTATAGCTAATATTTGTGTGACAACAAGCAACATTATACTTTTGGTTTGTAGTTACAATGATTTATGCCAATGTTAGTAGAAAGTAAGACGATTTAAGTATTACACAATAAATATTTTGCTCTAAATATTTAAGTATTTAAGTACAATAAATATTTAAGTATTACACAATAAATACATGAATATTTTGCTCTAAAACTAGAGGGAAAATCAAATGTGGTGAGATAATGTAGGAAACACTGGTTTGAGCCGTAAGTTAAAACTATAAGTTGTACTTGTAAAGTGTATATGCTTATATAGGGGGTGTTTGGGATTGCTTATTTTCCCCTCCTTTTAACTTTCTAACTTTTACAGAAAGGAGAAAATAGAAAAAGGTGTTTAGATAAGTGAAAAAGACTTTAGGTTTTAACTTTTCATTTAGTGTAAAAAAATGATCTTGAAAAGTCAGGAATTTGTGACTTTTGGTGACTTTTGGGTTAAAAATGCTTATGTACCCACATAACTACATAAACTAATCCAAATATTTTTTTTAAAAACTTCTTTTCAAAAATCATAAGTTATAAAAGTCCTTTTAACCAAAAGTCTTTTTGAACCAAATAATCAATCCCAGACACACCCATATATTTGTTTATTCAACATAGATCTTTTTATAGACTTCATATGTTAATTGTTTATAATATATTTCCCGTAAAGAGTAACTTTAGATAATTAATGTGTGAAAATGGCCATGGAGCCGATGAATGTGAATCAAAACCAACTACAAATATACCATGACATTTAATATCACCTATATTTGTTTGAACTCGGCTATATTCAAAAAGTTATATGAGATAATTTGAGGTGAGTTTCTCTTAACTATTTTAAAAACGCTTCGAGCCCCAAGTTCATTGTTACAAGTTCCAAGTCGATTTCATGTTAAAATGAAATACATTTCAAAACCTGCATTACTTGTTAAACTGTCTGTAATGCATTATGCTAAAAACTTGAAAAAGATTCGTGCGTATTGTAACATATATACCAACAAATAGTTTGTTCAATAATCAATTGATATATAACATAATTCAAGATATCATCAGGTTCATATCGACGGCCCAGAAACAGTAACCTAGACAGCCCCTTCACGGGGAGGGCATGGTGTTTCACCATCTCTAGGTATGCACTCCGATGGAGGGTTTATAAGTGCACCCACATGGAGTCGCAGGCGTAGCTGGTCCTTTAGGGAGTGACTCGTAATCAAGGACGTCAGCACTCTTAAGTCGATCATACTACTTTGTGCTTGCAAAATTTAACTAGTTTCAATGGGGTTCACATTCAACACAAGAAGCACAGCAAATAAAACACGCAGTTCTTGCTTGATGGTTTCATTTCTTTAGCTTGTAATCAACATATGTGTGAGCTTACGTATTTATAATGCGCACATCGCATGTTTGGTACGGTTTATGTATTTGTTTGAATTTGGCTTGATTCGAAAGTTATATGAGATAGTTTCAGAGGCTATTTTGAACATGTTTCAAGCCACAAACTAAAAGTGGTGCGTTCTGATAAGTCATGCGATTGCAAAATAATAACATACCTAAATAAGTATTAAGAGTAAAAGCTGGAACCAAAGAATGGTTATGGATTGAGTAGTCATTATTAATTAGGCCATTATTCTTGGCCTCAAAGTATATATGAAAAGCTATTTCAGTAAGTTTTCCTGCCTTTGAAAAGCTAAGGCATCCGTAAAGAATCCAAAAGCAAAATAACTTAGGACCTGAGTTCAAAACCGGCATTACTTGTCAGACAATCAACACCTGCGGATTTGAGTAAATACTGAGATGGAACAGTGGCTCTAAGGCCGCTGATGGGAAACATGATCTGGCTTCATGATGACACCATTAAAGGCGGGACTCAGGAGTGACCATCTCTCGATGTCTGGCCATGCTTTACTCAAAATAAGTCCCAGTGACAACATAGTAATAATCATTATGGCGTTAAACATTGATTTATAACGGAAACTAAGAAAATTGAATCATTTCCGCATAATGATTCACTGGAAATCCTAGAAGTATGCGTAACGCAGGGGATTGGAACAGTGATTAAACATGAAAAATACTTGTGCATATTGTAACTTCCAACATATACGAACCAATAGCGTAATTCGACCGACGGACAAGAAACAATAACTTAGCCAGCCCCTTTACGCAGGAGGGCAGGGTGGTTCACCATCTCCAGATATATGCCAAACTCTCGTGTGCAATGGTTGAAACCAGAACTTAAAACTGAATTTAGGAACATTCATTCATTCTATAATAGCATCCTTAAAAGTGATTCAATCTCAGGCATTGATCTAGCGTCCATATTCCACATCATGCCATACATTCAATAGTGAACAAAAACTCCTCACAATCCGGTTCAATCCCAAACTGGCTGGCTCGCACCAATCAGTTTGCAGCATTATCAGACCACAGCCGAACGAGCTTCGTCGCGCTCAAACCGATTCAATAAACTATAGATTTGCAGATATAAAAACTGATTCTAGTAAACATTGCCAGCAAAAGTCAGATATCAAATCGTAATTAATGAACAAACGGAAAGAAAAACATTGCTAGATCACTCTTTCAGAATAAAATAAAGTAAAAATAAAAAAGTTTTCTTATCAAAGGGTTACAACCTCACTTCAAATCACCATTCTTCTCTTCATAAAGACTATTACAACCCAATAATAATATCTTTTCTTTTGCAGCCTACTCACTGCCCGTTAGGCCGGTACATGGTGTAACCATTGACTCCCATAGTCAACCCCGAATAATCACCAGGCATATGATACTGGTACCCGTCACCATCAATATTTCTCAACCCGTAAGAAACATCCGACCCGCCAATCTGCCACTGGTTCTGAACCAACCCATCAATCTGCCCGTTAACATAAGGGTGCAAGTTCGGTTGTGGTAAAATCAAGTCTTGTGAAAAGTCAAACCCGCCACTGTAACCATGCTGGAACTCTTCGGAAAAGCTCCGGGTCCGGTCAAACCGACACGAGCTTGTTGAAGGACCCGGTTCAAGTGAACTACCGACATCCCCAGGGAATGTGAACTGGTGAGAAAGATGTCGAGGCCCGTTTTGAAATAACGGGCCCGGAGCGTACTCGTCATCGAGTAAATCATTGATGATATCAAGGTGCGGGAATTCATCTGCAAACATGCCATGAGGTTGTGATCGGATATTATTACCGTTATCCAGCTGAACGGTTTCCATCCACCCAGATCCGTTTTGAAGTGGATCATGATTCAACATCCCGAATGAAAAACTCGATCCGATGGAACTCGAGTCGATTCTTTCCGGGGTCTGAGGTATAAACACGGGCTGTGAATAAGAGGGACACTGGGTTTGACCCATCATAGCGTTACGATACGAGGGTGGACCGTAACTTTGACCCACTGGTGATGGATCGGGACCGAGATACCCGGCTGCACTCGCAGAACGGGATAGATACGGTGCGGTTTGAACCAATGAGACTACCGGGGTGGTACCCGTGGCTTTATTAGATCGAGACCCGTCAACTAACGGAGCACTCAACGGCCTTGACAACGGTGGCACCGGCATAGCCGATGAAACGGTCAACGACTTAGTCAATACTGGTTGAACCACGGGTTTTTCGGCTGTTAGCGCCCCTTGACAATTCACCGGCATGGGTTTCTGAGCTGGATTAGGTGTTTGGGGAACTGTTGAAGGCTTTTCGGGTGGTTTTATCGTGTAGGGTTTAGATACGACTGAAACGTTGGTTAAGTTTGACGGGCCAACGGGTTTACCAGAGTCGATGTTTTGGGTGGTCCTTTTTAGGTCTGTTTTTTGGAGGGCCCGTGGGGAAGCTTTTGACGGGCTTTTGGGTGAAGATGGTGCAACCGAGACGGTTATTTTTTCTTTCAAATGTCTCTCAGGTTCGGTTTCAACTTTAATAGTTAGCTTCTTTTGCAATGAAACAAGTTCTTCAACTTTCTTATCCTGCAACAAGACCGCAACCCCGTCACCCTCGGCATGCGGTTGACCGGTACCCTTTCCATGCTTGACTTTCCCTCTGCATAATATTGAAAACGCATTACACATATTAAAAAAAAGAAAGTTAAAAGATGAAATATGAAATATGAAAAAAAATACGAGACCGACCTGCTAGGTGAACTTTGGGATTTCTTATTCTGATGTGGACTAAGTCTACCAACGGGCCCGTTGGTTACAACTGACGGGAGTGAATCCGATGAGCACGTTGATGAGCTGTCATCCATTACAGACGAGCTCTTCAACCCACCATTTTGTTCACCAACACCACCGCTACTACAGGGTTCCCTGGGTGGATGATGAGGTTCAGAAGTGTCGGTATCCCAGTTAACCGGGCTCGAATCTCTATCGTCTGACTCGGGTTGAAGAACCGCTTCAGGTACACAATCTACCGAATCAGACACATCTGAAACATCCTCAAGCGAGGTGGGCTTTTTTGACAAATCCGCATCATACTCAACCAAGCTTTGGGTTTTAGGTTTTTCCTTGATTACAATACCGTGCTTTTCATCCCGACCCTTATCCTTTGACTCCTTTAACTTCCGGTTGTTTCTTTTCTGTTTCGCCTGTACCATAAAACAAATCAATAATTGTTGAATAAAATGATTAAAAATCCAGTTAAGGTTAAATATGATTTTTATTATTAGTATTATATCATAATTATTATATTATTGGACACCTGTTTCTTTTTTAATTTTTTCTCTTTTTCACATGCGCGTTTTTCACTTTCGGCCATCCACGCTTCCTCTTCTTCACGGATGAGCTCTTCTTGTCTCTTTAAAGAAACAGCCTCCTGGTATGCAACTTCTATTTTACTGCTGCATTACATAGGAGGTAAGAATATGTGTACCAATAAGATTATATTTATTATTTATAACTTATCAGATTACTACCTGAATATATGGGCTAGAACAAAGATTTCAATGGTTCTACGTCCCAAATCAGTTAAACGCCTTTCATCTCGCTCAATAGTATCCTTACTAAAATCCTCCCCCGAGCCACCATCCTGCCACAGTACACATAAAACATGTGAATATTGATAAATACTACACACACACACACATATATATATAAATGCATACATATGTATTAATCTTGGCCAAAATAAAAAAGAAATTAAATAAACAACAATAACAACAACAATCATACCCAGTAAATCCCACACATAGCAAAACTCTTAGTAGGGCCTGGGGAGGGTGGGATGTAGGCAGGCCTTACCTCTATCCCTGGGGAATAGAGAGGCTGCTTCCAAGGGACCCCCGGCTCCAAAACAACCAACATAATAGTAGAATAGTAAATAAAGTATAAAATAAACTATTGGAAAAGTGTAATATTTAGTACTAACGAGAAAAAAAAATGATAAGTAGATAAAATCATTATAATAAATAGCAGTATTAATAGTAAAAATAAGCAATACTAGTAACAGAAAACAAATTATACTAAGTTGGTAAGGTTATGTAACTAAATATGGATGTGTGTGTGTGTACATATGTGTATACACCTATGTATGCATATACATGCATATATATGTACATATACAAATACTAATATATAAATATATATAGGTGCATATGATGTAGGAATGTATGAGTAGACAGTCATTACTATAAAATAACGCTGACCTTAGTACGGTTTTGAGGACGGTTTTCATCTTTTGGGGGCAAGGGTTCAATGGCGGCCCTCTCAAGCAAAAGCAGAACATCATCAACGAGAGAAAACATGTCGTTTTCCATATGGACAACGGGTATTGTTGCCGTTTGTTCTGCATCACATTTTGCGTTGACTTTGGATTGAGCTTCAAGGGCCTTTAATCCACTGTATAAAGAGTCCATCACTAAAGTTGATGTCACTTCTTTTTCTATAAAGAAATGCTTCACAACGGTTTTCAATATTGAATCTGATTTCTCTTGTGACATTTGTTGCCTTGAAACTTTATCAATTCTTGACCAGAAACTGCAGAAGCTGAAACATAAAAGGGATAAAAAGAATCAAATTGGGCGCAACCCATATAAAAAAATTACCATTTTGCCACACCTATTATCGTCTACCAGGAATTAGTATTACATACCCGGACCATCTAGCTTTATCTTCTAGCAACTTCCCGAGTTTTCCTCTTTTTTCTTCAACAAAGCGGCGACAAATTTGTTCTACATTTGACAAATATACCCTTACAAGTTCTCTCCTATACATACGGTCAAGGCATCGGAAAGGACGATCCGCTCTCTCCCTTCAATATCGTTTAACACATGTTAGCATTTATTATTATACATAGTTCCATAAGAAAAAGAAAGAGAAAATAACTCAAAAATGGTACATGTGAAGTCATTGGAAAATAAAATAGCATATGATACAACAAATCAATGTGTGTTTGTCTTATCCTAATAAAATAGAGTACAATTAACATAAATAATAACAATAATTAAAATTAATAACAATGTTGCAAGAGATAAAAAAATATCTCAATTGGTCTACAAAATGCTTCCTAATTTCCAATCAATTCATTGTTATGGTATAAGGTAAATGGAGATTTCACACAAGAGTAATGGCTTAATATATCTATATATACTCATAATCAAGTACCAATCATTTTATTACTCAAATACGTAGCAATTAAAATAGACTCTGAATAAAGTTACATACGATAATTAAGTGTTTGTTTGACCAGCTTCTATTGTTTCCATAACGAATGAAGCATTAACTATCGCGACAAGAAAACAAGATATATTCTAAAACAAGTTACAAAACATAATTAAAATACATGACAAGTAAATTTAGACCGTGGTGCAAAGGGTTCGATGAGGATAAGAAAAAGTCATTTTTCATATGACACTACCATAATAACAATAAAGCTCGAAAAAAATAATAAAAAAAAACCTGATAACTTGAACTTGAGCTTTTATTACGAGTGTATCAGCATCAACAAATCCATCTAAAACTTTGGATAATTCCATAAACTTTTTCCAACCCCAGTCATGCTCTTTCTTCCAGAAGCGATGTAAAGTATCTACAAACATACATTTAATGATTTAATCACTTTAAATGATATTAACAGGCAACAATAATGAATAATAATAAGGTAAAAAACAACAAAAATAAACCAGAATATTTTGATTTCTTGGGGTCCTTATTCACCACAGCTATTGTGAATTGTGCAAAATGACTCCATCCTGCATCAGTAAAAAGAAAAGCCACTTTAAATTATTTTAATTGCCAAATGAAAAAAAACAAGTGAACCCTTAAACTTTACTTTTATAAATCATACCAGGAAGAAGCTTGTCATGCTCTGCAACACAAAGAAACAATGACAGAAAATTGCAGACATCACACCCCTGTGGGTAGATTAAAATGTACCTAAAACCATACCCTCAAGCTTAAATAACCCATAACTTGCACATATATAATATATCATCATCATTTGACTAAACAAACAAAAGAAGAAAGCATACCATTTGTAGCCACCAACCTCAAACGCATTGCTACGAAGCTCTCTCTTGTTAATCTGTGAAAATTTGTCTATTTTCCATGTATACCTTCCGTATAGATCAGAAGGTTTCTTTTCTGCACATGAACAAAATTCAAAAAAAAACAATTATATAAAATTTGTATCTCACTAACACCATATATGTTTTATCCGCAAGAGCAAAAGGATGCGAGTAAATATATATATATATAAACATATATATATATATATATATATGTTTATTCTAACTTCATTAAGAATTACATGTGTTTTGCTCTCTAAACATTATATTAACTAATTTAGGTTACATTTTACAAGAAGTAATTTAAGACAAAAGGCTCGCAAGTAAAAGCGCGTCTAAAGTCGCACTTTTTGTCAACATAGAATACATTGCGTGACAATTACTTCCAAAAAGATTTTTAACTCTCTATAGTCTATACGTTATCTTTAGAATAAAAACAAAAAACAAAACTGAAAAGATGCATACCACCGCAATCTCTATCGTCATCAGTATCCCAATAAGGCGGTGACGTTGACGCAATCCCATTCTCCACCTGCTCAGACGACCGCCACTCCGCCAAAGCTTCGCCGGACCTCTGCTGCCCGTTCGACAATCCCTCAAACGATCTTCCAACCCCAGACTCCTCACTTGAACTCCCCGCCATTTCACACTTACCCAACTTCCCCTAAAATCACCTAACAAAACAACAATCATATCAAAATTAACAATCAGAATATCAATCATCAAACTGAAAGCATCTAAGCTGATAAAGCTAATCAATTGCAATCAAACACTATAAAACCAATAAAACAAATAAAGTCTCGAATAAACCCTAACATCCTGTCTATACAAATCGCAAGAGTGAAAGTGATGATAAGAAGCGTAATCAATCAATCAAGCAAGTGGAAATTAAGTGTTAAGTAAACAATTGAAATTGTACGCAATAGCAAAACCCTAAGTCCGATTGAGTTGTTGGACGAATCGGTACACAAATCGGATGTGAAACGGAAGATCATTCACATGCAAACACACACAAACCCTAATTAAATAATTAATTAACTAATTCTCCGTCGGAAAATAATAAGAATAGAAATGAGCAGATTGATTGATAATAAGTTTGGGGGATCCAGATGCAGAATAATAATAACCTGAGTGGTGGTGTTGATGGTGGAAGCTGATTTTAGGTCTAGAAAGAAGAAAGAGGCGACGGGAGAAATATAGATAGATAGATAGATACACAAAAGAGAGAGAGAAAGAGAAAGTTTAAGAGATTTGAGGTACAAGGAGCAGCAGTGACTATTCATTATTATTATTATTATTATTATTATTATTTATATATTTGTATTTATTCTATAAAATGTGATATTGGTTGAATTTGTAATGAAAAAAAAAATTATGATATTAATATGAATCCGATTATCAGGTTTTACTATAGTGGGTTTTTGAGTGGCTGCCCTTTAGGCTACCCAACGCCAATTGCGATTGCGGGTGTATAAGCCGTTTTTAGCCATTGAGCTACACCGGATAGTCGAGTTTTTATTTGTTGGCCCGTTTTTTTAAATATGTTATTACACAACATTTATGATATTCAATTGTATTGGAGCATTTTTTTTAATTATTTTTTTAACAGTTAATTATTATTCTTCACATTTTTGCTTTTTTGAGTCTCGAACCTCAGGCTTTATTCAGTAGTACCAACACCTTTATCAAGCACTTTTTTAATTAGATTTTCACTTTTTCTAACTACAAATACTTGGAAATTTATTTAGAGAAAATTACTGTTTGAGTCCCTGTGGTTTAAGAGCGGAGTCACATTGAGTCCCCGAAAAAAAAATGAACTGATTGAATCCCTGTGGTTCCAAACGTGACCCAAATGAGTCCCTCCATTAACTTTCCTCCGTTAGCACTGTTAAAATTAGGTGCAAACTAGTCTTTTCACTCTTTAAAAGATTATAAAGAAAAAAATAAAAAAGAATAACCTTTCTTGCGCAGGTTATCACCAAAGATCCCAAGATCCAAGTCTGTGTATCCCTCCTAGCCTCAAATCATTGGAGACACATGGTAGTCGCCCTATTCCCTACACACATCACTCCTACCCTCCTCTTTCTCTATCACCATTTCACTACTACTACTTTTCTTTTACCCACACCCACTCTCTATCTCCTCTCTAAAACCACAACACACACAGATTCTTACAGGTTGGGAAGAAGAAGCAAATTACCTGTGACTGGACTGACACTCTGTGTGCAATATATTCACACACTTACATTATATAACAACACAACCATATATATATTACAGAGGGGGAGAAATTGCTTTCTAGAGAGAGAGAGAGATGGAAATGATGCGTTACGGCGGATCGGACGGCGGCGGGAGGAGGAAGCCGTCGTGGAGACAGAAGGAGAATAATCGGAGGAGAGAGGGGAGAGGAAGAGCTATTGCAGGCTGAGAGGTTATTCTTTTTTATTATTTTCTTTATAATCTTTTAAGGAGTGAAAAGACTAGTTTGCCCCTAATTTTAACAGTGCTAACGGAGGAAAGTTAATGGAGGGACTCATTTGGGTCACGTTTGGAACCACAGGGATTCAACCAGGTCATTTTTTTTTTAGACTCAATGTGACTTCGCCCTCAAACCACAGGGACTCAGACAGTAATTTTCTCATTTATTTATCATTAAATACCCAATTAAACCCTTTTGCCTTTATTAACATAAATAGAGTATTCTTTTTTAACTGTATGTGTTTTTGCAACCTGGAATTCAGAAATAAAGATGTGGTCATTAGCATGAATTTATACTACTACACTAGGTTAAATGAATTTGGTTCTAGGGTATAAGAACCGGCGCGTCAATGATAAGATTAAACTATGTATAAACGAGTATAGCTCTTCTAACTCTATTATGGCTCGTATAAGTCATTTAGTAACTTTGTTAAAGGGTTAGCATGTTGAGATGACTCATCTAAGACCCATTTATTAATGACGTAAGTTTATAACTTTGTAAAAATTTAAATTACTCTAAATTTTTAACCTTAACTACATCTGCTTACTATTAACTTTTATAGAATTTTGAAGTCTTTTGTTTAAAGTCATGTCAGCAATCATATTAGAATTCATATATTTAGTTGTGTTAAGTGGTCGTATCAAAGTTATTTTTGTTATTGAATTTGTTAAACTAAAATGTGTTAAGGTTAAATGTCTCGCCCGCTTATTAAACGTGTTTATGTTAGTGTTTAAGTAAATGACATTTTTGGATAGATGTGTTGTGCTTAAGTTTATATTTTTAGAATGGCAACTATATTATACAAAAATTATCCAGAAAGCAACTAGACATAACGATACATAAATACAAATTAATGCATAACAAAATCTTAAAGAGATAGCAAAAAAAGAACTGCACAAAGACAGACCAAATAAACCACAACAAAAGAAGAAGACCCGATGAAACCAATACAAAAGCCTCCTCCTATATACGAACCTAAGGACCTGCTGCACCATACCACATATATAGAGAGACCTAATCGACATCTAGAACTTTCACGCTCTTGCTTGATCTGTGAGAATATGAACATTTTCATTTCCCGTTTTTGCCATATCCTCAAGTCAACAAAAAAAAATTCAGTCTATTTGCACAACTGAGTAAAACATAATGGTCCATAATTATTCCCACGTGGATCTTTGTAAAGCAGTTGTCACCAAACATGCATAATTTAGCCAAATGAACCAGACTCGGAAACTATGTTAGGCAAAAGGACTTCCACAGTTCCACTGCTACAGCGGGGTATAGTAAAAGAAACATCTTTTGCCTCCATCTCGCCATTTCTCTAGTTCCTTTCAAAACTGGTGACTACATTTTTAATCATATTTTCATAATTCGTTACAAGAGAAAGCGAGTTGACCTTGTACATCCTTTTCCAACTCCTTCTTATTAAAACAAGTATAGCACGCCTCCTTTGAATCCGCATTTTCTTCATATACATGATCTTTTACTACAGAAGGGTTCAATTCACCTGTTTCTGACCCAAAACATACTCATCACATTAGCCGATACCGACCCCCCTACTGATAGCTGACCTAAAAAGAAAAGCATCTTCAAGCCCTACCTCTTGAAAGTGGTTCTTCCTTATCGTCATCAAAACATGAAATTACCCCATTTGCTTGATATCTTCTTGTAACAATCAAATTCCATGTCGTAAACGATAGACCTCCAATTTCAACCAAAGCCATCTGCAATCAACTATAAAAGAACCAGATACTTTCCTCAAGTCTTAAAACGACAATGCAATGTTTATGTTTTGTTGAAACTTCAAGCGTTCGTCATCAAATCCAAACACTAACCATAACCATAGTCTACCTAAATGCCTTATGTCACATTCCTGAATTCTTCCTGATGGCACGTTGTATGTATGCTTAAATTTTAGTTTTTGCTAGACCTACATAATTGAGTCAAGAGACTAGAATCAGAAACTATGTTAAGCGAAGAGACTTCCACGATTCTACAGCCGCAAATGTAGTAGGAGAAACATAAACTTTTGTCTCCACCTCGTTGTTTCGTCCCCTTTAGAATCAGTTATTGCATTTTTAATTATATCTTCATCATTCGTTACAACAGAAAGCGAGTTAACCGTATATATTCCTTTTCCAACTCCTCGGTAACAAAATAAATAGAACACGCGTCCTATGAATCCATTTTCTTCATCTACTAGATCTTTTACTACATGAGGATGCAATTCACCCGTTCCTAACCCAAAAACAAACTCACTGCCATTCGACGATACTGACTCCCCCTCACTACCGGTATCCGACCTAAAAAGAAAAGCATATGCAAATCCTACCTCTTGAAAATGGTTCTTCCTTTACGTCATCAAAAAACATGGAATTTCCCCCCACTTTCTTGCTAACATGTTGTAACAATCGAAATTCCATGCCATGTACGGTAGGCCTCCAATTTCTACCCAAACCATCTAATCATCAATTTTAAAAGAACTCGATACTTTCCTCAACTCTTGTAACATCGATTTAATGTTTATGCTCTGTTGAAACTTCAAACGTTCATCATCAAAGCCAAACACCAACCATAACCATAGTGGCATAGTCCACCTAATACTTTATGTCCACATTCCCAAATCCTTCTTATGGCATACCGTGCATATATATATTCCATAAGGTTCACATGCTTGACCTTGACTAAACAACCAAAGTCCATCATAGCATTTTATTAATCCCATCTTCTGTGACGTTGCATTTTATTACTTTTGAATTTTTAGGATATACACATTTGAATATGGACCCTCTACTTCTTTCAATAGAAACTATATGTCTCGTATTTTGTTTCCACCTAATAATCAATAGAATTAACAAATTGAATCATGTCTTGCAACCAAGAATGACTCAATCCACATCGATCACAAGTTTTGAATCAACTTTCATTCATCTGCAACCTTGATGAATCACACGAACCCAAAATCTCTCCCCTAGCTTTGATAGTCAACCGGAAATATAGACTTTTGATACAAACAAAGACACACACACATAAATACATACATACATACATGATGGATACTATTGCATGATAATATATTAACTCAATAATAAAGCCTTTAAAAGGTTAATTTCATATATACTTCTCAAAACTTACTTGTCTATTTTATGCATACCCCTACAAATTAATATCTAATATATTCATTTAAACTAGCTTTTGAACCCGTGTATTACACAGGTTTTGTCAAATGATAAAGATAAATAAGGTCTGTTATTTTAGTTGTGATTCTCAATATACTTATGAATTAATTTAATTTAGACTTAATGGAAAAAACAAACAGGGTTAACGAAAAGTACTAAAATATCATGATTTTGGAAACGCCAGGTGTTGATTTGCAAGAAATTTTTAAGAAAAGTACTAAATGTGTAGTTGGTCAAACCTTAGGTATGAAAATGACACTTGATTCAATAATGAATACAACCCACACTATGTTATAACCCATTTGACAAAATGATTTTAACCCATGACCCATGGATAGCTATAATGAATGAGATGAGAGATTAGGAATTAGGTGAAATATGGGCTTGACACATATGCTTTAACAGTTTCTTTTAATAGTATTGTAAGATAGTTAAAATGTCATATTTACTCATTTCATTTTGTCTAAGTGGTGTTGGGTGTTTGTTCTCATGTGAGAGTAATGAGAATGAAGAGGAGGATGATGAACTTGAATGAAGGTTTGAAGAGCAATTATTCTAGGTACTGAAAATTACAAGCGTTTAAAGTTGGAAGTAAGGAAAACTAGAACCTTAATGCATGGGTATTAATTCCTGTTATGTCTTAACCCATTTGGAAGTGTTCTTTATTGAGATTTGAGCATACATGTAGCCTGAGTGAGAAACTGATGTATAATATGGTTAGATAAAGGAAAAATATTTTGTGTGAAGCAAATTCAAGGAATGGAGTCATCACTTTAAGATTTATATGCACATGCCAAATAAATTAGGTGTTTGGTCAAAATTGACATAGATATTCAGTGTGATTTTCTAGCTGTGAGATAGATTGTCATTGTTATTAAAAGTTAAATCAGTTTCAGACTTTTTAGTGTACGTAAAATAAAATGAAGCATCCGGTTAAACTTGACCTAAAGTTTGAATCATTATTAGTTTTAACTATAATATGGATTCTTATTAGGGTTAGTTTCAAATAAAAAATTTGATTTTTCTAAGAAGACTAAGAAGGAGTGTATTTTAGTACTTAATATTAAAATCCACTTATATTAATCTCAAAAACCCACTTACATCTTCACTCATCTCCTACAACCACCACAACTCCACCGCCCACTGCCACCACAACCGTCACCCATCGCCACCACATCGCCGGAAAATATTTGGAAATTTCGCCGGAAAATTTCACCGGAAAAGTCAATGGAAAGTCACCGAAAAACAATTCCCGAGAAATTTTGCCGAAAAAATCGCCGAAAAATTCGCCAAAAAATTCACCGAAAAATCTCCAAAAAACAGTCACCGGAAAGCATCTGCCTAAAAAAACACAATGAAAAACACTACGGAAAACACCATGAAAAAACACAATGCAAAAAACACAATGGAGTAAACACTATGAAAAAAACACAATGACAAAAACACAACAAAAAACACAATTGTATGACACAATATGAAAAAAACAATGAAAAAAATATTATGAAAAAAAAACACAATAAAAAAATACAATTGTATAACACAATTTTGTAAAATACAATTTTGGTAAAACACAATTTGTAAAAACCTACTATTTTTTTTTAATTTTTATATAACAATATGGTACTCATATAAACGATAAAAAAACACTCGTTATTATGGTGAATTTGTTTTTAAAAAAAATGTCATAAAAAAGTTATGAACATTTTAAAATGATGGAGGAATTTGACACGTATATTACACGTGGAAGGAGAAAGTCAACAAATATGTTATCCCTATTATGCCTTTCTCCTTGTTTCACACTTGATTTCCTCCCTAAATTAATCTCAACCACTCATATAAAAATAATGAACCATATTACCTCTAATCCTTCTAAAAAATCATACATTGTATTATAACCTAACTATTACTATTAATAGATAAAAGTTACTAGAAATATTACTAATGCGAGTTGGAAAGTTGATTATTTAGTTCTATTGTGTTGGAATCAAATGCTAAGTGCCTTTTGTGATGATTTTTGAGCAAGATTTAACCTTTAGGAGACTTGTGTGGTATTGGCCATAGGTCATGTACAACCTTTTGTACATAGCATGAGTACCTTCATCCCACCACGTGTCCTTATCTTATAAAAGATATATAAATCAATTACACTTTAAAACTAGTGATTGACCTGTGTGTTGAGCGGCGATTTCACTCACTAAAACCCGGGAGTTGAAACACGATGTTAAGATGATGAGTTGCAAATTCGGTCAATATTTGTTACGTTCTTTATGTTATAAAAAAACGTATGTAAAGCCAGAGTGTTAAAAAACCCAAAAATAAAATTCCTCAAATTAACATATAAAAAATAAAATATTTAAAACGCCGTTTATTTTGTCGGTAAAACCCGGGCGTTAGTAAAACCAAACGTTGTCGGTCTCGAGTTTTAAGGTGGTGAGAAGTTGCGAATTCAGTAGGTGTCGTTTACGCTCGTTACGGTACCGAAACTAAAAAAAAGCAAAAAAGATTAAAAAAAATAGTTTAAGTGACCAACAGAGTGGCATCAGTCGGTAAAACTCGGGCATCAGCAAAACCCGAGTGTTGTCGTTTCTGGTCGTTGAGGCAGCGAGTCTATGCGAATTTTTTCGATTTTCTACGTTCGTTACGATATCGTAACTAAAAAATAAACAAATGACAAGGACCAATGTTGGTCCGCCACTTGGCCCAATGGAAAGCCTTGCGGCACCAACATTGGCTTTACTTTATATAATAACTAGTTATTTACCCGGCACATTGCGCCGGACACGATAAACTTAGGAACTATGATGGTGAGAGTATGCAACAACAAAGATGCAGAGAATGTAGTTGCACACAAACCCATAATAGCACTGTTATGCTAATCGCCTGATCATGAGCTTCTGAAGCCGAAACGTTTATTGAACGCGAATCAAAATATCACCCAGTTCTTGTTATTTTGTTTGTGAAGAATGAGACTCGATAATATCCATAAACAGCTAATAAATGAGTCACTTAAAACTTATACAACAACTACAAATCACCACAGCACTAATTCTCCAATTACAGTTTGACTCGATTAGGCATTACACAGAATTGATTCCCGATCGCGAAAGCAATCTCCAATAAATAACCAAACACCACAAACTTTCTTTCTTTCTTCAAGAAACGTTCTTGATTATTTTTTTAAGAACTCTTTTGATTACTTTCTTACTTGATTACCTACTCGACTGGGAAACCCGACCACATAAACCGAAATCTTGGTATTATAACCGGTGACTTCAACAAAGTTAACAACTTGCCTTGCTTCAAAAATTCTCTTGCTAGGGTAGCTAGTTGCTTCCTAATGTCTTTCATACTGGCTTCAACCGTAAAAGCTCAAGAGCTATGTGGTTGCCTGCTTAAAGTATTTAAACTGCCTTCTTGCTTGCTTAACTTTATTCGACAAACCCAAGCTATCAATTTTAATCTGGTTGGTTGCTTCTTTTCTTTTCAAATTAATACCTCTTTAGATTGTAATTTCTATCGATTCAAAATACTAATTATTAAGTAGTAATTACCAAAACCCAAACCCTCAGTTACCAAGAACAATGCCATCCAGCAGATATTAAAACAAAATTAAAAAATTAAATCACGTAACATAAACCTGGTTCGAACCCACGCACGAAACCGGTATTCATGTAACATCAACAACTTGAAGGCCACCCGACCACAACTGCACTATTGATTGCAATCCGCAAATATCTATCATAAACCAAATTCTAATTGAAGTACCTAAATCCACCCTACGACGCCAAACTTCACTTTTACTATATATAGATAATAAGGTGCGTCATTTTTTGTGATTACTCTATAGAATAGTAATTAAATTTTAAAATTGTTTCAATCTGGACATTAATAAAAATTTTGTTATAATCAGGTCAATAAAGTATCTTTTTTGTTCCAATCTTAGATATTTTATATATATAGTAGGTTATCTAGGTTTTGTTTTATTTTTAAATAATTTGGCATTGCATAATGTTTTTTAAAAAATTAAAAAATTAGTAAAATTTGAGAAAAATAATTTTTAAATTGCGAAAAAGTTGAAAAAAAAACTGAAAAATAGTAAAAGTAAAAATAATAAAAAACAAAAAATTACAATGTAATTAATATGTTCTTTTTTTGTATCGAAGCAATTAATAATTCTACTATTAAATATTTTAATATCACCTAACTATCTTTTTAAATATTTCTAAAAAAATGGTGGTTTTTATAAAAAGAACCATAACTTAAGTTATTCTACCTTTTTTTTTTGCCATTTTTCTCAATTTAAAAAATTATTTTTTTCTCAATTTTTACTAATTTTTTCAATTTTTTAAAAAATATTTTGCAATGCCATGCTATTAAAATTTTTTTAAAAAAACATAGATACCTGCTATCCAGGTAAAATATCTAGGATTGGAACAAAAATAAAAATTAAGTGACCTAATTAAAACAAAATATTTTATAAATGACATGATTGGAACAATTTCAAAACTTGGTTACTATTATATAGAGTAATCCTTACTTTTTTAATAGGTTTGGTGAAAACTATTTGGGCCTATTTTAGTTTAGGGTGAAAGGTTCGTTTTGCTTTCTTATTATTTAGGTTAGTTAACCTAATTAGGTCTCTATATATATACTTATCTATTGTTGCACCCCAATCTAGGGCCTAGGAGTGCAATCACAAGTTGGTACCTGTTTTGTAGATATAACAGAGTTTAAGGTTGCAAAGCGGAAGACTTGATTAAAATATTATTATATTTCAAAAGACGAGAATTAAACACCCGTTGGTTGGTACAAAAGATATTGGAATTATTTTAATATCAAAAACTCTATCTGAGCCATCCAATCGTCTAATGGCTAGTTATCATCTTCAATCACCTATTCTTGATTACCTGCAAAACAATTTATAAATACGTCGGCAACACATGCTGGTGAACACGTTGACACAAAACATTTTGATACTCAATTATCCCCTCGAGACATCGTAAGCCTCGGCCCAACGTGGTTTAAGAAATAACCAAGTTCTGAAAGTCTGAATTACTATTATAAACTCCAGTTATACTCAAAACCACTCAGCGAATACCACAACATCGAGAACTTAGCAACTACCAATATACACAAGATAATCCCCTCTCGGACATTACTTAGGTCCGGCCAAACGTGGCGAAGGCATTATCAAGTGTGGTGCAGTGTGCCCACCACCCACATATGTAAGGATCCAAACAAACGTATACGATAGCCTGAGGGCCAGCGATTACCTTTGTTTATAATGTTTTATGGATACATAATCCCATGTAAACATTTGCAAGACTCATTATAAAATTTTGCTTGTAAAGAGTTTAAGCGCATTCACCTTTATTCTAGATCAGTGTGTCTCACTGATTTATGCTTCTTGTTACCTCGGACCTATAGTACGAGAATAACCTTTTATAAATACTAGATCAACGATCTAGCTTCAGACCTTTAGTCTGTTCGCATAACATTTACCTTGATATCATTTCTTTTATAAAACATAAGGGCCTTTTGTCCTTTTTTTGTTTATTATTTATTCACTACGTTTCTTCTTCATGAAAAATGCATATGTATCAGGTTTTTTCTTTCATAAGAAACATTATAAAATCTGTATATAAGATAAAGAAATAATATTCCATCTATAACCTCGTTTTATGAAATCTTCATTTCACTTGTGCTACATCCCCTTACCTTGTATGGTTTGTTATATGAAATGCTTAAGATTGGTGCGAGCAACACTTCTACTTATCGTCAAGAAATTGAAAGAAATAAACCGACAGAGGTTTTACTACTTACACGCACTTCGAGAAAACGAGCACCTCTGAATGTTGGGATCGTGGCACGTATTTCGAGGTTATATGTGTGATCAGAGACTGGTTGGACGAATGAGAATTCATCCTATGGCCACCTATTTATAGGAACGAAAAGTGCTCATTCGCTTAGTGCGAAGAACCATTAACCTTTTCGTTTGCGTAGCGCGAATGCCTAACAAGCCGCCTTTGATATTTCTTGACCTTCGTGTAGCACAAAGCATCCATTCGTGTCGCGCGAAGTGGACTTATAGGTTTGGTGAGTTGACCACTAGACCTGCCACGTGTCACCACGTGGTGACACGTGTCCTATGATGTGTTGCCACGTGTCATTCAAAGACACGGTTACTTCTCGTAGCGCGAAGTGTTGAGTCCAATTCCTTCGCGTCGCGCAAAGGAATTAAAGTTTCAGATTTTTTCATTTTAAGTCCATGGACTTCCAATCTTGACATATTTTTCTCAAAATTTTAGAGATGTTACATCTATTGTGTTGTAGTCTTTTTATTGTGATTAAGTAATAAAAGAAACCCTAATTGTAAATCATGGATGTAGGTTAAATTGATCAAACCGTGTAAATATCATGTTCTTGTTTTACTTTTCGTTTGTGTTTGATTGTATTTTTGCCACATACTTCCTATGATCGATATGTAATGATTTTTAATGTTAAAAAGTTTGGTTTGCTAATTCCAAACCATGGAAGTAATGTGAATCAACAGTTGGCTAGATTTTTAAGCACAACTAGTAGTGGATTTTTAATATTATGTAAAAACGAATCATAAAAAGTGAAGAAACACCGTTTACCGCTTATAAATACGTTTTAAAGTGGTTGTGAGTGAAGGAGAAAGAAAATGTAATGATAAAGGTATAAAAGAAACATTTAATTAAAAACTAGCTGGGTGCGCGCGCAATGCGGCGAGGGATGCACGCAAACATGACATCGAATGTGTAACCGGTGTTGCCGTTTCAGTATGTGCATGACTTCACAACAATGCGAACGTAACCCAACGATATTATGCTCGTAATGTGGCATTGGAAGCTTAACCCGTATCAGTAAGCATGTCACACAACGACTGTAGGTGCACAATTAGGTGTCGGTGTGCACATAAAGCTAAATTGATCGCGTCTTTACCAGCAACCCGTCCCGCCTAACACTGTTTTAACCCGAAATCTCTTTTGACTTGACCCCTTTCGACCCGAACCCATCCCAACCTGACCCAAACCAAATTAATCTTTTTTGTATCAACCCATTCCAACCTTAACCTTTTCGACCCATGACCCAAACGGACGAACCCGCCCAACCCGTTTGACGGTCCCTAATGGTAATCACGTAACACATTAAGTTTATAAGATGAGAAAAGTATGACAATATCACGCTCAAATTAAAGAGAATAAAATACTCGTTTTTATGACATAATGTTTTTTTAAAAAATATTAACGTGCGAAAAGGTTATAAGCGTTTAAACGTCGTGGGGGTAGGTCGTTTAAAATAAGGGGTATATATGTAAGTATGTAACTATTCAATAAATTAACAAAATGTGATTAAAGTTAAAGGACTAAACTTATAATTATTTTTTAATAAATTAAAATCAATATATATGATTTTGCTAAAAGACAAAATTGTTAAAAGACAATATTGTCTATAAAACGTCTTAAACTTAAGCATTATGATTTGTACTTAAATCAGTAAGTTTGGTACATTTTAAAATTTAAGAGGTCACTCACTCATGCTTTATATATAGTATAGATAAGAGAGAAAATATAGTGATTTGTAATATAATTATAAAAATAGAGGATCTACTAAGAATGCTCTAATACCAAATAGGGGTTAGGTTAAAATAAAAACCCACTTGAGTTGTGAAAACTTTAGAAACTCATTCTCAACCACATGTTTGTAATTAAAGATTAAATCTTATGCTCTACAATTGAAGTTAATAAAAAAAATATAAAAGTTAATTTACATTTTCTCTCTCCTTAAAACATATATAAAAATTAGTAAAAAAATGTAAAAAAATAGCAAAACATTTTTTTTATGTTTTCAATGTTTTGTATTAAATGTAACAACATATATTACATGTAACAAAAAAAAACGATGTTACATAGGGTTTTCACGGGTTTTCACAACTCAAATGGGTTTTCATTCTATACTTTGCCTACCAAATAGAGTTTTTATATGCGTGTTAATTAATATTCACATACGTGTTAAGTAAGGATATTGAGGGTATTAGAGGTGGATGGAGTTTAACGAAATCGAGGTGCCTCAAACACCCGAATATAAATACAAATTATAATATTTGGAGTTTGCCTATTTAAGGATATTTACATATTTGATTAAAATCTATCTATAATATATATAAATGAAACCCCTAAAATCCTACGTGTCCCGATGTGGTCGCTCCCCCATTTTATGGAAGTCACCAGATTACTTGATTTTTAAATGGAGGTCTCTCATTGATTTAACCAAAATTCATTGGTATGAGTATTACAAAAACCAGATAGCTCTTAAACGGGTTATAACATCTCATTAAATTAAAAATTAATCTTATCAATTATTTGATATGAAAATCCTATAAAATAGGGATATATCAAAATTTAATATCCAATTTAAAAAGAAAAAGATATTATTTATAATTAATAAACAATTTTATAGTAAAAAACATAAGCGGGTCATAGGTCACCAAATCCAGATAGCTTTTAAACGGGTTATAACATATAATTTATTTATGAAACCCTTTCATCATCAAACCCTAAGTATATTATTAACTTTCTAACAATAAAGAAAATTAAAATCCAAAAAAAAAAATATTAAAAAACGAAAAACGTAAAACAATAATTCTCTCAAGCCATCAGATTGCTTTATTTGTAAATGAAGGTTTCTCACGCATTTGACCCGAATTCACGGGTAAGTGTCTCATCAAACTCAGATAGCTTTTAAATGGATTATAACATTTCATTATTAAAAATTAATCTCATCAAATATTTGATATGAAAATCCTATAAAATAGGGATATACTAAAAATTAATATCCTATTTTATTTAAAAAAATATATTATTTATTATTAAGAAACAATTTTACAATAAAGAAAATAAACGGGTAATGGGTATCACAAACCCAGATAGTTTTTAAACCGGGTTATAAAATATCATTTATTTATGAAACCATTTTATCATCAAACCTCAATTATATTAATCATTAACTTTCTTACAAAAAATAAAATTAAAATCCAAATACACACACACACAAATATATATATATATATATATATATATAGGATCAGGATCATGTGAGAACTTTTTGGGAATTGAGAACTATGAAAACCATTTTGGACCACAAAAAATCCAAAAATAAAAAAAAAATCATAAAACAACAAAAAACACAAAAATAAAAAAAAGTAAAAAAACCAAAGTTCTTATTTATCATCCCAGTTTCCAAAAAAAACATAAAAAAAAAAATTTCTCGGTTTAGCTAAATTATACATATATGTATAATATGTACATATATGTACACACATGTTTTTTCCTATACACATATGTATAATTTAAGGTAAATGATAATGTACATATGTGTACATTACGTAAGTAGAGATTAAATGAAAGTATACATATGTGTATAGATATAATATGAATTAAAAAAATCGGTTTTTTTTATTATACATATATGTATAATATGTACACACATGTTTTTTTCTATACACATATGTATAATTTAAGGTAAATGATAATGTACATATGTGTACATTATATAACTATAAATTAAATGAAAGTATACATATGTGTATAGGTATAATACGAATTAAAAAGAAAAAAAAATTCGTTTTTTTAATGAAACCGGAATGAAATATAAGAATTTTGGTTTTTTTACTTTTTTAAAATTTTTGTTTTTTTTAATAATTTTTTAAATATTTTTTTAGAGGTTTTTTTTAGTAGTCCAAAATGGTTATCAAAGTTCTCAATTTGCCAATGGTTCTCTTAGGATCCTTACCCTATATATATATATATATTAAAAACGAATGGTGTAAAATAACCCCCGTAATACGGGGGATAAAATCTAGTAATATATATAAACGAAACCCCTAAAATCCTACGTGTCGCGATGCGGTCGCTCCCCTCTTTTATGGAAGCCACAAAATTGATTGATTTTTAAATGGAGGCCTTTAACCGAAATTCATGGGTATGGGTCTTACCAAAACAAGAAGCTCTTAAACGAGTTATAACATCTCATTAAATTAAAAATTAATCTTACTAATTATTTGATATGAAAATCTTATAAGATAGGGTTATACTAAAATTTAATATCCAATCTAAAAAGAAAAAGATATTATATATAATTAATAAACAATTTTATAGTAAAAAACATAAGCGGGTCATGGGTCACCAAATCCAGATAGTTTTTAAACGGGTTATAACATATCATTTATTTATGAAACCCTTTCATTATCAAATCCTAAGTATATTATTAACTTTCTTACAATAAAGAAAATTAAAATTCAAAAAATAAATATTAAAAAACGAAAAATGTAAAACAACCATTCTCTCAAACCATCAGATTGCTTTATTTGTAAATGAAGATTTCTCACGCATTTGACCCGAATTCACGGGTAAAGTTCTCACCAAACCCAGATAGCTCTTAAACGGGTTATAACATCTCATTATATTAAAAATTAATCTCATAAAATATTTGATATGAAAATCCTATAAAATAGGGATATACTAAAAATTAATATCCTATTTTATTTACAAAAAAAAATATTATTTATAATTAAGAAACAATTTTATATAAAGAAAATAAACGGGTAATGGGTATCACCAAACCCAGATAGCTTTTAAACCGGATTATAACATATCATTTATTTGTGAAACCATTTTATCATCAAATCTCAAGTATATTAATTTTTTACTTTCTTATAATAAATAAAATTAAAATCCAAATATACATATATAAATATTAAAAACGAATAATGTAAAACAACCCCCATAATACAGGGGATAAAATCTCGTTTATATATAAAAAAACATAAATTATATCTGAAGTCAAAAGTTCTTTTAAGTCACGAGCTATAGTGCCCCCTAGTAATGTGGCACCTTTGTCTAAAAGATACATGAATCCATACTGAAAGCTAAATTGAACGCATAAATGGAACAACTGAAGTTATTTCGTTCAATGAACTTCAACCTTTGAAATGCTAGTAGCACATATGATATTTGGTAAGGTAATAATATATAAGTTCATACTTCACAATTCACATATGACCAAATTCACGAAAATGTAGAGAGAATGGCCACCACACCACTCGTTGAGTCGTTGAAGTTAGAGATGCACAAACTAGGTATTCTTAGGAACCGGAACCGGAACCGGGTATAGTCAACAAAAGTCAAAATCGGGTCCGGGTAGGAACCGGTTCCGGGTATAGTCGGGTATTTGACCGGGTTTTGACCGGTTCCATCAGGTTTTTTCAGGTTTCGGGTAGGGTACAGCCGGGTTTTGACCGGGTATTGGTGGAACCAGTTCCACCGGGTCCAGGTCGGTTCCGGTTCCGGTTCCGCTTTCAGAGGGAAACCCAAGACCCGGTCTATACCTGCGGGTAGGGTAGGATCGGGTCTGGTTCTGGGTAGGAATCGCCGGGTCGGGTCCGGACCCGGTTTTTTTGTGCACCTCTAGTTGAAGTATGTGTTCTGTATTTTCCGTTTGAACAAAAAGATATTTTTCAGTGGCCCAAGATTTCATTCAGAGTTAGGCTCAAGATTCCGTTTAACAGTTCTTTTGGCAGCCTGGGGTCCTGCTTATATGCATGGTTTGGCCCAGGTATTCGGCCCAAATATCTATTTAAAGTCCATCTTCACAGAGCCAGTAGTCTGCATTGGGAAGGTAAAAGGTTTTGTCCTATGACTTTGCATCGATTTATCCCTATTTTGAATTTTCTCTTTGTTTTATTTACATTGGGTATTTGAGGTTCTATCTTCTTGCTAGTTCGTTGGTTTTTAATAGTTTCTCATTTGGTTGTTCAAAGAAATAAAGTAGTTTGGGGAAAAGATAGTGATTTGTTGTAAATTATAGGGTGAAGAGAGAAAACTGTAATGATAAAGGTATAAAAAAAGTATTATTTAATTGAATAGAAGAGATAAATGTAGTGTTTTTTAGTATAATTCTAGAGATAGGGATAGGGAACGGGCTGAGAATGCTCTTAAATATGTCGTGTTGTAGGATTAACAATTTTGAAACAAATAAAAGATAGGTCTTATTCAGGTTGAACAATGAACATGTCAACCCGTTAATCCGTCAACCTAAAACGACTAACACCCCTAAGAAAACCATACCTTGTAGAAGTAGATATTGTATAGTGCAGCTAAACGAAGATGCCAATTCCTAATAACTACAACTATTGAATTTCGACTTAATATGACAAGCCTTACAACATGGCAGGTGAGAAAAGTGTGAAGGAAAATGTTTAGAAGTTATAAAACTTAATCTGAGAGTGGGCTATTGGCCTTATTAATTTTAGGTTGAAGCCTTTTTCAGTTTTAAAAAATATAAACATTTATCATATTTTTTATGCATATTCATAATTATAATTTTTATATTTAACATATATGTCATTTAAATTACTTTATCACAATTCTTTGTATAGTAATAACTAAAGTTATACAAATGTAGTATATTAAGTAAAATTATATAAATAACTGGTTTGTATGGACTTGCGAGCGTACTCAAGCTCAATAAGTGAAGCTCAGTCTTAGGTCCGTTTATTAAATGAACTTGTTTTTAGGCTTGGTCTTGGGCCTGTTTTTTTAGGCTTGAGTTCATTTAAGCTCGACTTGATTCAAGCAACTTTTTAACAATTTGGTCTTAAATAGCTGATAGAACATTATGAAATGTTTACCCTCCTAATCAAACTTAAACTGATTCATTCAATTTGAAGCAACAATTTTAATATGGAAATTAGTTCAATTTTTAATTTTGTTTGGTAGGTCTAGAATCACCCCTATGAGACCATGACATCGACCGTTGCTGACATGAAATATAACCAAAAGGTGACTACAAAGCATAAGTATCATGAGCACACACGTTGAGCCATTCACGCATGTGCAACACATGCCCAAATTAGGTGCTGTTTGTTTTTCCTCAGAAGCACTTCTTCACCTCTTTTGTCTGCACTGAGAAGAGGACGCGCAGACGTTGGGCTCTGCAGTTTGTTTGTTTTTTCGAAGACGTTTCATTAAAAAACGTCTGCGCGCCCTCTTCTCCCAGAAGTGTTGGTATTGCTACTTCTCACCTCTTCTAACCCAATTTCTTTCCATCATTCTTCTTATTCCATCAGAACTCCCAAACCCTAATCCCCTCCTCTCTCCACTGCCGCCCAACTCCCCCACCGAACCCCGTTGCTCCACTGCCGCCCTACTCCCCCACCACTGCAACCCCGTCGCTCCACTGCTTCAGCGCCGCCGCCCCACCGCTGCAACCCTGCCGCCGCCTTTCTACCTCCTCTGGTGCATTCCGACTGTATTCATACAGTAAGGACCAAATAGAAACATATAATAATAATAATAATAATAATAATAATAATAATAATAATAATAATAATAATAATAATAATAATTGTTTCTTCCAGTGCTGAATTGAAAGAAGTCAACGTCATCTTCTTCTTCGTTGACTTACCGGAACACAGTACCTGATGGAGATTGAATGCTTATTAATTGATTTATAGTTTATGTATTGATTTGTTATTCTTTTGATTCAGATTGAAGTTGTTTAATAATGTTGTTGATCAATTAATATGTATGTTTCACTCATGCCATTGCTAATTTGCTAACAAAAGAGAAATTATTATTATCAGCTTATTTTAGCAGTCTGCAGATGTTAAAAAACAAACAATCTTCTTGTTACAGACTGCAGAGTTTTGGTCCATCTCTTCTGCTACAGATGTTGGCAGATGTGGTTTCGCAGTCTTCTGACATTTTACCTCTGAAAAACAAACAGCACCTTAGTGTTTAGGTTCTTCACTTCTTCATATGTATGATTGCGAATTTGAATATGATACTGAATTTAAATTAGTTTGTGGCTTGAATTTTTTTTAAAAGTTAACCTCTACTTTTGATGATTTATAGCCCGAATAAAAGACTTTTAGTTTTTTAATCCAACCCTTCATCATTATTTTCCCATGAAGTCATTTTCTTTCTTTTGAGTTTTAACAATGTAATGGCTCATGTCAAATTGGCCAATTTTATAAATAAAAACAAATTAGCCGAGCTCAGCTTTTTAATCTATTTAAAATTTGATTTGGGCTCGAGATTAATCATAGCTTGGCTCGGCTACTCGTTAGCATTGCTATATGTATAATTTTATTAAAGATATATTACTGCTTATAATCAACAAATATAAATGCAATTTACTCTTCTTCTATTTTTCAGAATGTAGTCTTTCTACGTTTCATATTGTCATGAACCACTATTTGCTATTCCTTAAGTGTAATACAAATTATAAAAATTACTTGCCATTTCCACTTTGGTAGGGTGGGAAGGTGGTGACAGTTTAAAATATGCGGTCAATTATTTAATCCCTTTAAGTGCAACATTTAGCTGTTAAAAATAATAATAATAGATATTACTTATTTTTTTTACATCAGACAAACTAAGAAGATTGGACCAACAGTTTGATGTTTATAGTCATAAAAGCATAAGGTATATATTATATATAGGAAGTGAAGCATGCTACTTCCATGTTACTAAAGTTTTGTGTGTTACCTAACTCTATCCTAATTTTAAGTTAGAGCAGAGTGTGATCTTCGTTGTATATCAATACTACTTCCATGTTACTAGAGTTTTGTGTGTTACCTAACTCTATCCTAATTTTAAGTTAGAGCAGAGTGTGATCTTCGTTGTATATCAATACTCAAAAGGCTTTCTTTCACTCACAATACACTTAAAAAAATATTTAAAAAAATAATATGGGGGAGTAAGGCGGTTTCCCCTAAAAGTTTGGGAGGATTGACATGGAGATGGAAAATCTGATGTACAAGTCAAATAACACATTTTTTTTTTCATTTTCTTTCTTAAAATTTATAGATGGGGAATGGTTATGGGTAAGCTATTGTGAATGCTTTAAGACAATTGGCGTTATAATTTTAAAAGAATGAATATCTTGTAGCTCAGTGGTATATCCGTCAGTTATTAACTGAATGATTGTAGGTTCGAATTGAATATTTATGTTTTATAAAAGTAATGTGAAGTTATTTACTTTGTTCAGTTTTTTTTTAACTTTTACATCGTCACGATCCTCTATATGTAATGTCTTTTTGGTTATAGTTAAAAAGAAAACGTTCCTATCCCTTATTCCTAATGTAAGTTATAATTTTATTTGACATAGGAAAACCAACAAAAGTGGACCAATTATTTAAGTTGACAACAAAAAACAAGCCACCATAAATAACTCGAATCATGTTTGGTACCACATATCTCATACTTATTACCAAGTGGAAAATATAAAACCAACCTAACATTGTTGAACCTTTGAATGAAAAAATATATATATACAATCATTAAGTTCAAGACTTGGTTTTCACTGGGATATCATGATATTATATAAGAGTTATATGCTCATGCATAAATTACAAGTTTACAGCAAAGCATACAAGTATAAATTACACAAATTGCTAGACCTGGATGAAGAAACACTAACCGGACCCCTGACAGATTACTGGTAACCTGGGGGTTGGATAGCTGTTTCCCACGAGGGGTTAGACCCTTGGAAGATGGTTCTTCTGATAACCTGCAAAACAGACACCGTGAGCTCGTCACTGAGAAGGGGGGGGGGGTTCCTCCTTGTGACCACCCTCCGGCGTGAGAATCAGACTAGATTGCTCTTTAAATATAAAAGTATATTAAGAGATTGCTAGAGCAGATATCAGGTATATTATGATGATAATGTGATAATGTAATGTTGAGATGATCATACCATTTGGGGTATTTATAGCCGAAGGTAGGTTTCCAAGGAGGTATGGCCGGCTGCTACAGTGTTCCTGTTCATCAACAGTAGCCTACGCACGTGCCCTGCTGGTAGTTGGTGGGTAGGCAGCGGCTGATAGTGAGCAGGCCTGCTGTGTACTATTCCCTTTCCACCAACTGCCGGCTATGCACGTGGTATGACAGTAGTTGGTGAGTAGGCAGCGGCTAATAGTGATACAGTACAGGAGCATGCTGCTCGCCATACTGTATCAGTGAGCTGTCGTATCTCTGATCAGATCTTTCGCCCATACCTCGTCAGGTACAGTAAAAGATCCTTCAGTATACGGACTGGCTTATTTGGGTGGGAGTATTCCCCCTCCCGCCTCTGTGAGGGATTGCTCCCGGCTTGGCTCATTCCTTCAGGTGACACTGAATGATCGAGAGCTAAGTGCCTTGTGCGTGTAGCCATGCTGCGCGGGTGGCCTTCCCTAATGGCTTGTATCCGAGGCTGCGGGGACAGGCGGAGTCCTTCACCATTGGGAGGCATTTCCTGCGGGACCAGCTTGCGTACTGCGCGTAGGGACGTCACGTCTCTGAGCATGGTTGGTTCTGCGGATCCAGTTGGTCTCTGCGCAGACTTCCCTGTTTAAGGTGAGTCTTGCGGGTCCAACTGGGCTCTGCTGGGACCTACCTCTTCAAGTCCCCCCAGTCCAATGTTCTTCTCATGAGTGTTTAATAAAGTGAGGTGAACTTTTGGACTTGAGCAAAGGGTTTTGAAAAGGGTTTTGTAAGGTTTTCCATGGGGATTCTTTCCGCGGAAGTCCTTGTCACTTGCAGAAATGCCCGAGTTTCCTGCTTGGTCTTTGGGTATGATGCGGGTAGGTCTGTAACCTCCTCGCAAGTCAGGAGCATTGAGTCCCAGTTGTATGGATTTTCCATGAGGTTTTGGTAGTTTTGAACATAGTGATCAATTATGTTAAGACCACCAATTCCATCCTGGAGCTTCAAACAACGTAGTTCTCGACGTTCCCGCTATGCGGGGATGTTATTTCCGTTTCCGCAAGCATTGCCCAGAAGATCCTTCTTGGTTTCAATTCCCAGCGGAGCGCTAGGTATGTGAAGGGTTTTGCCTTAACACTGTACCTGCGCTCGTCTTACGGTTACTTTACTTCCAAGGTATTCCTGGCGTCAATTCCCTGCGGGTGCTAGGTATGTGAAGGGTTTTGCCTGAACACTGTACCCGCAGCCGTCTTATAGTTACTTGGTTGCCGAGGTACTTGGCTTCAATTCTCTGCGGGTGCTCGGTATGTGAAGGGTTTTGCCTTTACACTGTACCCGCATCCGTCTTACGGTTACTTGTTTGCCAAGGTTTATTTGGCTTCAATTCCCTGCGGGTGCTAGGTATGTGAAGGGTTTTGCCTTTACACTGTACCCGCATCCGTCTTACGGTTACTTGTTTGCCAAGGTTTATTTGGCTTCAATTCTCTGCGGGTGCTAGGTATGTGAAGGGTTTTGCCTTTACACTGTACCCGCATCCGTCTTACGGTTACTTGTTTGCCAAGGTTTATTTGGCTTCAATTCCCTGCGGGTGCTAGGTATGTGAAGGGTTTTGCCTTTACACTGTACCCGCATCCGTCTTACGGTTACTTGTTTGCCAAGGGGTAAAGGGGTATTTTCCCGCTTACTTTTTAATATTTTCGAATTTTGAATTTTGAAATTCGAAGAGTTGGTGAAAAGATCAGAACAGTCCAAACCTCTGAAACGTCGTGCGACGGTTTCTTCTGACTGTGTCAGGACGTGCAGGAAGTTATGGTGACGTGACAGAACATGGTCATTCCAGTCGCTTTTTCAGGCGCGTGGGCGCGATTTTTCGGGCACGTGGCCGCGAAATTACTGGCACACGTCCTTTCCACAGCTGTTGCCAGCTTGCTTTTTGCCACTTGTCATAGTTTCATTGCACATTCGATTTCTCTCTCCTCCGCATTAAATTCACCGCATTAATTGCGATTACTATATAAAGGGGTAGAGGGTTATTTGCAATTCACACTTTTCACTCCTCTTCATCTTTAAGGCGATTTCCGGCGAATACTCCTTTATTCAATCGAGCATTCTCTCGAAATCGTTCTCTTCTTTCTCTGCAAGATGTCTTCTCGTGATGCTGAAGCTATATCTGACGACAGGGGTACTGCTGGCGAGTGCCAGTGTGCTCTGCCCGGCGATCAGTACCGGTATGTTGTCAGGAAGTTCATGCTCGATCATCTCGAGCCTGAGTTTCCTGAATCCCACCAGACCGTGTATGATGCCCCCAGAGGCAAGATCGGGGTTTATGCTGCATTTTTTGTCTATGGGAATCTTAGATTCCCGTTGACAAAATTTGTTTACCGTGTCCTTGAGAGGCACAGTGTTCATTTGACCGAGCTGCACCCCATGGCGATCGCCAAGATTCGCCATTTTGAGTGGGTGTGCCGGATTTTGGGCATCGAGCCCCATGTGGACCTCCTGATGACCTTCTATACCTGGAGGTGCATCCAGGGGTGGTACACCTTGACGACCCGTATTAAGGGTCTGAAGATTTGCGACACCGAGCGCAGTCTTCGCGCGTGGAAGCAGGAATTCTTCTACATTTCTGCCCGCGCCATCCCCCTTGCCATGAAGTTTAAAAATGGCCAAGCGATACCGAGCCTTCACGCCCCCTACTACCAGGAGGCGGAATGGTTTTCGAAGATATCCCGGATCCAATCTCCGGTTTACCGGTTTGCGGAATCCGGGATGGTTATGTTAGGGATGAGCCGGGTGTGGAAAGATGCGTCTCAGGTTCCCATCCTTCTCGAATACGGTTTGAACTCTATTCCCTATGGTATGTCTTGTCTTTCTTTTTGATACAAGTTTGTCTTCTAACTGTTTCTTTTCTTTCAGAGGGAAATAATTTGGAGTCGCTTCTGTTCCCGCGGGAAACCGACGGTCCCGCGCGGATGGGTACTCGTGCTCTGGACGAGGGCGAGTTGCCCATCCCGGAGCAAACGGCGGATCGTTTTGTGGAGGTCTATCCGCTGGGCCACGAGATCCTGAGCCACCGGCGGCCAGGTAAGGCGATATTCTTTCCTCAACCCCTTAATGCTGTACCCGCTGTTGGAATTCTTGACCTGTCTTCTTCTGAGGAATCCTCAGATGCTCCTCCACTGGTGCGGAAGAAGAAAGCTGCTGCCGGCGGGAAAGGGAAGGAGAAGGCCTCCACGGCTGGTCCGGTGGTTCTCTCTGACTCGGAGTCAGATAGTGAAGAGGTGGCGGGGAACCCCGGTGGTGAGGAGACCACTGCTCCGGAGGCTACGACCGTTACCTCCGGAGAGCCAACGAAGACGACGGTGACCGGTACCAAGAGGCCGGCTCCATCGGGTTTCTCCCCGCCCGTCCGTACGTTCAGGGTCAAGAAAACCCGTAAGTACAATCATAATGTCTTTGCAGATTTATCACTATAAATTTATCTAACACTTTCTTCTTTGTGCAGGCGTGGATGTTGACGCATTCCGGGGTGAAGCGCAGGGGAGTATTTCCCCGCCAATGACGGTAGGCTCGGTCAGCCTTCCTGAGGCGTCGACCCAGGCGCCTGCGCCTGCATCCGCTGGTCCAGTTGCTCATTCCTTTGAGCCAACTGTTCCGGCAGAGATGACGTCACCGCCGGCTGTGAGTGCGATTTTTACAGCATCCTTCACAGAGCCGGCGGTTACTGCTGCTGCTTACAAGGCGGCGACCACGGCGGCGACCACAACGGCGACCACGGCGGCTGCCACCATGCCCGCGCCACCGGCACCGATGGCCGGACCATCAGGTACGCGCAGGGCTTCCCGCCGATCTTTGCCACCTTCCCGTCTGCCTGACCTGTTGGATGGATTTCCTTTAGGTTCAGGTGATGGGTTTGGCGGCTATCGGCCTGTCATTGACCCTACAGGTGCGTAGGGTTCCTTTCTTTTTCCCTTATGTTTTCTATCATCTTTTCCTTACTGCTTTTGTTTCTTTTGCAGTGTCGGATTCCAATGAAGTGTATGTTCCTCGATGGAACATACGCCGAGGAACAACCCTTCGCACACCTGTGGAGTGCGTGGACTGGGCTCGCCACGCTGCTCCTCCGGGTGCGTTGGGGGAAGCCATGGTTAGCTACCAGGAGGGTAGGCTAACTAATGAGCTTCGGGTTCTCCAGGCCCGGATGCAGCCGCGCGTCGAGCTGCTTTGTCGTGAAAACGAGAAGTTGAAAGCAGCTCGCGCCAAGGACATATCTGAGGCGCGTGCTCTTCGGGAGGAGAACCAACAGCTGGCGGCAGCTGCCGCCGACAAGGAGAAGGCCTTCAAGGCCCTCGAGGTTGAAGTTCAGGCGCGACTCGAGGCCCGCTCCAAGGCTGCCCAAGCTGTGAATGAACAGCTTCGGCTGGCCAGGGAGACTGCGCGAAACGCAACCGAGAGGGCTGCCAAGGCTGAAGCCGTTGCTGAGCCTTTGCGTGTGGAGAATGAGGAGCTCAAGGCCAAATTAGAGGCTCTCCAACGCGCTCATGATGCCTTGGCAATGGAAGATGCCAAGAAACTCCAGGAAATCCTGGACCAGAGGGGGGTGCTTGACCACACCGAGCGGAAACTTAAGGGCGTCGAAGAGGCTGCCGCAAAGGAAGTTTTACTTGCCAACCTTAACAAGAGCGAAGCCGAACGCGCCCATAACGAAGCTCAAGCTGCCCTCCAATGGCTTCTTCGAGAAGCGTTGCCTCAGGTATGTTTAGCTTTATCTTCTCGCTTTTCTTTTGTAAGAAAAGGTTCTAATACTTGTATTTTTTCTTTGTAGGTTGTGCGTCGGGTCTTTTCAGAGACCTCTTACGATGATGCTATGACCGCAGCCCTCAACGCTTCTCATGAGGATGGGGAAAAGGCCGGCTTCCTGCTTGGTCTAGGGTTTGTTGAGAAAGGCGTCCCGCCTTCCAACTTCCCTTTGTTCGATGTGGATACCGAAGCCATTTATGACCAAGCATTGAACCAATACGCCGCCTTCCCGCATCCAGTGGTGGAGAAGGTGGACGAAGTAGCTGCTGCTGATGATGGGTTAGCTGTCCTCAAAGCGTTCCTCGAACCACCCCGTTCTTCTGACGGAGCGGGTCCAAGTGGAAGCGGCCCTGAAGCTTGATCCTGAAGATCCCTTCCCATTGCTAAGATAGACTTGTATAGTTTTATTCTTTTAGGCGGGTAGTTACCCGGCCATTCTTGTAATATATTCTTGAAATATTAATCTTTTTGCGTATAAGATTGTTATTTCCTCCTTTGGGTTCCTTGCTTTATAAACTTATGACTTGCATACTTAGTTTAAATTAGCAATTTTCCAAGTGTTTAGAATAAGAACCTTTGAACGTGGTTGATAATGTGTTAAAGTTTCGCTTCCTCCTTCGTGATTGTGCGGGTAGAACCGTCACTTGCACTTGGTTGGATGGCTAAACTTTAACCTTCATCTGACCTGCGTGTAGGTTTTCCTTTTCGAAATTTCTAAGGCATTAAGATAAGTTAACCTTTGAACGTGGTTGATAATAGGAAGTCTTGCTTCCTCTTTCGTGATTGTGCGGGTAGAACCGTCACTTGCACTTAGTAGGATGGCAAAACTTTACCCTTATCTGACCTGCGTGTAGGTTTTTCTCACCTTTTGAGGATAAGTTAACCTTTGAACGTGGTTGATAACAGGAAGTCTTGCTTCCTCTTTCGTGATTGTGCGGGTAGAACCGTCACTTGCACTTAGTAGGATGGCAAAACTTTACCCTTATCTGACCTGCGTGTAGGTTTTTCTCACCTTTTGAGGATAAGTTAACCTTTGAACGTGGTTGATAACAGGAAGTCTTGCTTCCTCTTTCGTGATTGTGCGGGTAGAACCGTCACTTGCACTTAGTAGGATGGCAAAACTTTACCCTTATCTGACCTGCGTGTAGGTTTTCCTTATCCTTTTTAAGAATTTTGTTTTGAACCGGTCGACGCGCGGTTGTCGATAGGTTAGTGTTCGGTTTCCTTTCATGATTCATGCGGATAGACTGGCACTTTCATTTAATAGGATAATTGAACTCTTCCCCTTCAACTGACCTGCGTGAAGGTTTGTCAAGTTATTGGGTTCGTGCGGGTAGGACCGCCTTCCCACGCAACGACTTCACGTAATGTGAACGCCGTCACCAGTGTTGGATAGTTTAACCGTTCGACGCGCGGTTGTTGATAGGTTACTATTCAGTTTCCTTAATGATTCATGCGGATAGACCGGCACTTTCATTTTTGGGTGCTGAACTTTTTCCCCTTCAACTGACCTGCGTGAAGGTTTGTCACGTTGCTGGGTTCGTGCGGGTAGGACCGCCTTCCCATGCAATGACGACGTAATGTGAACGCCGTCACCAGTGTTGGATAGTTTAACCGTTCGACGCGCGGTTGTTGATAGGTTATTATTCAGTTTCCTTAATGATTCATGCGGATAGACCGGCACTTTCATTTTTGGGTGCTGAACTTTTTCCCCTTCAACTGACCTGCGTGAAGGTTTGTCACGTTGCTGGGTTCGTGCGGGTAGGACCGCCTTCCCATGCAATGACGACGTAATTATGCGGTGAAAACCGGCATATTAGTTCAGAAAAGTATAAATGTAAAATCATCAGCTTCGGTGTTCTTAAAGAGAATCATTTCCATTAGAAGTGGCTCTTGGCCTTTTCTTTACAAATTGGAATTGATTTACATGCAGACTGTGTAAATGAGCTCCCTTCCATGTTGGGATGGGAGTGCCATCGAGCCGATACGCACCTGGTTCGGGATCTCGTTCTTTACGCAGCATGTAGTCTCGATTTTGAAGCTGGAATTGATTCGTGTTTTCCCCAGCTGGGGTTCTATACGCACTCGCCTGCTCAGCCTTTATTACGCCACGAGGTGCGCGAGCGTCCCATCTCTGACAAATGCTTCGACCATATCTTTTACATCTATGCATTCTTCAGTGTTGTGGCCCTTTGTCTTGTGAAAGTCACAGTATTTGCTCCGATCAGCATCGTGACGATGTCGGATTATTGGAGGCTTTGGCCATGGGAGCTCTTCAGTGGCGAATATCTCAGTGACGCTTTTGGTGAGTGGCGTCCATCTGGAGTTCCTGTGCGACTGTACATTATCCCTTCCGCCCAACCGATGTTGCAAGCCGGATGAGGTGTCAAAGTTTACCCTTGACTGCCAAATGCCTAGCTTTCGTTTTTTATTTAGTCGGGCGGTGAGGACGTTGTCTTCTCTCGTCCTCTGGGTGTAGAGGTTTGTGCTCTGTGGGAGATCTCTACCCAGTTGCTTCTCTGTTTCCGCATAGCGTTTTGCTGCTGTCATGATGCCATCCCATGTGGATGGCATGCCATCTTTACCCGTTAGGGTGCGGATGAGCTCTGGGTCATGTGCGCCCTGGATGAAGGCAGCGCGAACAAGATCTTCGCTGATATTGCCCAAACTTAGCTTCTTTGAGTTGAAGCGAGTGATGAAGTTTGGCAGAGATTCATCTTCCTCTCGTATGCATTTGAGGATTGTCCATTGCTCCTCGGTATACTTTCGTTGCTGGCTGAAGTGTTGGCTAAACTTCTGTTGGAAGTCTGCCCAGTCGTAGATGTGGTTGACCGGTAGACGATCGAACCATGCTCTAGCAGCCCCAACCAGCGTCATTTGGAACATGTAACACCACGTGGGTTCCGTCCAATTGCTGACGGTTGCCCCTGCTATGAACCTGTTCAAATGATCGTCTGGATCAGATATACCGTCATATGTGCCTATGTTGGGCATTTGTTTGGCACTCTTTGGGGCGATTGCTTCAGCAATGTCCCTTGCAAATTTGGACGTTCCTGCATTTGCAACGTTTGGTCTGAACGTTTTAGAGAAGTCTCGTGGACTTCCACCTGTGCTTTCTGGTTTGAAGGCTTGTCCAAAATGCCTTTTCGGTTGGGATTCCGTTTCCTTACGCTTCCCTTTTGCCCTATGGCGAGGGTTCGCGTCGGAGTCGGATTCCTCCGAGTCATCCTCCCAGTATTCGAATTCGTCGGCCTGTTGCACGGAACGCAAGCGTTCGTCCAACTCAGCCTGGAATTCCTTTTGTCGTGCCTCCGCCCATGCCTTAACTTCATCGAGAGTCTGGCGGGGGAGTCTTCGTTTCTCAAACTGGGTATCGGTGGATCCCAGTAGGCGATCATTTACTGCACTTGCCCCAGCTTTGGTAAGTGGGGTAGTGTTCGTAAAATTTATTTCACTTGCCCCGGCTTCGGTAGTCGGGGTAGTGTTTGTAAAAACTGTGTTGCCGGTATTCCCCCTAGTAGCTGGGGTTGTGGTTACCGGAATTTCTCTAACCATCTTTGTAAAAGTTTGAAAAAACTGGAGAAAATTGTAGTTCTAGCTTTATGCACGGATGGCGCCAATGAAGAAACACTAACCGGACCCCTGACAGATTACTGGTAACCTGGGGGTTGGATAGCTGTTTCCCACGAGGGGTTAGACCCTTGGAAGATGGTTCTTCTGATAACCTGCAAAACAGACACCGTGAGCTCGTCACTGAGAAGGGGGGGGGGGTTCCTCCTTGTGACCACCCTCCGGCGTGAGAATCAGACTAGATTGCTCTTTAAATATAAAAGTATATTAAGAGATTGCTAGAGCAGATATCAGGTATATTATGATGATAATGTGATAATGTAATGTTGAGATGATCATACCATTTGGGGTATTTATAGCCGAAGGTAGGTTTCCAAGGAGGTATGGCCGGCTGCTACAGTGTTCCTGTTCATCAACAGTAGCCTACGCACGTGCCCTGCTGGTAGTTGGTGGGTAGGCAGCGGCTGATAGTGAGCAGGCCTGCTGTGTACTATTCCCTTTCCACCAACTGCCGGCTATGCACGTGGTATGACAGTAGTTGGTGAGTAGGCAGCGGCTAATAGTGATACAGTACAGGAGCATGCTGCTCGCCATACTGTATCAGTGAGCTGTCGTATCTCTGATCAGATCTTTCGCCCATACCTCGTCAGGTACAGTAAAAGATCCTTCAGTATACGGACTGGCTTATTTGGGCGGGAGTATTCCCCCTCCCGCCTCTGTGCGGGATTGCTCCCGGCTTGGCTCATTCCTTCAGGTGACACTGAATGATCGAGAGCTAAGTGCCTTGTGCGTGTAGCCATGCTGCGCGGGTGGCCTTCCCTAATGGCTTGTATCCGAGGCTGCGGGGACAGGCGGAGTCCTTCACCATTGGGAGGCATTTCCTGCGGGACCAGCTTGCGTACTGCGCGTAGGGACGTCACGTCTCTGAGCATGGTTGGTTCTGCGGATCCAGTTGGTCTCTGCGCAGACTTCCCTGTTTAAGGTGAGTCTTGCGGGTCCAACTGGGCTCTGCTGGGACCTACCTCTTCACTGGATTTTTTTGTTTGCAAGGGTCATAATTTTTCAGTGTATGTTTGTTTATATTGAGATGGTTTTATCGGGTTGGGTCACCAAAATATTTTTGCGGATCAGGTTGGGTTTTATAAAAAAACTCACTTTGGTTGATTTGAGTTGGTATGTGTTTGTTTAAAGACGATTTCAGTTATGTATCGTGATTTTAACTTAAATATTTTCACATTGGTAGGAGCCAAGAACGTGTTGTATTTGATGATGGAACAGAATCAGAGTTCATTGAAGTAAATAAGCTTTGAATTGCGATTGCAATTCTTAAATGACATACTTTATTGATAGAAATATTCAAGTTTGGATAGTTTGTATGCGAATGGATTCACTTTTAAAATTTACCAGTGGACAGCATACTTTATAGTTATTTATTTGTTTTTCATGATTATTAATGTAAAACACATGTTAATATCCTTTAAAACATAGATATATATGTCGGTGTTATCGGGACATGTCAGTATTCGTTTTAATAGTTTTTGGTCGTTTAAGCTCTACCGCAACGTAGAGGTATGTTTAGCAGTTATTGCTAAAATTGTTACTTTCTAGGAAAGGTATTAATCGTAGGGTCCTACTAGAGGCACCCCTATAGGCCCTGTATAGGGTTATACGAGGCATCTAACCCCCTATATAGCCCTATACGAGACCTATATGAGGTATGAGATGTCCCTGTAAAATCCCTAATTGTATCGAAAAGTTGTAGATTTGTTAAAGTGACAATTAAAAAGAAAGTAAAAAAGAGAAATGAGTACAAAATAAAAAAGTGGTTTAATGAGAGTGGTGAAGTAGAGTAGGAAACTTGAGAATCAAAAGTGTGTCCAATTGTTGATGCAACCCAAGTCCGTTTTAGATATTTTTGAAAGACGTGTTAATTTATTATAATTAACTAGGATAAGTGCCCGCGCGTTGCTGCGGGTACACGTAAGTTATCTCCTTGTATTGATTTGTAGTGTTTGGTTTGGTGTGTAATGTGCGCAATTTATCTCCTTGTATTGATTTGTAGAGTTTGGTGTGGTGTGTAATTGTTTATCAATGTGAGCGCGCCGATGTATGTGGATATGGTTTGTTAATGTTTTTTTTGGGATGCAAGGGGGTGTAGTTATATTATGTGAACTTTAGTTTTTATGTACTTAAATCTCTGTATATGTGTGTTATCTTCACAAGACTTGAACATCTAGAACTTCAAACATTTGTCAACTCAATCTGAATATAAACATGAGTGGAGTATTCTTCCAATACTTAATTTTGAAGTGTGAAAGACTAAAATAAACATTGATAATCAAATATCCAGTCGAGGCCCTTTCTTGCAGGTGGTATTGTTTAACATTCGCAATCCATATGCCAAAGAAATTTAACACTGAATAAAGTTCGGCCCAACCAGACGTACCCATAGGTCGATTTTATACCAAAACTTTCATTTGAAATTGCTTCTTTACCAGATATGAATTGAATAAGACGATCGAAAACTGTAGATATCCTTTTTTTTGTTCAAATGATTGGATATATAATATTTGCAAAATCCGCTTAATATGAGAAAAAAGGTGTCAAACAATGAGTTAGTCATGATCAATAATATAGTTGACAATGCCTCCAACTATACATGGCATGTGCGAAATTGCATTAACAACGAGTATTGAGAGGCCAAAACATGAAACTAATTATTCTCAAGACAGTTTATGATAACTAAAGAGGGCAACTTAACAAAAGGTTCATACAACAAAATTCTGATAAATTGATACTCAATAAAAATACTAAAGAACTAAATAACCATGTAACCCTTTGTTGTGTGCTCGCGCAAGTTAAGCTTTCACCTACGCATCCAAATATTTTTCCTTTAAAAAGATTAATCGAACTCTCTATTAAAGAAAAAAAAACAATTACAATTCACCAAAAGGCCAAAACTATTGAGCTACATAAATATGATTGTTGATGCCGCATTGCTGAATCATGAACTGATAAGTTACATTTATTTTAAAAGGAGGTAGTAAGGGTAAGACACTTAAAATGGTTCTTTTACGATGTTGGTTTAAGTCGGGTGAAGCAAGTAAAAAAAGAAATAAATAGGGAGAGAGGAAAGTTAGTTTTTGAGTTTGACCTATTAAAGATAGTAATAATAATAAGACATCAATAATCAAGCATCCAAACAAACGAATCATCAAGTTGTTGTAGAAACAGGTAGTAAGTGGGAGATAGTAAAAATGGTTTATTTCGGTAACTGCGTATATTAAAATGGAAAGAAAGTGACATCATATAGCTGGTGCAACAACGGTTTCCAAGTACACAGCACCTACACCGCCATGAAGTGAGTTGACGCTGTGGAAATATTCAAGGGGCCTCATATCAGTAGCGATTTCATAAAGTGTCCGTGAGTTACTCATGACAAACCATTTCCCATTTGTCACGTAGTGTGTAATTGAGCACCATAAACGCTCTGGTATAGGAGGAATGGGAGGAGGGGTGAAGAGATTGATCCAATGGTCTTGTCTTAGGATCCATAGCTGGAGTGTCCGATTTTGTAGACCATTTGTAACAATCATGTAAAGATCATTTTTAATAGTAAGCATTTTGGTTTCAAGAACACCATTTGTTTGAACTTGTGGGAATTGTAGCTCTATCACATGGCCAGTGAAGTAATCGAATGAAATGATAACATTTTTACCTTGTATCAAGGGTTGGGTAATTGTGTAGTACACGGTTCTACCACATTGAGTCCCAATGGACCAACAGAATTTGCGGTCTAGGTACTCTACTTTTGCTGGGAATGGTGTTTCCGTCCAAGATGCTAGTAAACGAGAGTATACATGGGCTTCGAAGGCATTTGATTTTCGGATCACGTGGATGACTTTGTAGTCGTTCAAATGGTCCCTGAAGAAAGCAACTGTATCTGTGGAGTCTACAAATATGCCTCGGCTAATAAAGTTTGATAATGTCTTGTAGGCAGTAGTGGTAGGATTCCATAAGAAAATTTCTTGTGTATCATGTACCCAAGCACATAATAGGCCATCCATGTGTGAGAGGATGGAGATGCATGTAATATCTGGGTAGAATGGGCATGTGATGGGTTTCCCTGGGCCGTATTCACCGTTTGTGAAGTCAATTGGATGAATAGTTCCAATGAGGCGATGGATGACAAGTGTTTTTTGGTTACTCCGAAGAAATGATCGATACAAATGGAGTTTTTCAAAATTTTGGGTTGATAGTAAGCCGCACCATTCCTTGCATACAACCTTAAACCGCCCAACGACTTTTGCTGGTAGTCTTGTGAGTATCTCAAGAACAACCGCGTCAGGAGACATCGCAAACACGAGGTGGGAGGCGTTTGTGGAGCCTTTAATCGATATATCTAAGTAGGATAACAAACAGAGTATCAAATACTGATAATCATCAAGTTAATAACAAGGATGTAACATGTAAATTCCATATTAGGTGACAGGACACATTATTAGTTGGATTATGAGTTTCTCATAACAAAAATTCATAATATAAAAATACCAACAGTAGTTAATCTGTCATAAAGAATCCTTTATTTTATTCTATTATATTACCCGTACCAAACCTACCTAATTCGATGCAAAGTACAATGAACACTAAGGTGCTGTTTGTTTGTGAAGACAAAAACTGTCTGCAATCTGATTTCATCTGATTTCATGTCTGCAACTGAAGATGTGGTCTGAAGGTCTGCAATCTGAATGAAAACATACCTGCTTTTGTGGTGTTGGAACCTATGACTGGAACCTTTAGTCATAGTATTATAGGAGAAAATTTGTAACGGCTCGTCATGGCAAGTAATAATATTGAATAGGTGTTCAATATAACATTTAATTGATTGGAACATGGAGATGAATGGCACGCTTTTATTGTACCATGATTAATAACGGTCGATTGGTTGATTGCAGAACAATTCAATTTTATAAACAACCAAAACCGAAGAAAGATTAGATTAGGAAACACTGTAACCATATAATAGAAGACGACAAAATCAATTGAGGAGAGAGAAAGTTAAGTATGTCGTTAACAATGGTAGTATATAGAAGACATATATGTATACAAATAGGTTGGGACATCAAGGGACAAACAACAAAATTTATAGTTCATTAAACCAAGTAAAACATAAAGAACACAAAATTCTAAGCTTACATGATTATTATTATTATATAATAATATATATATAATAATGGGGATAAAAGGTAGAAAGTGAAAGTTTGTATGGAAACAAAATCATTATGGGGTTGCTAGAGTCTCTGTATAAATAATGGCTTGTTTTCCTTTATAGTATGGCAAAGAATAGTACGAGTCGTCGCCGTCCTTAGTCGTGTCTATCTCATTTGTAAATCCATCATCTAATACAGCCATAAACTTGCCGGTTGTGGTGATGAATGTTATGGTCACCCCTGTTAGCATAGGCCTTATTGGAGGGAATACCCATACCCTTGTCCATGCATGTGATGTCATCTTCCATAAATCTATGGTCCAGTACGGGAAACCGTGAGTAACAAACATGTGGAGGTCATTGTGAATGATAAGCAAATGAGCATCTGTGGGTGTTGTTGGAAGTTTTGGGAAGGTTGTGTTATTGAGTTTCTTTGTGTGAGCATCAAAAGCCAACAACAGAACACGTTGTGTTAAATTTTCGGGTTCCACAACAAAGTACAAAACTCCGTTGTTGAATGTTCCAGTTTTCCATTGATGGTCCTTTGTTCCCAGATAGTATTCGTTTAGGGTGCCAACTTTTTTCCAGAACCCTGATCTTGGAGAGTACTTGTATAATTTTGTGATATCGCGGGGTCACGCTTTACATGTAAGAGGGCATATGCATTTGGATGTTGTAAGTAGAATCCCACAGTGTTAGATTGTGTATTGAAAATGCCTCTGGTGGTTGTGGTAGGTAGAGTTTAAAATGCGTTTGTTAATGGGTTCCATATGACCAACTTATTAGTATTGCGACAAGATAAACATATGAGGCCATTAAGAGTTGTAAGAATGTTGACTTCTTGAGGATATGCCTCGTCGGTAGTGAGACGACAATATTGGACATAGGATCCGGGAATGCTGAAGTAAGGGAGTAGATTGTGGTGCACCACGGTTTGAGCACTATAATTTTTTGGTTGTAACTTCTTTGGAAGTAGCGAGAATGGGATGTGATAAAAAAATTTTTTGAAAGTAATGAACGCCATCGTTTGCATACGGTCTTACATTGGGCTACACACTTAGGTTGGAGCCTTATGAATATGTTGTACACCAGTATATCCTTATATGGACATTTTTAATCGAAGTCGGACGGGGTCTGTACGTATGTTTGGTACATGTTTTTGCACTTTTACGCATGCCTTCCATGGGGATTTGGATCTACATCAAAAGGTGTTGTATGTTAAAAAGCCTGTGTGAAACAATATAGAATACAAAACAACAATGAATATTATTAACATAGAACCAAAGTTTGAATACGTGTATAGATATATATTTATCATAATATGGTCTCTAAAGTCCTTTACCAAATATGCTAAAAGTTTACCATAAGTTTAGAGTACTTAACAACAAGAAGCATTGCTACAACAGGTGTATGTTTCATGAAGTTAAAAAGTGGTGTGGTGTCATCAAATTATAACAGTGAGATATTGAGATATATTGTGATTTTCTCCTTCAGTTCTAACATATGAAGCAACTCGAATTCAAACACATAATAACATATAAGTAATTAAATCTTATCATTACAACAGCTGCAGTTTCTTTCAATTAGTTAAACCTAAATAAATCCTACACAAAACAGGTGGTAGTCATTTGAAGGTAACTAACATATGTGTTTTGGAATTCAAGATTTATCACTAATGCTAACTTAGTAACTCGTAGAAATAAGTAGTAAGCAAGTGAGGATAGTATCTATGAAGTAGTAGAACTATACAAATAACATAGCTAAAGGATAAAAAGAGTATGCATAGAGAAAAGAGGATGGAATGAAAGCATACCTACTTGTGTGGGGTTGGAACGTATGACTGGAAGGTTTCCTCATGATTATTATAGGAGAAATGTTGTAACGGCTATGAATTGCATGGTTTTATTGTAACATAATTGATTGGTGATTTTGATTGCACAATGATGTGTGTTGGGAGGTTGTTAATAACATTCAATTGATAAGTTACATGTAAGAAGAATTGTAGACAGAATATTTGTAGCAAAGTGTGAGAAGTTTGGTTATGAGGAGTGGGACTATGTTGGGGGTGCTGGTGAATATGAAAGTGTCTCATTGAATTCATGTATCAATATATGTATTAAGTTGTGAGTAAATGGAGTGTGGGTTTCATTTGTATTGAATATATAGGAATATAAATTGATGAGTTATTATTATTTATAATTAATATATATGTGTTTAATAGTGATTATATTTTCTTAGAATGAGGGTATAGGTCCAAAGGGTGTTAATTGGATACATGCTCCATTAATTATGATTTAAGTATAGTTAATTCACGTAGGGTGAACTACTGAAGTAGTGGGTGGGACTTTGATGAAGTGATGAAAATAGTTCAACCAGAAAGGGTTTGAAAATGAAACATAAATTATGATTGTTTTCGGTCACGTGGGCGTATTGGGTTCGTTTTGTTGTATACAGGTGAGGGCTGCTGGCTTTGAAAATGAAACATAAATCATGGGTGTTTTCGGTCTCGTGGGTGAAGTTGGTTTGTTTGTTATATAAAGGTGTGGGCAGCTGCAGATGTTGGGTTTTCGAGTTGGGCTAGTAGCTTACTAGGCTGACTGCTGGTTTTGAAAATGAAACATAAATAATGGTTGGTTTCAGTCATATGGGCATATTGGGTTCGTTTTGTTGTATAAAGGTGGGGCCTGCTGCACATGTTTGTGTTTCCCAGTTGAGTTTAGTAGCTTACTGGGCCGACCTGGCTGTTGGTTGTCTGATGTATTCTTGTTAATAAATATTGCTTTTGTTTGATGTTAACAAACAATTAGTTTGAAAAGTAAGTTGGTATATCAACAATAAGTAAACTATCATGAAGATGATAATAACTAAGTAAACTATCATGAAGATGATAATAACTCTGTTGGTGCTGTAATACAAAGCCTAATTCAAGATAATTGTTACAAGTAGAAGAAAGTAAGATCATTCCTGACCATGATATGACCTTGCATTTTAATCATCACAACCTTATTATATTGCAAATAAGTAGTGCAACACTCCACATATAGTTATTAGTAATTACCATAGTAAGACGGGTAATTTATTAATTATTAGTAATAATAACCTCCACAAATGATATTATTTTAAAACCAACAATACACATAACTTGTGTTTTAGCTCTTTAAAAACTTGGGGAGACAATACTCTCCACGTAGACCATGCCTCGATGCCCACGAAACCAACTGACTGGGTAGAAGCATTCGAAGGTATTGTTGTCGATTGTTATTTCATAGAGTTTATTTGTCCCACTTATAACAAACCAATTTCCTTTTGTCATGTAGTGTGTGATGTGTAGCCACACTGAAAACGAAATTGGTGGTATTGGAGGGACTGAAAACATGCTAACCCATTGTCCTTCCTGAAGGGCCCATATTCCGAGGGACATATTCTGCATACCAGTTGTAAGGACCATTTGGATGGTGTTCTGGACGTTTGCTAGAAGTCCTTGGAAGATGCCAGATGATGAGACAAGAGGGAAGGGCAATTCAGTAATGGCCTTTGTGAGGGTGTCAAAGGCAATTACAACATTCCTACCAACAACCCAACACTCGCAAATAGTGAAGTATAAGTTGGTCCCACAGAAGGTGCCTGGTGAGATGTAAAATGTGCGTTTTGCATATTCAGGATTAGTTTGGAAGGCGATGTTTTGCCAGCTCCGCGAGTTCCTGGAGTAGACACTAGCTTTAATAGTAGGTGGTGTTTGCGTTATATGAATGATGTTGTAGTCGTTTGCTAGCCGTTTGTATAATCCCACTGCACATGCATTGTCTGAATAGTAGCCATGTCCAGCAGTTGTTGACAGATGGGTGTGTGCAGTAGTAGTTGGATTCCACAAAACCATTTCCCTGGTTTCATTCAAGCAAACACACAATAGACCATCCAAGTGTGCTAGTATTTCTACATCCTCGAGGCCGTTCTGGAATGGGAAGGTATTTATTGTCTCTGGACCATAACTGTTGTGTTCCAGGTTCATTGGATAAGTTGAGTAGTTGAAGTCACGTATTAATATTGTTCTTTGGTTTTTGGCAATGCACAAGCGGGAGTAGTGAGCGTCCTCAAACTGCGGTGTTGATATCATGTCACGCCATACGCTGCACACAGATTTACATTTAAGAACGTCGATGGCATCCAAACATGTTTGTATGTAGAAGATTATGATGTCTAGAGGTAAGTTGGCCATATTCGTGGCCAGTAGTTGTACCTGCAAAGTTGAATGTCTAATGTTAGAATGTCAAAAAAGACAGTAGTAAGTCTGAAACATTGCAAAGTTAGTAACAATGAATGCAGTGAGGCGGGTCTAAAATCCAAGAAGTTAAAATATGTGTGTCAGTAACTTCAACTGAACAGAATACGTAGAGGAAAGTGGAGGTAACGAAAACGTACCGATGGTGATGCAATGGTTGTGGGGTTGGAAGCATATGTGCAAACTTCGGTCATACTTATAGCATTGGAGCCTTTAATGTCATTAATAATAACCGTTAATAATTGTTGACCTTAATGGATTGTGTGTTACATTTTTTTGATATAGGAATATAAATTGATGAGTTATTATTATAATTAATATACGTGTTTAATAAGAGTGGTTAATTTGTTAGAAGGATGATAAATGGGTATTTATATTTCTTGTAACCGAAATTGTCAATATCATCATGTAACTAATTCAATAGTAGTAAGAATTATATTATATATATCATATATATATAGAAATATATAACTGTTAATGAGTTATTATAATTAATACGTGCTTAATACGTGTGGTGATGTTGTTAGAAAGATGGTAACGGTGTGTTTATATATCTTGTAACCGAAATTGTCATTCATTGTATGGTTCAATGGGTATTAATTGGATATATAAATTTATGTGTTCATAATATAATTGAAAATAGATATGTTAATAAATTGACTTGCAAAACTAAAGCATAATCAGAGAAGAAAATGTAATTTGAATCACATTTAGCGTCAATCAATCTCATATTACGAGTGTAAATATTTTTGAAGTTAAATTAAAATATAGTAATTATTATAAGTTACATTTCAGTCTTGGATTTTCAACAAAGTGTAATGCACCATAATAAAGCAACTGTAAACAGGTCATGTAAATAACCAAACTAAACAAAAACAAAGCTCCAAAGGATTTAGGTTGAGTAATTCTGTAGTGTGTTATTTGCAAAAGGCCATCGGACTCGGCCCCATGGATGTTATTACATGTTGATACTTGATATCACAATTACCTAGAATAAACAAACAGAAACCTGCAAAAGTTCAATAAAAGTGCCTTTAGGTGTACTAAACTCACACCTTAATAGACAGCAACAGAAGAATTTGAAAAATGGTTAGTATAAGGTGATTGAGATTGGTTAGATAAGTATAAGTGTTTGTGGACGTTTGTTAGGAATGTGATGTTGGAGTGTACTTGTTTTGTGTATAACGCAGGTTGTTACTCCTGTAAGACCTCGCGATACACAACATTAGAGGTGTACACACCAGGCTCAGTGAATTCCTTAGCTGGTTGAATCAGAACTTTGGTGTTCTCTTGTGAGGTGCCCCGTGACAATGCAACGTACAACTGGCTATGCGAGAACACAGATTCTAGTAGGTATATACCTACGTAAGGTAATGTTTATCCCTGTGATTTGTTGATGGTCATCGAGAAACTGAGTCTTACGGGGAACTTTGTTCGTTTAAGTTTAAATGGGAACATGTCATTTTCAGATACGGTGAGTGGGATCCTTGGTAGAAACACTCTTTATCCTTGGTATTCTCCAATAGATATCTCTGCACCAATCACATTACGCTGGAAGGATTTGCATGTTCCGTTGCAGAGGCCATTTGATAGGTCAATGTTTCTTAGCAACATGATAGGACATCCTAGCTTTAACCGTAGTTTGTGAGGTGGCATTCCAGTAACAATGAGGGAGTTGAGGAACTCAGTTGGATATAAATTTTGGGTGTCATCCTCCTCCGTGTCAAAACTATAGTAGATTTGTTCCTCCCCTTTCGTATATGTCAATCATATGATCATTAATGCGGTCGACATCCTCATTTTTAGTAGTCAATATTGCACGTGAAGTCATGTACTCGGTGGATCTGGCATTTGCCTGCAGGTCAGGGAATATGGTGTTAACCAATTCTTTAATGGATGCCTCCTGAGTGGTAAAGGGGATTGACATGTTCTGGGGGATTCGGATGAACATTCCATCTACACACAGTTCTTTGCCATCACCAACTCTTAACAGGTATTCTGAGAACCATGGATCGTTTAATGCGCGCATGTTTATGGACAGACTACGCCTTTTAGTAGCCGACCACAGGGGTGACATGGGTAGGCTGGTATCAACAATCTGTGCTCGGGTCCCCCTTTTCACAACCGGTAGTACTTGCCGAAAGTCGCCACCCATAACTATTAATTTCCCACCAAACGCAGCACTAATTGATGTGATGTCCTGCATTTTGCGGTCAACTGCCTCTATGGATTGACGTTTAGCCATTGAGGATTCGTCCCATATGATTAACCGGGCTGAGTTGATCAACCTAGCCGTTCCACTCTGGTTTGATAAGCCGCACGTTGAGTTGTTAGTTATGTCAAGTGGGATTTTGAACCTGGAGTGGGCAGTCCTACCACCGGGCATGTTATTTGCAGCAACACCTGACGATGCCGTTGCAAGTGCAATGAGGCCACGACTACGGACAGTAGCTAGCAACGCCTTGTACAAGAAAGTTTTCCCAGTTCCCCCAGGTCCGTCTATAAAAAATAAGCCTGGTATCTGATTGTCAACATGGTACAGTATCTCATCATACACCACCTTTTGGTCAGAGTTAAGCGACCCTATCTCCTGTAAGTGTGTGGGGTCAACCACGATATCCAACTCTTTCATCGTTTCACGATCTGTTATGTCAAGCCCATTAGTGTCATTTGTGAAGTTTGGTAGATCAAAGTCAGCTTTTGATTTTCCCATAGACTCTAGGTACCCCATGATCTCCTGGAGGACGATATTTTGGATGTGGCTATCATTTGTACAATGCCTACGATGATCCTCTGAGAGGTTGTTGTAATGGTCAAGCCATAGTTTGCGCACATCCCCTGGTTCACAAAAAACCAGAATTGTGGCAAATAATCGGCGAAGGGCACTGGGGAACTGGAATAAGGCAGCCTCGTCAATGCACTGTGATAAGCTGTTATGATTTGCAATTAACCCTCTCTCTAAAGCGGCTTTGCGAAATGTAGGGTGTTCCACGCTGTCCACTGTTCGCAGGTCTTCAAATGAACACTATCCTCTAACATGTGTTAGAAGCAACCGCAAGAAGTACCTTTCACCTTCTGCAGAACTTGTAGAAACAATGCATCCTACTTGTGGTCTCTGAGACCGAGGATTCCATTTGCGGGTGGCTTTATTCTAGATATAGTGAGCTGGGAAGTCTTTGTACAAGTGTTGTCGTGCAGCCGTGTTGGAAGTGTTCATTTTGAAAAAAGCAGTTAGCATTGTGTATCTGTCCCTTTCCCGGTCAACAATGTGTGTCAAATTTGCGTTTTCTGTGAAAGTGACTGTTTGATGGTTAGGCAAGTGAAGCTGTAATGGTAATACAGGAGGGCTTATTTATGATAGGGGGAATGAAAATATACGCCACATTGCCTCCGATGGTGATATGTACCGTGCGTCTTGAAAGTCTCTTATTTCGTTGATAACAGCCGTTTCATTATCGGGGTTTATTTCAATAACTTGTTTGTTATGTCCCTTATAGATATACTTGAACAGATACTTGACAGACTTTATGCTGGAACATATCTCGAGGTTAATGTGGCAATTCAACATCATCAAGAGTTTTGGGTTATATGGCACAACCCATCTGTTATCCAATGATGATTGTCCCTGTACATGAACTGTTAAGCCGGTGTCTCGCCTTCGATAAAGTGGGTATGCGTCTTTTCCCTGGGTGGTGTGTTTGTTAAACTGGCGAGGGTAATGGAATCTGCATTTCTTTGGTTCTCCTTCCATACACGGGCTACTCATTCGTAAGGCCCCACACGGACCATGTATCATGTGATTGGTAACAACCGCATGAAGTTGTGGGTGTGTTTGAGGGTTTTCAGCGCAAACAAATTTATCATACTGATCAGCAGTCCGAATCTTGTGGAGGGGGTGCATTATCAAAAGGAAGTGGGCATGTGGCAAGCCACGCTTCTGGAACTCAATAACATGTACGTGTGCTTTCACCTCGCCCAAAATGTGTTGCTAAAATAAAAGGGCCTTTAGGTCCTCCACTTTTGCGCGAAAAACTCTAGAGACAAGATCTGGTTTGTCTTGTGCCTGTTGTCCTGGTTTTAAATTTTCAGAGATTTCTGGCCACTGTGGGTTGCACGTCATTGTCAGAAAGAAGTCCGGTTTACCGTCATCATGCACTAATGCCATAGCGTCCAGGAAACGTCGTCGCATATCACGAGGGCCACCTATGAACGTGGCTGGCAGAAGAATCCGCCTACCAATGCGATTTGGCTGTACGTCACCTCCATTTACGCAATCGACAATGCCTTGATACATTTCAGCTCTTATTTTTGTCTGGTTTAGTGCATAGTATTGTAACCTAGATGTCTCAATCTTGATGTATATATCAACCGCATACTGTTGCAACAACCTTCCCCCAAGCAGAATTAGGTTTTCTGTAGGACGGATTTGAAACTTGTAACAGTAGTATTCCCGCATTGCAACTGTCTTCCTAGAATTATTTGTAGCCGGCTCTGAACAATGGTAACAGGCAATTAGTAATAGCGAGTTGAAATGTTATTGTATATATTGGAACTGTTATTTAATAATCAAAAGAAGAGAAGAGAAGCAAGGGTTGTTTCTGAGTTTAAAGGTTGAAACAAGAGAGAGAATTTAGAAGATCCGATTAACAAAAGACATTATAGTTTGTGAAAATAAATTACATTTTTTTATGGAAGTTAGGACGAGAGATTACTTTCTCTGAAATCCGTTAATTTTGAGAGAAAAGTGAGTATGAGAAATTAGTAAAAGGACCCAGATAAGACAACGTTAGTGTGCGTTTTTAAGAGAAACTGTGATTGCTTTAAAATAATTACATAAGTACAAAAAATACAATCCAGATTGTATTTAAGAGAAGGAAGGGCTATTTTGGAATAAGTTAAGAATTAAAATATTACCCAACGGTTCATGTATTTACCATTGTGAATGTAATTAGATCAACAAGTTGGTTATTACAACTAAAAAATAGAAGGAAGGGCTATTTTGTCGTTAGTTGGGCATACCGGTATGACTGGTACAGGTGTGGGTGGTGGGTCAATGCATGCAATGTTATTGTTTTCTTCATTAGGTCTGTTGCTGTTGGGTGTGGGTGTTGCCGAGAATCAAGAATGTTATTTTTTTTGTAAATAGAAACCATTAGTATAATTTATAGTTAAATCATATGAGTAGTGAAATAGGTTATGAGTGTATCCTGGATTTGTCGTTTTGCACGTTTGGTTGTTGAAGCCTTTGTTGGAGCAGAATTCACGTTTGTGTTGATTTGGGTAGCATGACATAATTTCCTTTTCTCATAGCGCTTTGTTAGTGCTGTACTTTTTTTTTCATCAGTACCTTGTTAAATATATGCGAATCAAAATGGTGTGTGTAGATATGTAACAGGAATGTGAGTATTGGAGCTTTAGATTTACCATTTTCCGAGTGGTTGGTTTCTTGTTTTGTTTCCTGGTCTCGAGCCAGCCACATACCTTTTCTGAAAGGTTGTGATGTATTTGTAGTTTTAACATGATATATAGAGAAGTAAGTCATTATAGAAGAGAAAGTTGCATTTGCGTGATGTACTTGTTCTCTTCTTCATATGCAGCACAAGTGTTTTTTGTTTCTAACATCCTAAAACTTTGATTAGAAGAATTGTAGGTAAAATATTTCTAGCAAAGTGTGGGAAGTTTGGTTATGAGGAGTGGGACTATATAGGGGTGTTGGTGTATATGAAGCTGTTATTGAATGCATGTATCAATATAACTATTAAGTTGTTAGTAAATGGAGTAATTGAATGCATGTATCAATATAGGTATTAAGTTGTTAGTAAATGGAGTGTGTGTTTCATTTTTATATTGAATATATAGGAATATAAATTGATGAGTTATAATTATAATTAATGTGTTTAATAGTGGTTATAATTTCTTAGAATGAGGGTAAAGGTCCGAAATTGTCATTGAGTGTAGGGTTGAATGGGGTGTTAATTGGATATATTCTTCATTAATTGTTATAGTTCATAAGTATAGTTAATTCACGTAGGGTGAACTACTGGAGTAGTGGGTGGAACTTTGATGAAGTGATGAAAATATTTCAACCAGAAAAGTTTTGAAAATGAAACATAAATCATGGTTGTTTTCGGTCTGGTGGGCGTATTGGGTTCGTTTTGTTGTATAGGAGTATGGCCTCCTGAACATGTTAGTGTTTCCGAGTTGGTTGTATGATGTATTCTTGTGGATTTATAATAAAGATTGGTTTTGACTGACGTTAAAAAATATAAGTAGTTTGAAAAATAAGATGGTATCGTTCTCATATGGTTTACAAAGTGGTGTAAATTAATGATTTGCGCTATAAAAACATGTGAAGAACAATATATAATATAAGCTTATTATGATTAACATTGAAGGGTGTAAATTAGTACATTAGTATAAGCTAATTTGGTAGTTCAAAAGAGAAGGAAAAAAGAAGGTTTTGGATATTATATTCCAATTTTGTCCTTAAATAATATAATAATAACATAAAAGTGCATCAACCTAACATAGCAACACAAGTCATTTAATATAAGTTGAATGAACGATTATTATTTTAAAAGCAATCGTATGGGTCACATCTCATGTTTCAATATGGTGCCTGGGATCCTTGGTAGAAAGACTGTTTTTTCTTGGTGTTCCCCGCTAGCCATGTCAGCGACAACGACGTTATGCCCGAACGCTTTGCAGATGAGCCTTGTTCTATTACATAGGCTATTTGATATGTCAATGTTTCTTTGTAAAATGATAGGACATCCAATCTTTAATTGTAGTTTGGTTGTGTTGATGGTGGATGTGGGTGTTGCTGAGAACCAAAAAATTGTTTTTTGTTAATTAAAACAAACCATATAATTTGTATATTATATGAGCAGTAAAATACGGTGCGGGTGTACCTAGATTTGGTTCATTCGGGAGTTTTGTTGTTGAATCCTTTGTTGGAGCATAACTCGTGTTTGTTTTGCTTGGTGGTGTATGAGTTTTCCTTTTGTCATAGGGCATTGTTGGTGTGGGCTTTGTTGAGGCAAGGTGTGTGGGAGGTTTGGTTTTAGTTATGTTTAGTTGGATCATATAGATAAACCCAAAATAATAATTATTTCATATTTTTTTTCTTAAACGAGATTACAATATATAGAAAAACAAAATCATAAAAATAGAAAAAGATAAATAATAAAAAAACATAATTTGACTATAATAAGGAAACTAAATAAAAAGATAAACCTAAAATAATAATAACAAACTTAATAATATAATAGGATCGTATCATAGCCATTTTACCAAAGACCGAAATGTTAGTTATTGAATTTTGAAAACTGTTTGTTTTAGTTTTCTCAGTTTTGTCATCTAGGGTCGAAAATTTTGAGTTGAAAGAAGAAAAAATTGTCAAAAACAATGAATTTAGGTATGAATTTGTTTGTAAGTTATTAAATGTCTTAAGGTATTGAGAGTGTGTTCACAAGAACCAGCATTTGGTGAAATGCAAGATATCATTGCGGTCCTTGTAGGAGTATATATTGTATAGTGCAGCTAAACGAAGATGCCAATTCCTAATAACTACAACTATTGAATTTCGACTTAATATGACAAGCCTTACAACATGGCAAGTGAAAAAAGTGTGAATGAAAATGTTTAGAAGTTATGAAACTTAATCTGAGAGTGGGCTATAGGCCTTATTAAATTTAGATTGAAGCCTTTCTCTGTTTTATAAAATATAAACATTTATCATATTTTTTATGCATATTCATAATTATAATTTTTATATTTAACATATATGTCATTTAAATTACTTTATCACAATTCTTTGTAGTAATAACTAAAGTTATACAAATATATAGTATATTAAGTAAAATTATATAAATAACTGGTTTGTATGGACTTGCGAGCGTACTCAAGCTCAATAAGTGAAGCTCAGTCTTAGGTCCATTTATAAAATGAACTTGTTTTTAGGCTTGGTCTTGGGCCTGTTTTTTAGGCTTGAGTTCATTTAAGCTCGACTTGATTCAAGCAACTTTTTAACAATTTGGTCTTAAATAGCTGATAGAACATTATGAAATGTTTACCCTCCTAATCAAACTTAAACTGATTCATTCAATTTGAAGCAACAATTTTAATGTGGAAATTAGTTCAATTTTTAATTTTGTTTGGTAGGTCTAGAATCACCCCTATGAGACCATGACATCGACCGTTGCTAAAAATGAAATATAACCAAAAGGTGACTACAAAGTATAAGTATCATGTGCACACACGTTGAGCCATTCACGCACGTGCAACACATGCCCAAATTAGTGTTTAGGTTCTTCACTTCTTCATATGTATGATTGCGAATTTGAATATGATACTGAATTTGAATTAGTTTGTGGCTTGAATTTTTTTAAAAGTGTAGGTCCTCTAGATGGATCTCAAGACTTGACTCGGATCAATCCGAGTTGTTGGTTAGCGGAAATCACCAACGACACTCGGATCTCAGATCTTAGTTTGTTATTACAAAAGAAAGAAAATGAGAGGAGAGGTTTTGGAGAGAGAGAAACTTTATTTTATTGAAGTAGTGAAGAGTTGTTGTGGGGAAATGGGTTAAGTGGCCTTTATATAGGGTCCCCATTTCTCCAAAGTTTACACAATAAACTTACAAAATAAACGTACCGAGTACGTACTCCACCGACTAAAAGCAAACTAAAACACATATACAATCCTAAAAATAATATAGAATATTGGCCCTACAATCTCCCTCTGGGATTGAGTATGTCGAGGAATCTTCGTCAAGTTCTTTGCTTCGTCTTTATTTCTTGAAACTTAGTACTTGTCTTGATCCAGGATCTTGAACCAGATTGGATCTTGAACAGTTCTTTATTTTCCAGTCTTATAGACTTGAATTTCAATCTTATTTTCTGGGAAGGATCGGCAACAGCAAATTTTAGAAACATCAGATGCGGGAGGCTCGACATCTAATTTTCTTTTGTTGACTTTCTTGAGCCGGCTGGTTTCATTCCTTGTCTTCAGACACAATCAGTTCATCTTTAGGTTCAACCACCAACTCTCACGTTCTCGTCTTCTTTTAAGCACTTTAGCATCTGCAACTCCAAGCAGACTTGATCTTGATCTACCTGCCCATCTACACCTACACAAAACTTAGAACGAATAAGATTCGTTCACAGACCCTCTCAAGGGTCAAAGAAGAATTTTCCTTTTCAAAACAAGCTCTTGGTTTGAAGTGTTTGCAGAATAACCTGAAATTTTATTTTCAATCTCTCAACTTGTAAATGATTTGTTTAAGTCCCAGGTTTCCAACAAACATTGCATGAACGACCTTGATAACAAAACACATGATTTTGAATTAAAACAAGGTTTAATAAAATATGTACGAACATAATAAAAACTTAAAATCTTTTTGACATTTTCATATATTTTAATATTACGAAAATATATACATAATATTTTGAAGTTGAAATAAAAATTAAAACAAAAATAAGATAGGACTAAAGATGAAATTAATATTATATATAAAAAATATTTACTTTAAACGTTTACTAAATTATTTTTCTGAGAAAGATCACAACATGGAATCACATTATCTGTTAACGTTCTAGATCACACTTCTCTTTGGACATTATTATGCCAAGAACCCAAAGTCGATTGTAGATATAATTTGTCCACTTTAAACTTAACAAGTATTTTGATGTCAACATGATACGTTAAGGTACAATTAGGCACAATGCTCGTGTGGTCCCCATTTAATCCGACAAATTACAGACTCCATCATACCTCGGGCTTAATTTGCTTTCATATGTCACCTCAACTTGACTTAAACATTTCTTAGTTGATCACAGTAATCTTATTAACACACTTGACACTTTGACTTTGTGCACTTGAAACTTTGTACACTTAACTCGATCTAGAAAGATTAAAATAAAGCAGAAGTTCAGGCCATAACAATCAGGTCGGATAATACTATATTATCGCGCAGAGAAAGTCCAAGGCTTGAACAAAAGAAAGAAAATAAAACAAAGCAAAAGATTCAGGGCCTTAACGATCAGGTCGGATAATACAATATTATCGCGCAGGAGAAAGTCTAAGGCTTGAATCAAAATAAATGAAGAAATAACGCAGAAGTTAAAATTCCTAGAACTAACTCTTTTTCTGACTCTTTTTCTTGATTTTTCTTTTCTGACTCTTTTGTTTTTCTTTTTCTTGCTTTTCTTGACGCTTTACTTGACTCTTTTCTTGACTCAATAAAAATTAAAAATGACACTAATTTTTCATAAGACAACTGTGATAAGGTAAAGAGATGCTTGGGTATGACATGTTTAATTGCATTTCAGCCTTCATTAATATGACTTTAGTTGGAGTCGGCAACCGCTTCATAACGTGTAACCACTAGCATAGGCATATATTTAAGTTTATATCACTATGACACTTACTCATTTGTCAAGCCTATCTATACATCAAGCAATGATCTTGTTGGCTTTTGATCTACTCTTTTCATGTGCTAGAATCGTTAGAGATAATTTCTTATCATTTTCCAATGGTCGGATCAATTTCTCAAAGTTTTAAAAATTTTAAATATCCGGCCCCCTCTAAGCAGGAGCTCCCTCTAAACGTGAACCAAGTGTGATGGAACCAAGTGTTCAAGTCGATCAAGCAGATCTGCCTCCTGCAGAACCAAGTGTGATAGAATCTGTCCCCACACCTCCCTCAGAAGAAGACAATCAAGGTCCTGCAATGGAGACTGTTGCATCATGTGGGGACCCTATATAAAGGCCACTTAACCCATTTCCCCACAACAACTCTTCACTACTTCAAGAAAATAAAGTTTCTCTCTCTCCAAAACCCCTCCTCTCATTTTCTCTCTTTTGTAATAACAAACTAAGATCCGAGATCCGAGTGTCGTTGGTGATTTCCGCTAACCAACCACACGGATTAATCCGAGTCAAGTCTTGAGATCCATCTAGAGGATCTACACTTTTAAAAAAAATTCAAGCCACAAACTAATTCAAATTCAGTATCATATTCAAATTCGCAATCATACATATGAAGAAGTGAAGAACCTAAACACTAATTTGGGCATGTGTTGCACGTGCGTGAATGGCTCAACGTGTATGCACATGATACTTATACTTTGTAGTCACCTTTTGGTTATATTTCATTTTTAGCAACGGTCGATGTCATGGTCTCATAGGGGTGATTCTAGACCTACCAAACAAAATTAAAAATTGAACTAATTTCCACATTAAAATTGTTGCTTCAAATTGAATGAATCATAAGTTTTATTAGGAGGGTAAACATTTCATAATGTTCTATTAGCTATTTATGACCAAATTTTTAAAAAGTTGCTTGAATCAAGTCGAGCTTAAATGAACTCAAGCCTAAAAAACAGGCCCAAGACCAAGCCTAAAAACAAGTTCATTTAATAAACGGACCTAAGACTGAGCTTCACTTATTGAGCTTGAGTACGCTCGCAAGTCCATACAAACCAGTTATTTATATAATTTTACTTAATATACTATATATTTGTATAACTTTAGTTATTACTATACAAAGAATTGTGATAAAGTAATTTAAATGACATATATGTTAAATATAAAAATTATAATTATGAATATGCATAAAAAATATGATAAATATTTATATTTTTTAAAACGGAGAAAGGCTTCAACCTAAAATTAATAAGGCCAATAGCCCACTCTCAGATTAAGTTTTATAACTTCTAAACATTTTCCTTCACACTTTTCTCACTTGCCATGTTGTAAGGCTTGTCATATTAAGTCGAAATTCAATAGTTGTAGTTATTAGGAATTGGCATCTTCGTTTAGCTGCACTATACAATATATACTCCTACAAGGACCACAATGATATCTTGCATTTCACCAAATGCTGGTTCTTGTGAACACACTCTCAATACCTTAAGACATTTAATAACTTACAAACAAATTCAGACCTTTTATTTAATAGGCTTTGAACATTTTTAATTACTTCGGCTTTGCTGAGGTTAGGGGTTTTCACGCAGGGGAGTAAATGGCAACAAGATGCACGTGAAATGGACTAGAAGTGGTTGCATGTGCACTATTCGCCCAGCACGTCGCTTGCCTTTTATAGTGTTTAGGTTTTGCAAGTCTTTAGCATCTTCTTTCTTATGATAGTATAAAGGTTTTGCAAGTTGATTACAAGGAACTTGGTACTTCATATTTATTGTTAGTGTCATTATAGTAAGGTTCCTCGACATACTCAATCCTAGAAGGAGATTGTAGGGTCAATATTCTATATTGTTTTTAGGATTGTATATGTCGTTTTAGTTTACTTTTAGTCGGTGTAGTACGTACTCGGTACGTTTAGTTTGTACGTTTATTTTGTAAGTTTTGGAGAAATTGGGACCCTATAAAAGGTCACCTACCCATTTCTCCACACCAACCCCTTTTCACAACTCTTGGAAATAAAAATAATTTCTCTCTCTCTCTATCTTCTTCTTCTTTCTTTCAAGCAAATAAACCAAACAAACTAAGATCCGAGTGTCGTTGGTGATTTCCGCTAACCAACAACACGGATTGATCCGAGTCAAGTCTTTAGATCCATTTAGAGGACCTACAGTGAGGATAACAGAAATTGAAACGATTCTTAGAATTTTGGGGTTGTGAAAAGAAGATATATTTATACGAGTGTAAGACCATGTTGTTTTCCGTGTGGCACGTTTAACAAGTGTAATTCACATGTTAAACGTGCTATGCATCCAACTTGTTTACTTTTAATGGCGTAAAAAATGTGTCAAACTGCTAATAACACAAACATTTTCTCTAAAACCCAAACCCATTTAAGTTCTTATCTCACTATTTGAAATAATCTGATCTTGTCATAATTAGTTACTAGTCCTAACTTAAACTAATGGTTACTTTAAACCATGATGAATTCAAATAGGCCTTAGAGTTGTGCTAACAATGTGCTTATTTTATGTAAAGCCAATTCGTCTAAAGGTTGCTTTGTCTAATTTAATTATAATGCTTACAAGAAACTATCATCATTTTGGTTTAGAAATAGATCTAAAAGTACACAATTTGGTCGAATTTGTGTAAGTTTATTTTCATGTAGGTTGCTGCTGTTGTGGTGTGGGTTGTCGTCCGGATTGTAGAGGCTTCCTTTTGGCGGGTGTCGGTTGCTTATAAAATATATTGTTTGAAGAAAAATGTTATTGAAGATAAATCTATATAGGGAGTGATTAACATTAATATGCAAAAAATTAATTATTTTTAAACAAAAAAATATTATTTTCATTTTCATTTAAAGAAACTTAACTTCTTTCCGGAATGTTGTCTAATAACTTATTTGCAAAAGATGTACGTACAACATCCATCAATATTATTGAATAATGAATTTAATTTAAAAATACTAGATATATAAGATGTAATAATAAAAAACCAACAATATTTGTAGTTTACCGACACACATCTCTAGAGAATTGTTGTCTTGAGGGGAGAGAGTATGGATTCCTTGGGTACTTGGGTATATGTGGGTTTGGTAACATACCTCCGAATGCTTCATTCCAAAAAGTGGTTTAACCAAACATTTATACCCTTTTTATTATAAATTGGGCCCGACGGTCCCGAACATTACTATATATTATTTGACATGTAATAAACAAATACAAATATAAAAGTTTTAGAGTATGTTTGGTTGAAGGTAATAGAATGAAAGAGGAATGAAATGGGAGTGAATGGAATGGATAAGGAAATGAAATAGATAATTACTATTTCTTTGTCTGGTTTGGTTAACCTATAGGAATGAAATGAATTCTTACCTTATGTTTGTTGGTATCCAAAAAAATTGTAGGAATGAAATAGAAATAAAAAAAAAACACTCCCATCTCAAAATAAATTTTTTTTTACCAAAAAAAAAAACTACATTGGTGAAGGTGGTGGTAGCTATGGTGATGAAAATGGTGGTGGCGACGGTGGTGGTGGTGGTGGTGGTGGTGGCGGTCAGGTGGCAGGGGCGATGGTTGGTGGCGGTGGTGGTGGCGTTGGTCAAGCGATGGTAGTATTGGTATTGATGGTGATGGTAGGGTGGCAGCAACAGTGGTGGCGATCAGGCAACGACAATGGTGGTGGCAGTGATGGCCAAGCGAAGGCGATAACAATGGTTGTGGTGGTTACCGCAACGATGGTGGCGGTGGTAACGCTGGTTGTAAGGTGGTGGTGGTGGTGGCGGCGACGACGGTGGTGGTGGTCGCACTGGTGGTGGCGGCGGTGACGGTGTTGGTGGTGGCGGTCAGGTGGTGGTGGCAGTGGCGATGGTAGTGGCGTTGGTTGTTGTTGTTAAGCGGTGGTGCTGTTGAGAAAGTAAGGTGAATGTGGAATAAAATGAAAAAAAAAAAGAAGGGGGTGAGAAAGAATGGTTTTGATGGAATTGGATTTCACGTGTAATAGATGATTTCATTCCTTTGAGCAACCAAACATCACTTTTTTCATTTTCACGCAATGAATCATTCCATTCCTCATGTCATTGCTGCATACCAAACGATACTTTAATTATCTTTCGATTTTGCATATCTCAGGTTTATTTAAAACTAGTGTTTTACGCAGAGGCAGGTCGGTAAAACACGGACGTTGATAAATCCAAGTGTTGTCGGTCTCGGATGTTGAGGTGGTGAGTCGACGCGAATTCAAACATTATCAGTTGCGCTTGTTACGTATAGACACCGTTGATAAAACCAAAGCGTTAAAACCTAAAAAATAAAGTTTTCAAAGTAACATATAAACAAAAAATATATTCGACGGTTATTTGGTTGGTAAACCCCTTGACGGTGGTAAGCGTTGCGGGTCCTATAGAGTCCATTTCGATGCTATACGTATTTTGAATTTGTTAGCTAATTATTGTTTGTATTTTATTTCATTTGGTCTTTTATGTATATTTGAGCCTAAAGGCCTGTAAACAAAGCTCATGCTGGGCCTAATTGGAATAAAGAAATGCAAACTAACTTTTGGAAATTCAAACTCTCTCTCTACCTTATCTTTTCATCCGCTCCTCACCATCTTTAGTAAATAACACAAACACATAATAAGATCTGAGATCTTGGTCGTTTGCAGGTGATTTCTGCTATCCTACAAAGATTGATCCAAGAACTTGTTGTAAGATCCGGTATAAGGACCTACAGGTCCCGGATGTTGCGGCGGTAAGTCGACATGAGTTAAGTCTGTTTCGGTACTTTCATTATGGTACCGGAGCTAAAAAACGAAAAAAAATATAAAAGTTGAGATGGACCAACGGGGTGACGACGGTTGGTAAGCTCGGACGCTGGTAAATTCCCGAGCATTGTTGGTCCCAGGCGTTGAGACTGTGAGTCTACGCGAATTTAGTCGGTTTCTATTCTGTTCGTTACGGTATTGGAATAAAAAAAATTGACAAGGACAAATACGGTGCCGCAAAGTGGCCCAATCGAGACTTAACGACACCAAACTTGTTAATTGCTATATATAAATATATATATAATAACAGGTTAATAATATAAAAACTAAAATGTTTAATCTTATTTTACATTATTAAGTACTTTAACCTTGTTTTAATATATTAAAATTTCTAAACTTATAAATAGATACAAAATTTCATCAACACAAGTATCATATGTACTAAATTTCTAAACTTATACATGTACACGTATTTTGGCCGGTTGTTGTGGATAGAATTTAAATCTCAAGTTAAAGTGTTATGTTATTACCACGTAGCCAGTGAGACTACAACTAACATATCTCTCTAACATCTGTTACCGTGTTAAAGCCTAAGAATTTCCTTGTTAAAATATTTGAGCCTTACCATTTCCTAATTGTTAAAGGGCCATACGACACTACCATCTCCCTCTTTTCTACCCGGGCACAGTGTTAATGTTCTGTTACCATGCCATATCACTTTTACAACCTCTTTTAAACCACCATCCCCCACCCCCCACCCCCGTGCAAAAAAGAAAAAGAAAAAAAAAATCTTATGATTTTATCACAAGTTGTTACCTTTTAAATTGGTCCAATTAAGTAAGACAATGTAGATTTTTTTGGCTGAATGTGGACATCAATCAATTCATCAAATTTCAACAGTTTTAATCAAAGCTAGGTTAAAAAAAACTATTTTTTTCATAGGTATGTGCATTTTATTTTAGTCTCTCCTTTGGCGAACAGATGAATTGAGGGATGAATTAGCCATCTGTTTCGTGTGTAAGAAACCGAAAAAACTAATTCGAAACTGAAAAAATCAAAAAACCCAAACAAAAAAAAACTGAATCGAAACAAAAACAGATGGTTTGCTTTTATGTCTTTGTAAAAACCGAACTGCTTAGTTTTGCATGTAATAAAAACCAAACCGAATTTATAGATTTTTATTTTTTTGTTTTTTATTTTAAATAATTTATAAGAATTTAATAAATATGTAACTCAAATACTTTTGGGCAAATGTATAATAGTTTATTAGTTAACAATTAACAAAATTAGTTATACCTAAATTTATTATTTTCGGCCAATTTTCTTTTCGGCCTAAAATTTTCAAGCTCAACCGAACCAAATGAAAATCGAAAAATCGAAACTGAAAAAACCGAAACCAAACGGTTTCAAAAATCCAAAAACCCAAGTTTTGCCTTTCGGTTTGGTTTTTAGCTCAAAATCGCACCGAACTGCACCACGAACACCACAACGGTCATGCTTCAGCGGTCGTTGCGAACGGATGAATTCAACCGGCTCAACCATGCAAATGGAGAAAAATTGATGGTTTCGCTCACGAATGGATGAATTCAGCGGCGCGAACGACAACTGAATGAATTCAACGGTGACGTAGACGACAAGGGGTCCAGTCAGCACTATGTGACACGACAAGGGGTCCCGTTAACGCTTTGCGACGCATTATGATACTCTACTTTATTTCTCAACACAGCCTTATATAAGTTCAGGAACTTTTATATTGACAAACTAAGTTAATTAATAGACTTTTTCATTCATAATAATTAGGCGTGTTATTTTATATGATTTTTACTTTTGTTAACTTCTATAAAATCAAATTATATGTGACTTGAATGTATGCATCAATAAAGCAGAACATTATAATAATGATAATATTATTTTCCGGTCATTTTCAATCTTGTATGTACTTCTTCCCACCATGTGAGTTATTAGCTTCCAGGAAGCAAAACCGAAAGTGAAATGCCACCAACATATAGGATTTTGACCATGATAATATATATTTCGACAATATACCCTGACAAAATTTGTATAAATAGTCGACCAAATATACCATTAAAAATATAAAGAATAAAAGGTGAACATTTTTCGACCCTAGTTTTTTATAACAATTGTTCGTTGGTGTGAACGTATGTTGTCATGCCAAAGGTTCTCTAGCGACCATCAACATAGCTCCTGAAACATCAAGCTAGATGTCTTGGCCATGGTCTTAGTTACAATCTGAAAACTAAAATCAATTAATTAATAAAATAAATGAGAACACGTACTGTTGTTACACATGAAATTATTAATTAAATAATACGTGATTAGAATGATAAGAATTTTAGGAAAATTTGTTTTTTAGAGCAAGGGAGATGGAACAACTGGGTTGGTGATGGTGATGGTGATGGTGATGGTGATTGTGATTGTGATTGTGATTGTGATTGTGATTGTACCCTCACACCTACTCAAGTAACTCAACATGTTTACCGTAATAAGAAAAATGTTTGGGTTTATTAAAAGTTATAACTAGCTTGTATTTCTAGTTAACTTTTTGCATTTAAAATAAACCGCATATAGTTCTACAAAACGTATAGCTTAATTAATATGTGCATTCTTTCTATTACCTTTTTCATTTAATAATATGTAAACTCAAACGGGTCAAAATATGAGGATGTTTCTATAAAAATATTGAGTCTCACTCTATCAAAGATCAATTTAAAAATACGGAGCATTGTTTAAAAACAAATTCATAGGTGTTAAATTAAAAGGTATAATTCTCTAGCAAACATATAAAGAAGATGGAGCGTGGATGTTGTGCTAATTAGATTCAAATAGATCAGATTGTCGTCTCCTTGAAATATAGTAGTCTCGGTTAGTTTTCATCACGGTCTTGGTCGTATCTTCATGATATCGAGAGTTCTAGGCGAATCGATTCAATGTCACTAACCAGTGTTGTGTCTTCTATTGATAACGAAGTAGAGTTTAAGATTCGGCATAGAGATCTCTTGTTCTATCTCTGTCTTCATTTGTTAGAATTTCATCTTCGTTTTATGATATAATCATTAGTTTTTTGGTATTAAACATCTTGATTTGAAACTAAATTAATGTAGAGATTTCATGTTTCTGACAATAAGTATGTGCAAATTAAACAAGTGTGTAGATGCTTTTACATATAAAAAGTAGTTTAGTGATTTTTTTTCTGTATTTTTACAAGAAACTTCAGCATACTAAAATCAAGTGGAGTAACTATTTCATAAAAATTAATAAACATAAATAGTTTTTTCGATATTACCTTATATATTAATATATTTTTATTTAAAGTCATTATATATAATAACTAGTACCTAATGACTAAGCGAATGTTACATACATCTAGTGATGTTAAGACCATCTTCAACAGTTTCTTGTTCAAACCAGCCACATCAGCTTTATTAAAAACTATATTTTTTACTCCAACAATACACCTTCTCAAACCATCTTTACATTTTCAAATTATCACTTGCTTTTACATTTATTTTAAATAAGAATTTCACAAGACTATAAAATACTTAATTTTTATAAATTTAGTTTTTTAAATAAATAGCAATATAATAAAAATATAGTAAAAAAATTAACCGTTAAACTAGCTGTTACGTACAAAATAAACAAACAAAAAAAATTAAAAAATTGAAATAAATATAAAAAATATGTATATATGCATAATAATTTTAATATATTTTATAAATATAAATACGGGGTATATATTATATATGTGTGTGTGGTGAATAGGGATGGCAACGGGGCGGTTTCGGGGCGGGGAATGCCAATCCCATACCCGCCCCGGTTTATAAAACCCATTACCAAAACCGTCTAAAAACCCGCGGGGACTAAACGGGGAATCCCCATCGGGGATTCGGGGAAAACCGCGGGTATTCGGGGAACCCGTCTAGCATAAATGGTTTTTAAACGGGCTAAATTCCCCGTGGGGATCCCCATTTAACCGTCGGGTTCACCGTTTAAAACCCGATTGTAAGAAAATGATACAAAATTACAATACAATATTAATACACAAAAAGTTCAATATCCAAACACATTACACATACAAAAGACATTATTAATACATAAAAATGTTTATTTCTCCCATCACAACGGAAATTAACTTCATGATTGATCCTTCTTACACGTCCATACCGCACCCATTCAACCATTCAAACACTTGTCACGCCGGATTGCTATGATAATCAAACATTAACATATTAATTGGAAACTATATAAGAATCAATGTTAAACCATATTAAAATGTAAACGATAAACCATATATATATGTATTACCTCAATACCATCGTCACAATCATATTCAATAGTTTGGCAATATGCCTCGGATTCTTCTGAACAAGTTGCTATATTCATATCACAAAAGTCAAAAGTTTATATAGTAGCTAAGTTAAAAATAAAAAATAAAATGTTTGTTTACCTTTGATTTCATTCAACAACCAACTTTGGGCGCACATTAACGCTTCCAATGTTTTTGGATGAAGACGGCTACGATGTGGACTTACCAATCTACCACTTGTACTAAAAGCGGACTCGGAAGCAACGGTAGATATTGGAATCGCCAATATATCTCGAGCAATCTTTTGCAACCTTGGGTACTTGACACCATTTGTTTTCCACCAAGCTAAAAGGTCAATCTCAGTTTCTTTTATCCAAACTTTCTCTTGTAGATACAAATCAAGCTCCGTTGTGACACCTAATATATAAATAAAGTTAATACAATTAATGAATAAAGTTAAATTAATGTAAATAATAAGTCATACCCGAATGATTATCCTCTTCAACGAATGTGAAGTATTCGTTGAAAAATCTTCCACCCCCCGCATTGTTTTGACTTGATCTCACACCATCATCCCGTGAAGTTCCTTGACTGTAACTTTCATAATCTTGAAACAACCTATATACAAGCTCCTATAAACAACGGGTATACGGGAAAATGGGTTAGGCAGCCTTATTGGGAAAATAAATAATAAATAATATATTATATATAAATATAAAAATTATATTTAATTAAACGGGTTTTAAACGGGTATACGGGGCGGGTATACGGGGCGGGTACAGGCTATACCATACCCGCCCCGAACCCGATTAACTTAAACGGGGAAACCCCGAACCCGGACCCGTCCCCGATTAAGTGTCCCCGAACCCGCCCCGTTCGGGGCGGGTTTCGGTTTTCCCCATCGGGTTTGGTTTTTTTTGCCATCCCTAGTGGTGAAAGATTTGATGCTCGGGGCCCACATTGGATGCTTTTTGGTGGTTTGAAAAACCAAACCTCAAACCTTGAGTGTTGGTTTAAACCAAGCACTCTAATGGTCTAGTAGTTTGTTTTTGTGTTGGTTTGAACCAAGCAAAAACCACCAATGGAGATGGTCTGAGTAATTGAAAAATATTAAGGTGAGAGTAGGGATGAGCAAATTTGGTATCGGTACCGATTTGGTACCGTCGGCACCGAATCGGCACCAAAGGTTTGAGTTTCGGGATCGGTACGGTACAGGACGGTACCAGAATTTCCCGAATTTTTACCTTCAATACCGGTACTGTCCCGGTACCTTACCGATACCAAAATTTTGTGATTTTCGAGATCGGTATTTTTAATACCGGTCGGTACCAGTTGGTACCGGTACCGGTACGATACCGAGCTCATCCCTAGGTGATAGGAGGGTACGGAGATGTAACAACTCCAGTCCTAACCTTCTAGCAATTATAACCAAATCATTTTAAACCCTAAAAGTTGTGTCCTTTTTACAATGCCAATTTTTATTTAAACATTATATACAAATTAATCCTCATAATCAATAAACAATATGGTTTGAGAGCTAGAATTTAAGGTAAAAGAGTATTTATATCCACGTGTTGTGGCGCGTAATGAATAGAAACGATTTTACATGATATACGAAAGTAAGAGGTTCATTTTGTTGATGGTATAACTCGTTGAAACCCACGTGTTACAGCAAGTTAAATTGTGCAAAAGATTAAAGAAAAGAAAACAATTTATTATGTAAATAGCTTAAAAAAAGCAGGAACCATGTGTAAATTTGAGTTAACTCACAAAAGTGATATGTTTAAGAAACTTGTGTATTGATACATTGGCTTTTAGTTATAACCGCACTTTGGTTTTGAAAAAGAAGTTATATCGAAACGTAGCTAGGCCCTATTTTGTTGTTTAGTCTTTTGTATTATTTTAATTATGTCACGATGTATCTTATTAGCTTTCGGTATATGTCGTAATAATGTTTGGACCGAGGCCATGCATGTTGAGCCCATTGGGCCGGTTTATAATAAAAAAATGGGTTTGACATGGCTTCACCTATAAAAGGTGAAGCATGCACATGCTACAAAACCTTTTGCCAAATTCCTATCTAACTTTCTCATCAACTCTCTACTCTCCATCTCCTTTCTTACTATTCTTGGTAATAATTAACACAAAACAAGACCCGAGATCTTAGTTGGTTGTGAGTGATTTCCGCTAACTTACAAGTGAGATTGATTCAAGAATACGCAATTAGATCCATTCAAGGGACATACAATTTATATCAGAGCTCTCGGCTCTACTAATGTAACATCCCAAAATTTTCCAAAATATATGATAGAAAATTTAAAATAAGAAAATGGGAATGCCCCACTTTGTATAAATAAGAAAGTGAGTTTTTGTATCACATCGCTAGATTACAAAATTCGTGAGCCCTTTATAAGAAAAAGAGCTTATATAATAATATTCTTGTATGACAAAACACACTCAGTGGTCCTAGCAGAGGGTATGAAGCTTCCAATGCGCACACGCACGGGCACGGTCTTGAGCATGGGCACAGGCAAAGTGCAATCGTCACAATTTGGCGCTTTGATGGCTTAAATAACCATTCACGCTACACGAGGTGATAGTTACGCAAAGTGACACGTGGCACCAGGGCTGACTCATCAACACTATAATTTCTTTGCGCTACGCGAAGCTGTTTCTTTTTGTTTTTTCGCGCTATGTGTAGGAACCCAAAATCAACTATAAAAGGGGGCTAATCCAGCCTTCATTCTTTGCTCATTCCCTTTCGTTCTCTACACTTTCTTTATAGTATAAGTGTTGGTATAATACCTCGAGTAACCACAATGATACATGGTTCGATTGGTCGAGACTTTAGTACACAAATCCAAGTCTTGGCCTAAACAAGATGAGACTTTGTGCCATCGTGTAAAGTTTTCAATTTTGTGATTCTTGTTAAAACTTATCGGTTTATACTAATACATATATGTACTACACTAGGTACTTAATACTAGGAAGCTCATAAACAATAAACTTGCAATGTGAGATATTCGAATTTTTGTACAACTCAAATTTGTGTGAGACAACTGTTTTTTAAATAATGTCATGACGATTTTAAAATCTATTAAACTCATGATAGATAGTTTAAATGTTTTCAAAATATTTTCAAAGGGTTTTGATTACATAACAGTGATTAAGTCTCTGTAAACTTACAGGATGGTTACTATTGGTATTGTGGGGTTCTGTATACTAGGCTTGCCTACTGGCATATTACACGTTACTTATTGGACAAGTGTTAGCCAATAAGTAATATGACCACAGTCACAGATACGGTCTAGTGGCAAATACTTTTCGGTAATTTGTAAGCAGACAGACACAAAAACGTCTTAATGCTGTAACCGTAAAATGCATCATTTACAAATAAGTGTACTCACCAGTATTTCCTGCTGATCAAATGTTTTTAAAACATGTTTCAGGTGACGTGTTAAAGATAAAGGAATTGTGTCTGCGGGCCTTCCAGCTTAAATAAATGGCTTATTACTAGAATAAATAAACACGTTTTGTAAATTATGGTTTATCCCTATAAAACATTCGTATACATAAATGTAGCATTCTATCCCAATTTGTGAAATGAAAATCATGGGGTTTTACACTCTGATGATTTTTCCTAACTACGGTGCTGATGAATTTTTCCGTTGCTAAATAATAAACACCGTACCACCACTTGAATTCACGGCTCCCCTTCCATGGTATAGGGATGAGGGCTGTGACAAAATTGGTATCAGAGCCATTAGTTTAAACAATATATGTATTTTGATAATACCCAATCTTAAATATAAGAGTTAGAAAATCAACATATTAACATCGTTGTTAATTATACGGATAAGATTCTAATAATTCTGAGTTATTTTACCGGTAAAAAAACATGATTTGGAGTAAATATAATTGTTATGCTCGTGAGTCAGCGATGGGGAAAGATAGGGTCCAAGTAGAGTCTTTGTCTGACAGACTTTCAACACAACCCGTGTAAGATTAATAAACCCATCTCTCTCTCTCTCTCTCTCTCTCTCTCTCAAAATATATTCTCCTCTTTCTCTTCTCTTATCATGTGTGTTTTTTCATCTACCAAGATTCAATTCAAACAAAACTCAGAACATTGACAAAGATCTACGTCAGACTTTTTATCAACAACAAAGATTCTAAACTTTGAGTTAACTCAATCCACTTAGATATATCATCCATCATACCCGTCTTCATCTTTCATTTCAACAACCTACTATACCATCATCATCATATATACTCATCATCTGTGTTCTTCCTGTTCTTAACACTATTGTTTTTCATCTCCTTGAATAATATATATAATAAAACATGTCGGGTGAAGACTTTTTATCATCTCCATCTTCTCTTTCAGCTTTCATCCAAGATCCCATCTCAAACCCTAACCCTAATACCTCAAATTCATCTAAACGAAAGCGTAATCTCCCTGGCACACCTGTTATTATTATTATTATTATTATGTATCCAGTTTCATCAAAAGTTCAAAACTAATTAACTTATTAACAACTCTTTTTGTGTAGATCCAGATGCAGAAGTGATAGCTTTATCTCCAAGATCTCTAATGGCAACGAACCAATTTGTATGTGAAATATGCAACAAGGGTTTTCAAAGAGACCAGAACTTGCAGCTGCATAGAAGAGGACACAATCTGCCATGGAAGCTTAAGCAAAGAAACAAAAACGAAATTGTGAAGAGAAAAGTTTATATTTGCCCGGAGGTAAGCTGTGTGCATCATGACCCATCTCGAGCTCTCGGAGATCTAACCGGAGTTAAGAAGCACTTTAGCCGAAAACATGGGGAGAAGAAGTGGAAGTGCGAAAAGTGTTCCAAAAAGTACGCAGTTCAGTCAGACTGGAAAGCTCATAGCAAAATTTGTGGTACCAGAGAGTACAAGTGTGATTGCGGGACACTTTTTTCTAGGTAAATATTATGTTACTTTCATGCTATGCTATAGCTACACCACCGCTCTTCACAAAATACCCAGACGGCAGTTTTGAACAAAAAAGTTGTTACTGGTCAAAACGGTCTGGCCAATATCCTGACGACTGTTTTGACCATAAACCAGTAAATAGTCGTAAAACTGTGTGAGATTAGATGTCATACGGTGTGTATATGGCTGACCTGACCCACCCTTTATAGATATATTGTTAGATCATAAAGATTTAATAAGGATAATAAAAGTTGATTAATTTGCATGAGTTTAATTATAACAGGAAAGATAGCTTCATAACGCATAGAGCATTTTGTGATGCATTAACCGAAGAAAACTCAAGAATGGCTTCCTTTCCGATTATGTCGAGTAGTGCAAATCTCAGCTTTCGACATAACATGATGATGATGAATGGCGGTGGTGTCGGTGAGGGGTTGCGGTTTCCCGGGATGTTCGGTGAAGTTAATCTAGAAACGAGTTCAGAAAAACCTAGATTACCAATGTGGTTGGATAATAATATTAATGATATTAATGGGAGTGAACCACATTTGGAAAACCCTAGTAACTCTTCATTCTTGGGGTCTTCAAGTTCCAATAATATTAATAATAATAGTAATGTTGGCATGCTGCCATTGGAGATGAATCAATGGTTTAACGGAAGTCAAGAACCGGGAACATATCCAGGGTTGTTTTTGAAAGATGAAGTGTATAATAATAATAATAATATTAACTACCCTACTTCAACCGGTGGCGCCGCCGTGCCGCAGCAGCCGGTAAGTCATATGTCGGCTACAGCATTGTTACAGAAGGCGGCTCAAATGGGGTCAACAAGAAGTACAAATCAAGATATGAATACTAGTGGGTTCGGAGTCATGACATCATCGAGCCATGATATTAATGGTGATGGGTTAATGATGATGATGGTGAACTCGAAGCAAAAGAATGGTGTGAATGATTCGGATTTGACAAGGGATTTTCTTGGAGTTCAACAAAAGATGTTTAAGTTTGGTTCTAATTCATCAATGGAGGGATAAAATAGAGATGATGGTAAGATGACAAATGAAGAAAAGAGACAAGGGGGGAATAATATTGCAGGTACAAAGAGGTAGAGTGTGTATGCATGTTATTACAGCAGGAAAAAAGGTTTTGTTTTAAGAAACTTGTGTCTGGTCTTGCCTGGCTGTACAAGTATGTCTTGTTCAGTCTGTGACCAACTCTCTCTCTCTCTCTAAAGAGATAATAAGTTCATGACTCATTTTGTATTATAAGAATTTATAGGGTATGCATTGCTTGCATACTGATGTACTTTGAAATAGGAAACTTTTGTTTCATTATGCTAATATGTTAAAGTTGTTACCATGTACTCATCATTTTATGTGCCAAGGTAAATATTGATAAGGGAAGGTAGAGTTGTCATATCCAATAATTAATTTAGGTTAAAAGACAAAAGCTATATCGGATTAATCACAGTCTTCATCATAAATCATCGGACCATACACTGTGATCGAAGCCCACGGACGTACGGAGGTCTGTGGGTTGAGGTGATCATGGCGTAGAGTAGAAGAGCGACGAACGGTTTGGGATTTCAAGGGAAAGTTCGTCTGTACATGCATTGGTAGACACATAAGAAACTGAGAGAGAGGGGGGGGGGGGGGGAGGAAGGTTAATCATCTGTACGTAAGGGTTCTGCTCACGCTTCCCGCGTTGAGTATGTTTTATTTTCCTGACTGTAGATGCTTTAATATCAACGTGTTGTGTTTATTTTTTGTTAACATGTGTAAGTGGATTATGTTACATGATTTTATGATGCGATATCTAATTCTAACAACACTTAGATTGGTTAAGTTATTAAACTCTAATAGGAAACATGAAATGATTATGCACTTGGTTAATTGAATTCCACAACAAATAGGATCATCTTTCTCAACAACAAAAAGAATATTTGATCTTATGAACGATCCTGCTAAAGTTATGAGTTATAGAATCTCAGTATACCTAAATGATCAATCTCATCTAAAGCAAAAAAGAAGCGAGTTGATATGATTCGATTATATCAACGTATATAACAATATTATAACGTACCCAAAAAATCAATGATTCTTATGAATGTGATAAAACCTTTTGGGCAGCCTAATAAAGCCTGGTTTTTGCTTGTAACCTAACAATCTTTTTCTTAATACTCCATAAGTTATAACATGACAGAACTTTTATAAAAAAGACAATTATAAGTAGATCCCTAAAATTTTAAAACTTCTACACATACATAAATGAAAAACCTTAATTGAAAGATTTTATTTATGAAAATTTATAGGACTTATGCACTCACTAGAATATCAACTGACGCGATTGATGATTAGAATTAGAGAAATCTCTTTGCAAAATTGTGTTGTCTGATAGGGTTATTGTGTCATTTTTACATAAATTAGTTGAAACAAGACAAATGTAGTCTAGATGTTTAAGAGTCAACTCTTTCTTAAGTTTCAATACACGATTTGGATTACCAAATTTGGCCAAAACTTCTTTGGTTAAAATATGACTAAATAGTTTTTATTTGTATTTTTCTCTTTTTCCTGAGAAAAGATTTGTGATCAATTTCTTTAAAGACATATTTTGAAAAAATTATTGGATTCCAACATTATCATCATATGCAAGAGAAAATAGTTTTAGATACGCCCAATTCTTTAGATGCATTATGAGTAATTTGAAAAATAATAAAATTATTATTTTATTGTCTGCAAAGGAAAATGAGAGGATATCTTTAACATTAATCATTTATAAAGTAGGAATACGTCTTAATATGACGATTAGATTGTGTGATCGATGGTTTCTCGGTTCGACCAGCGTTCCATTAATATTTTGTTGGCTCTTGGTACTATAATATTAGGGTTTTGTAGCACTTGGCTCAAACTATTGGTTTTATATGCCCACTTGCTAAACTCATTGTTGACTAATCATCGAGCCTAAATAGGCCCACAATGGGCAAGTCCACTAGGTTTACTCAAATGTAGAGGTGCATATTCCGGTTAATCAGTTAACCATTAACCGGTTAATTTTCTAACCAGTTAATAATTTGGCGGGAAATAACCGGTTAATCGGGTCAGTACTAGCCGGTTTTGATAAAATAATAATTAAAAAAAAATCAGTTAACCAATTCGGGTATTAACCGGTTTTTAATAAAATACTTAAAAAAGAATTGGTTAATCGGTTTATAACCAGTTTTGAAATCAATAATATAAACCGGTTACTAACCGGCGGTTAGTAACAGCTAGTAACCGGTTAGAGAAACGGTTACTAACCGGTTAGACTGTGCACCTCCACCCAAATGGTCTCTATATAGCTCACCCTGGCCACAAAGTTTTATAGATTTACTCATAGGTCATAGTTGTCTTTGTGTTAACTGTTAATTTAAGAACGAGTCGTGTTAAATTTGAGTATAGGACAATAAAATGAATGAATGTAATAAATCTCATAGACATATTAACCCCAAATATTTTTAAAATAGGGATGAAAATTTTTACTTATCAAAATCGGCATGGCCACACACATATTGACACATAAGCTTTTTGGCCACCATTAGACACCAAAGGGATTGAAACAAAATACCATGTAAACTAAGTTGCAAAATCGTTGTATAACATGCATTGCGATTAGTATACAGAGGTGTCTAAACGGCGATGAATATGCTTTTATGTTTTTCATCGGGAAATACAACTTATATATACGTGCAATAATGGTTAAACTAAGGTAGAGTGTCACCATCAATGCATAGGCAACATTGGTTGCTCAAGCTAGCGTGAATGGTGAGGCTTCACCTTACTCCATGCACGGATGCTAAGACTCCACCTTAGTCTAGCTATAATTTGTTTATTCCACACTTACTCCCATTTGTCTTCTAAACTAGTTAAAACTAGAAATTAACATTTCACATTTGTCTTATAAACTGGTTAAAATAGAAACTAACATTGGCCTATATTTGGATTCTTTTCACCGTTCCCCTTGTTTTAACATTTTTAAGTGTATTAACTAAATTTTATAATATTAAAACATATGGATTCTTTAAAAAACACATCACTAAGATTTTTGGGATATATTGTTCAATGCAAATCCCTAATTTCGCTCATAGGAACCTAGAACTCTACATTTGCAAAGAACTCTCAAAAGATTTTCTTTATGTTAGAAAGTTTATGTTAGAAAGTTACATATGTTAGTTTAATCACGATCTCTTTAAAAGATCTTGTTAAAGATTGGTTGAACTCCGTAAGAAAACTTTGTTAGTGTAGTTAGTACCAAAATTGTAATTAGTATATAGTTTATGTACATATTGTAAATAGGGTAGTAAGAAACAGTGTGATCGTCGCTTCTTGAAACTTTGCAACAGTAGAATTGTAACCGCCGATGGGTATAAATACCACCACCGGCCACCATTATAATTCGTCCCATATTAAACAAAATCATTAATACAAATTCGTTCTTATTAAATTGTGTTCATATATTTTCGTTTAATTTATTTGTGTTAATCGATTCCGAGGACCATCAACATAGTGGTTGTCAGTGTCATCGAGTTTAAATCTAAGAACCATTTCTTAATCGATCAAAGAGACACAAAATATAGCTAAAATAGTAATCATTATGTGCGTTTTTTGGTGAAAAATCCTTGAATGCTGACAATCATAAGCGATTCAAAGGAAGTTTTATATTTTGACATGGCTAAGAATGAGAGAGATGAAATGGTTTGCTTGATTATTGTTGTAAACAAGACCTTGTTTTAGTTTATATTTCAGAATTGCCACCCAGTTAGACCACCCATAGTGGGGCACCATCCCCACCCATTGAGCTCCGTAGCGCTGGGAGCCCCCCCCCCCCCCCCCGGTGCGCTATGGACCAGGGGGGGCTTCCCACATAGCGCTGGGTGGGGTAAATGGGTGAAAGGTGATTGGTGGGTTTGTTTTTTGTTTAATTTTTTTAATAAAATATAATGATAAAATAATAATAATAATAAGGTAATTATTTGAAATGCTCCATTCGCTACACCAATTTTAGCTATAAAGCCCCTATGGTGTCGTGGCGTCACATGACGCATAACGCTCCCATAAGGGCTCTATCCACTACACATGATCTTATATTTTTTAATCAAGCATATCCAACTGTAATAAACTTATTCTCAGTTTTTTAAATAGTTCACAAATAAATATCTAATAATGGTTGGTATCCGTCTTTTATGGGGTCCATGACTTACAAAACAAAACATCCTAAGTCACTGGTAGGCAATTAGGGATGGCCTACTAGTACTAAACCACAAGCTGTGGGACTGGACCATCAGTAATCAACACAATTGGGGCGATAAGGGGTCGGGTCAGGCACCCTCCAACGGTCCAACCCTCTTAATTTCTCCACACAATTAGTTAATTGCTAATTAGATTATTTATACAAATATATAATTAACATAACGGTGATCATCTCATCATTACATCAGTTTGTTTGTTTGGTATTTAAGCCGATCGAACAAGTTCATTGCAACCCTACTTTCTATTTCAATCAAACTATTTGTGCGTTGGTTTATTTCTTGTGGTTTCAGTCTTAGTTTGTTTGTTAATATTGATTGAGGATTATGATGCCTAATAGTGTTAACGTTAAACACGAACTCGAATCATCGAGTGATAAGGAAGATTACGATCGGGCCTTTAGCATGCACTATTTAAGAACAACTCTTTTTCATGTCATACTACTTATTTAATGTTTACCATGAACTCAGAATTGGGCTTGGCTTAAAGAGCCCATAACATTTCCATGGGTTTCAGACTTTCAGGGGTTTTCAGGCCTATACTAAATATAAATAATCTATAATTTTCAAATGTTATAACTACACATGTAATGCTCGGAAAATCAACAAATTTATGTACAATCTAATTATCCATTTGTTCTACGAGGTCCGCTTGTCATTAAACCGATCAATTAAAATCATAACACGCTATAAATTATTGAAAATAAATAAATAAAATGTCAAACAATTTTATCTTTCTGCGTGACTTTACAATGTTAAAAATCATATTACGTTATATTGTTTAACATCAGTAACCTTTATATTTAATCGGTCTATAAGTTTGTAGCGTTACATTTAGTATATTTTTGTGGTCACACATTAAAGAAGTATATATGGACACAGGCACACAGCCAAGAAAAAAATAGTTTTAACAATTCAATAAATCGTACATATCGTATAATTCAAAGACAGAATGGATAACAAATATAACATAGGCCGTTGATTATTCAAAAAAGCACGCATGTAATGTACTAATAATAAAAATGACCAAATCCTGATCATTATCACAAATAGAACATTGTGATCAATGCAACCACTCCTATGGACCACCCATGCAAATGGGTACCAAAAGCAACAGCACCGGAAGTGTACACGCTGGCGCTTCCGGCATCTTTTGCTGGAGCATCGTCATCGGCCCCAGATTTCTTCTTTTTCAGAGGCTCTGGGGCCGGGGCTGGAGAAGGCGTGCCAAACAGGCTCATTGGTAACAACACTTTATCCACTTGGTACACAGCAAGTGTACCATCCGTGTAGATGCTATTCGACACGGTGGTATCCACCACCCCGGTTGACACGTTCACTTGGTTGCCGGTGGCGGTTACATTTAGTGGGAACTTATCGCTAGCGGTGTCTCCTGCCTGTGTCCGTAACGGGTTACTAACCGTTTGAAGTTGCGAATTCGTGAGGTATGTTGGGACGACATGATATTGTAACAACGAGACCTTTTGTTGATCGGAGAGGGAATTTAGGGTCCCGGCTTTGAGGGAGGCGAAGGCATTGTCGGTCGGGGCAAAGACCGTCATCCCTTGGTTGGAATTGTTTAGTTGTGTGTTGATTTGATCACCTAATTGTGTGGCTTTCATGAGGCGGATGAGGGTGGTGAATTGACCAGCTTTTTCGAGGATCTTGGTGATGTTGGCGGGGCCGGTTGGTCCGGGTGCCGGAGCTTGGGCTAAGGTGGTAGTGATGGTGGTGCATTGGAGGATGATTAGTAGTAATGGTAAAAATTTGAAGGTGGTTGATAACCAGAAAGTTGTTGCCATTTTTCAAGAAAATGAAAGGTAGAATATTGAATTCTTTGATAATATGGGAATGTGTTGAGGGGATAGAGGGGTTTTATGGGGTGATGGTTTGGTGGGATGGTGTTGTTTTTAGTTGGAAAGGTTATTATAATTTGAGTTGGTGGTGTGTTACAATTGAAGTACCAACCGTGTGTCCAAACACTTACAAGTCATATGTTTAATTGCTGTCTTTAGTTATTGTTTCTTTGTTACTAACTTGTAATTAGACAACTAAACTAATTTGAGCAGAGAACATAAATACTTGTAGATTTTGATTTTAATCGTAAAACAATATACGATCATAAACGATTTCAGTTATGCTTTCATACGTCTGCTTAAAACTAGTTATGTATCGAAGACATCCTATGCTATATTATTGTATATTATAAATCAAAATAGTTTTTATTAAGGTAATTAGTAGCAATGATGAAATGAATTGTAGTTTGCTTAGGAAGGAAGGTTGAAGATACACAACTTAATGTTATCATATCATATAATCAAAGTGTGTGTGGGTGGTCAAGTGGGTCGCTTTCTAACTTAGAATATAAGTTACTGTCACATTCTATTGTCCAAGGCCTTGTTGGATGGTGATTGGGCTCGTTTCATTTGTAAAAGCCCTACCCAATACTTTGATAGTTGGACCAGTAAATTTTCCATGAAGTCTGTACTCCTTTAGTTCCACACTACCACTGGCCCACTATACCTTAACAGTTAACACAACTCACAACAGTTCAATAATCAATAATGTGCATCTTGTCTAATTTCAATCAATATATTAATATATTAAAAAGAATCTAATCTCATCTTAATAATACATATTGTCACCTATTTTCTTTCGAAATAATTCATGTGCCAATCCTAAGTTTTATTTTCGTTTTTAAAGGTAATCCAACAAAGTTACTTGCCCGTTAGAGTGAGTGTCTTTTGCAACAAAACTATATAATGTGATGTGTGTGTGCGTGTGTCTATGTATATATATAATGACGTCTTAGACTATTCTTAGTTTAAAACATTTGAACTTAATAAAATGAAACTTCAAATGTATAAAAAAAAGCATTCACGTGGATAATTTCTTTTTCAAATAATATGGTATAAATTAATACTTATAATGATCAAAGATAATATATCTCACCAACAAAATAGTCTACATGATCCGCATTTATTTCATGTACCAATAAAAAGTTCTAGAGACACCGAGCTGAGGCTGTGAACTCAAGCTCATTGTATAATTTTTTCTACATTCGAGCCGCGTTTTGTCCAATGTGATACTTTACAAGATATACGTGTTTCAATCCATTTTTTGGTCTCACAAAAAGTTATTAATCTAACTCTATATATTAAAACAACATAATTTTTTATATGGCATAATTCTAGGGCTTTCACATAGGATACCACATAGATGCCATGTGAGCAATTTCCTATTTTATCATTTATTCTTTCAAACACAATATGGAGCATGAATACATTTTGTAAAATTTTAAAAAATAAATTATTGTGTGATAGAAGTCTAGAACCCAAGACCTCATGTTTCAAACAAAAAATGCTTACCAACTCCACTTAAGTAGTTATTATGTTAAATTTCTTGACTTCTAAATGATATATATTGTTAATTCACTTATAATTAATGTATTACATATAAAAAAATTATTTTTATTATATTTTTCACTTTTTTATTTTTATTATATTTTTCACCCGTGTAGAACACGGGCTCTAACATAGTTATAATAATAATAATGTTGATTGCAATCAAGAATGCAATGAATATGGGTCATGTGTTTTGTTTATTGATAAGGACACCATACCCAGGGACCGCCACCACCAAACCAAATGACTAATTGGACGGCCAACACGTCCCAAGTCAATACCGGCCTTATCTTTTCCGATTAGTTTTTTTCTTTGTGGGTGTGGACCATGTGTCCGTGACGGCGCCATCAGTCTAGTGCTGGTTCGTTAGGCTCCCACCAAACAAGCCCACCCTCATGTTCATACGTTGAGGCTAAGCAGTTAATGCGGAGAAATATCGGATATCGGTCAATGACCAATATTTGAGATATCAGATATCGAAGTTAGATATCGGTGGAATGTCGGTAACTTTAATATCATGTAAAACTCATATATCAAGTTTAACACTAATAATTCTATATAGTCTCCTACTGTTAGCAAATTAATCATTTGCAACTTGCAAAACACTAACAATCGTAGCAAGTAAGAACTGACTAACAGTAACACTGAACACTAAAAGTTGATAATTAAGAGTTAGAACACTGATATCATGAATATCGGTGACATATCGGTCAACTATCAGTCCAATATCGGTCAATATCATTGGTATTATCAGCACCGATATTCTGATCTATATTTTAACTGTTATTTCACCAAGATACCGATAATCGATATATCACTGATATATCAATGTTATCAACTGCATAGGTTATTACTAGATAACTCTTTACATTACTTTTATTTTACTGCATTTGATTGCTACTATTAGTAGTAAGGTTGTATTGAGTTATTAGGATTTGTAGTTAGTGTTCGGTTCACACTTCCTAGCCCTTGTGTAGTCATGTGGTTGGGTCTGAGAAAGCAAAAAAAAAAAAAAAAATTGGGTCAAAGTTGAAAATTTTTTTAGAATATTTTGTTAGGTTTAAAACAATTTAATTTTGATATGGGTTTACTTGGTTATAATTTATATTGTGTAAAAAACTTTTGTATAAAAATAAGATTAAACATGTCTCAAATGAGACTAGAACTCATAACCTTTTAGTTGGAAGTAATATACCTTTGCCACTAGACCAAACCAGTGGTTATGTAATCCAGTTTAAACACTAAATATACATAATGCTTTAATAAAAATACATATAATTTTAAAAAAATCGGGTCTAGCAGGATGCGGGCCTGTGGTCGTCGACCACCCCGCCACACCTTATGGCGGGCCCTGTGAGTAGAATCTGTAGATCCGGTTTGGTTGAAGTAAAAAAGAGGAGATGGGTGTCGAGGAGCAGGCCCTAAGCCTAGCTTGTTTGAGATTTATTGTTTACTAAGTTATAAAACTTAGTTTAGTCTCTATTTATATCACGTTATGTACTTGTAATCGTTGTTACTTAATAAACAATACCTTAATTGTCATTCGTGGATGTAGGTCAGTCTAGACTGAACCACGTTAATCATTAGCCCATATTTAATTATTTTTTAATTTGCTAAATCATGGCAAACATGATTAGATGGGACTACAATCACATGGTCTGTATTGAGGATTTTCGTAAATTCCTGTGCTTCTAAGCATCCTATGCAAGATCGATTCAATTTTACTACATAGTTACTATATATTATTATCAAGATCGACAAGTTTGTTTATTTAGTAAAGGAGCAAACATGAACAAATCATTTTTATTCATTTAGTTAGACCAAAGATAGTAGGAAATGCCAAAATGCCCTCACCTCCCATCTCCATTGGTTGGTTTCACTCCTAATTGGCGCCACCATCATCTTCATCAAGTGTTTTTCTACATAACGTTGGAAGCCTTTTAGAAGCTCAAAACTCCCCAAAACGCCGAGGGGGGGGGGGGGGGGGGCGATATTCCCCGACATTTTGGGGAAAAAAACATTGCCCACAACTTTCTCACTACACTTGGTCTTAAAAGAACGAATGTGAACACATGTCATGCTTCGTTTATATTCGTTTACAAGTCTATTTAAAACATGTTAATTTGTAGTGATAATATAAAAAATCGAACATGGGCGTGTTTGCAATATAATGATTTGAGTTCGATCACGTTATATAGGTGCGATTATGGAGCCCAAAATTGGTGGTGCTTTTATCTATGACAAAACTACCTTTCCCCCACCCACTACGATATCCTTATTCTCACCATCATAAATTTTAACCTTAAAACAAACATGTTTAAAAAAAATAATAAAATACTTTAATAATTAGTACTTATCTCCGATTCTAGTGTCCGTGGTAATAATTTTTAACATCACATATTAGTATATCAATTACTAGTTTGAGGCCCGTGTGTTACACCGGTAATCGATGAAAAATTTAAATTTTAGTCACTAAATGAAATACAGTCAACAAAATGGTCATATATTGTTAATATAATTACAATTTACATTAAAATTAAAGAAATTACATAACTAAGATTACACAAATATGTTACAAATAAGTAAAACTTTTCTTATACACAACATTTGTGATTGTATTGGTCGACATACATTATTTATCACAAACCAAAATCTTTGGTCCATGTCTGCTTATAACTCTTGATAAGATAACATATATGCCTGCTTATAACTTTTCTGTGTGACAAGTAAGGTTTTTCAAATACATAACAACCCTAGATAAATGATAATATATCCATGAAACTAATAAAAAAATATTCATACAAATAAAATATCATACCTTTTAATCAATTAATATGATGTCATTTGAGATCATCTGTTCATGTTTATCCAAAACACATGATTATCCCAAAAACGATATTACCTGAACGTTAATGATATAATCATTCTTAGAATCTTTAGAATTTGAAATTGATTGATCATGATAAATTTTTTGTCATTAATATTCAGTGTATGACAAATTTTAATTGACTTTATATTTTACAATTAACAATTGTATAATCAAGCAGCATATATAACTGAAAATTAAAATATAACAAAATGATTTGTTTCATTTCATATGAATGCAATTGTCAGGAAAATGACAAAGGCATACTAATCTTAAAGCCATATTCAAATAACAATAATTATTCTGAGTTAACAGAATAGTCGAAGACTTAAAGTTGCATAAAGTGAGGGTAGTGAATTTTATTTATAATAGTTGAAAGTATTGGATTAGAATGTTTAAATTTTGAATACTAATCCCATATTATAAGTTAATATTAAGAAAAGTTGCTAGAATATTTAATTAATGGATATATATATATATAGGGGATAGTGAATATGGGGTTGTTATATACCCAAGTTAGATGCAAAACTATCAAAACTACGTAGTTTTGATTAAATCTAATTAAATCCCTTATTTCCCATTTTTCCTTTTATCATTCCAACCCTAATTTTCCCCATCGATGATGTTTCTTCTACACGGTGGCCATCTTCTTCTTCTCTGATCCTCCTCTGCGTTTATGATTAAGGTTAGTGAAAAACGAATTCTAAATATATGACTAAACCCTTATTTCCCTTATTCCTCCCCATCAAAATTGATCCACTAAGGAACGCGATGGTTTACATGACTAACGAATTCTAAATAACATTGATCTAATTAGGTTGTTAGCAAACCATCGCGTTCCTTAGAGGATCGATTTTGGTGGGGAGGAATAAGGGAAATAAGGGTTTAGTCATATATTTAGAATTCATTTTTCACTAACCTTAATCATAAACGCAGAGGAGAATCAGAGAAGAAGATGGCCACCGTGTAGAAGAAACATCATCGATGGGGAAAATTAGGATTGGAAAGGAAAAATGGGAAATAAGGGATTTAATTAGATTTAATCAAAACTACGTAGTTTTGATAGTTTTGCATCTAACTTGGGTATATAACAGCCCCATATTCACTATCCCCATATATATAAAGAACTTATAGAAAAAAAAGAAGCAAAGATTTCAGATTTTATGGAAGCATGGTAAATGACTTTTAACCGGATTAACTATTTTTTTAAATTAATGTGAAAATGAAATATCATTTAAATGTAATGAGGAGCATGATTAAGTTACAAATAATAAAAAATAAAAATAGTAAATATTTCTATTAAGTTACATTATAATTAAGATGTGAATCTTAATGAATTTTTATAACATAACTTAATAATAAATGTTACAACTATATTTTTTTTTTTTAAAAATCATGAATATCTTTATTATTTTGAATATAAACCATAATAAACACTTTAATTATGTACTAACCAACAGGTAAAACTAACATAACCTCAATTCGTTTAATTTGTATAAAAATAAAATTAGTAAGTTAATATACTACAGAAATTATGTAAATAATTGATGAAAACGATATTCTTGGTTTCAATATCTTGAATGATTTTTGGAAAGCGAAAATAGTGGAATGAGATTGAAACAGATTTTTTGGTTTAACATTTTGAATGCTTTAATTAAGTAAATTGTCCTATAAGGCATATTAAATTTAAAATATATTTAAATGTATAAAAAATGTATAAATCAAAGCCATAAAATATACATTTCGGAAACATTTTGGTATGAGATATGGAAGAAAATATTAAAAACTAAATATTGATATTCTTATTGCTAAAACCCTTTATACTACACAAAAATGTCATATAAATAAATGACAAATAATTGATATAGTAAATCGTTATACATATGGATTATAATTATAATATTCAAGATATATATATATATATATATATATATATATCTTACAATACTAATAAAAGAAAATATTGAAGCTTAAGTGTCAAGCCCACATTTCACTTAATTCCTAATCTCTAATCTCATTCATTCTAACTATTCATGGGTCATCTTACAATACTAATAAAAGAAAATATTGAAGCTTAGGTGTCAAGCCCACATTTCACCTAATTCCTAATCTCTAATCTCATTCATTCTAGCTATTCATGGGTCATGGGTAAAATCCATTTTGTCAAATGGGTTATAACATAGTATTGATTATATTCATTATTGAATCAAGTGTCATTTTCATACCTAAGGTTTGACCAACTACACAACTTTAGTACATTTTTTTATAAATTTCTTATAAATCAACACCTGGTGTTTCCAAAATAATGTTATTTTAGTACTTTTCGTTAACCATGTTTGTTTTTTCCATTAAGTCTACATTAAATTAATTCACAAGTATTTTAATAATCACAACTGAAATAACAGACCTTATTTATCTTTATCATTTAACAAAACGCGTGTAATACACAGGTTCAAAAGCTAGTAAGTCATATGTACATAAATGAATTTATTCTTATGAATATGTATATTTTATCATTTACAGAGGAAAATCATGTTGCGATTTGCTATTTATTTATTCAAGTTTAAACCTAAAGTTAAGGTCTATATTCAATGGAGATTGAGTATTTTTCTTGTAAATTTACACGTCTACAATTGAACCACATATATATATTTTCAATTTTTTAAGTTTTTATACAGATGGTATCTTTTATCGCAAAGAAAATGTTAAACTAACATTTTTAATTAATTAGAAAATGTTAAATAATAAGAAAATGATATGTAATCATACCAACGTATGCTCTGTTTATAGGTATGTATCTATCCACTCTAATAAAAGACTATCTATTCTTGTCATTTGTCACTCTTTTAGCCATCCTCGCCCTTTTTCAATCATTTCAATATATGACCCTTATCTTTTAAGTCATTTTAATATATGAACTCAGTATTTTTATTAAATGTAAATCCTAACCGATTTATTCATTAACATTAACGGTGAAACTATAAAATAAGGAAATATCAAAATAGAAGTTGCAGGCCTGTTAAAATAAATTTTCAAAGTCACGGGTAATTGCAAAATAAATAAAATAAAGATGCATCATTGTTGAATGATTTGGATTTGTATAGTAAATTACAAATTGTTTTTAAACTGTGATTCGAGCAGCAATGCATAATTTTTTACATAAGATTGGTTTTAAATTTGGATTTAAAACTTTCTCATATGCAATTTAGTATTTTAATTAAATGTAAATCCTATATGACTCATTTATTAACATTAATGATGAAATAATAAAATAAGAAAATTCAAAATTAAAGTTGCAGGCCTGCTAAAATAAAATTTTAAAAGTCATAGGTAATTTCAAATTAAAGAAAATAAAGATACATCATTGTTGAAAAATTTGAATTTGAATGGTTAACGAAAAATACTAAAATAGCATTATTTTGGAAACATCAGGTGTTGATTTATAAGAAATTTTAAAAAAATGTACTAAAGTTGTGTAGTTGGTCAAACCTTAGGTATGAAAATGACATTTGATTCAATAATGAATATAATCCACACTATGTTATAACCCATGACCCATGAATAGCTAGAATGAATAAGATTAGAGATTAGGAATTAGGTGAAATGTGGGCTTGACACCTAAGCTTCAATATTTTCTTTTATTAGTATTGTAAGATGTAAGATGTAAGATGTAAGATGTAAGATGTAAGATGTGAATTCAGCCAAGTGTGGGTGTTCTCTTTATACTTGTTTATTGGCGGATCTAGACAATTATTTCAAGGGTAGCATAATTTTTTTTCTTAGTCATACATTAAGAAAATTTTTTTACTGGTTTTGCATTTACCGGGGCCTAATTACGCATTTCGCTCGTACAAGCATCCGGTTACACGTTTGGCGTGCCCCCGACCCGGTTACTCGTTACGCGCGTACCGACCTTAGGTTACCCGTTCCCACGTGTACATGCATTGCGTGACAGATACATAATTTTTATCAGTTGGGGGCAAAAATAAGTACGTCAAAACAAGTCGGTTTAAATGGGTCAGGTCAAAATAACCCAAACTTGTTTGGTTAACGATATTAAAAATTATTCAAACTTATTAACTTATAATACAATAATTTTGTTGATATTTTCGACTAGATCAAAATGATATTGTTAATGAGTAGTTTCAATATTTAATTAAACTGGAAAATAAAAGACAATTGTAAACCAAACATAACAAATAAAAAAAAACATTATAAATAATTGACTAATCTAACAACCAAACGTATTATTTATCTATTCAGTTTAACTAGATTTGATGAATAAGAAATATAAAATGTTTAATTATAAGGTGATTCGAAAATTCAAATCTAACTAAAGGGTACAATTTGTAACTGTTCTAAACTAAAGGGGGTTAATAACAAATTTACTTATACTTTACTTTTTTTTATTTAAAATATTTTAGCCCTCGTCCCCCACTCCTATTTATATCTCTTTCAACAAATCCCTAAACACTATGGATTCCAAACAGGTTTTAAAACTTTAAAAACTATTGTTATGGGGTTTCAAAATGTTTCAAATTCTTTTGATGGGTAACATAATATAATTTCAAGGGCAACATTATACATAAATCCTAACAAAAAGAAAAAAAATTTCATTTAACCGGAAAAGTTAGGGGTAGCAGGTGCTACCCTTCCCATTCAATTAAGTCCACACTTGTACTTGTTTATCATATCATCTAGGAGATAGGGGTGTCAATAATGTTAGATTGATGGGTTAATAGTTAAAAGGTTGAACTATAAACTCGGACCCGACCTGTATAAAACATGACTTTCTTTCCCATATCAACTTTATGCATGCGCATTACCATTAATGGATTGGCTCCGTTAACCTAGATCTTCAAGTGTTAATGATAATACATGAGAATGTCTAAGGTTGATACACAAGTATAAAGTTGATACACAAATAGTGTAACATCCACAAAATTTTGATCCAAATTTGACAAGTTTATAAAGATAAAGGACTAAAAATATCTATGAGATAAGTAATAGGAATAAATGAGAGAAAGAAATGAAAGAATTATATATTAAAGGAATAAGTAAGGAAACTCCATCCCACATAGAAAGTGGGAAAGAATTTAAAGCACTTTATAAGAAAGAAGTTTTCCATGGTAATGTTCTTATATGGCTAACCACTCTCACTAGTCCTAGCGGAGGGTGCGAAGCACCCGACGCGCACGCTAACGGACACGGACTCGGGCGATGGGCGTAATGTGGCGTTTTGATGGCGCACTCCGCATAAGGGCCGCTTTAGTATTTTTGAACTATGATCAAGGTGTGACAAGCTACCAAAGACCAAGGACTGAAAATGAAAATTTAGCACCTTCGCGATACGCGAAGCAACTTCACGATACCCGAAGATGCATGAAGTAATCTCACCCGGTGCTGACACGTGGCAGGCCTAGTGGTTGACTCAGCAAGGCTATTAAGCAGCTTCGCGATACGCGAAGAATCCTTCCAAGGTACGCGAAGGAATATAATATTAATTGCGGCTACATTTGTCCTTCGCGATATGCGAAGATCCTTCGCGATACGCGAAGATGCACGAATTTTTGCCTATAAATAGCCGGCCATGGGATAAAGTTCCTATCACATCACCTCACATCTCATATCACACTTTACCTCAGTTTTCGTGCCAAAGTCCCGTCATTCCCGATACGCTCGTTGTCTAGAAGTACGTGCAAGTAGGAGCGTTACCCACGTGGAGTTTAAGCATTTCATAGATAAGCCACACAAGGTAGGGGTTTTGCCCGATTATTTTATTATATGGCTTAGACCCTAGTCGGGGTTATAGTCTATACCTTGATTAAATAATAAGTGAAATGTAGCTTTCATAAGATAAAAATCTAAAGCCAGATCATAGATCTAGTTATTTATAGAATGTTGTTCTCGTACTATAGGTCCGAGATAAAGATCAGACATCTGTTGGTGAGAAATCTTGAAATCAACAAAAGGTGAATACGTCCAAACCTTTTTATAGTTTTATGACGTGAATACGTCTATGTACTGTATATTTTGAAAAGATATTTACTCTTTAAAACTATGGACTGTTATCCATATGTAAAAGAGTTATGGAAATATTTGCATGAGGGTTGGTTCAAATCCTCTAAAACGTTTTGATACAAGGTAGTACTAAACACTCAGGCTGAAATACACATGTGTCTGGATCCTTACATATATGTACTGTAGTGGGCACACTACAGACATACTGACCATGAAGCAAGTGACTGTCTCTAGGGCGAGTGAAGTCCGATTATGTGGTTTGTGCGTATGTTAGTTTCGATGAGATGGGATTGAGATCCACTGAGTCGTTGAACACTATTGGTGTTGTGTCATTACGAATGGTGAAAATGTTTTTTTGAGTCAGCGTATTCACCAGCATATAGCTGACGTATTTTCAAACTGTTTTCAGGTAACCAAGAGTAAGGTATAGAGAAGAATATGCCAGTGAAGATAGAAGATCACTAGGCATAGAATGCAGCTGGTGGCTCAGCTAATTTTATATTGAGGCATATATATATTAAACTTGTTTTTTTATAAACAAGTAATTTGTAAAACAAACAAGGGTATTTAATTCCCTATGTTATGAAAGTAAATATTTTAAAATAACATTTTCCGCTGCAAACTTTGATAAATTGACAAAAGTGGTACCAACTGTGAGTCACACGCCTAAGCCCGAAGGCGGGGTGTGACAAACAGAGTTACGTATCAATGTATGTAACTATATATTACTGTAAGTTAACTTAAATGAAAGTGAATACGGTGTGTATCATATTAAGATGTATCTCATGAATATGAAGATGAATTTATCATAAAAACACAATAAATTTTATAAAATGATTATTTTATATTTAGACATGGCATGTTGCCTTTTAGTGCCAAACATCCAAATATGTCAATATTCCATTATTCCACTAGAAGTGTACATTACCCTTATTCTAAAACGGGATAAAGCTGGGTGTTACTATAAAATATTGTGATGTTAAATCCTCTTCATTATACGGCGGATTTTACTTTATATATTTCTTCTCTAGGACTAGTTGCTAAACTATTGTAATGATCATAGCAAATAAATAATATGACAAATGACACGCTTATAAATTTATATTTTATAATTTTGGGAGACTTGTGCGTTAAAGTTGCAAAGTCTATGGCTATTGTTGTACAACAATATAATTGGATCGCCATTCTCCCCTCCCTCTCTCTCTTGTACAGACCACCATGTTTTACTGTTTTATATTTTACGATGGTTATGCCTCACGCCACCGCTGCTTTGTTTCGGTCTCTTTGTTCTCCCCAAGGTTTTGCATACTTTCTCTCTTTATCTGCATCGATTTTGAGTGGTAATTCACTTCAACCCATCAATAGTAAAGTGGGAGGTCGGCAGTGACCCAAGCGATAGCCAATGCTCGACAGAAGACCCATGTGTGTAGTGACTTTGCGTCGACTAGTCTGGGCTGAATGGTCAAATTACCGACTCATATTTGGAACGATGAGAATGTGAAAGAAGAGTGAAAATGGGTCAATAACTTAAAACAAATAAAAAAACAAATACAGAATCTCTCTTTTATAAAGCTGATTTTATTTTGAGTTTTTTTTTTTAATTAAAGTCTAGAATATTGGCTAAAATTATTATTTCGGTTATGGTCTTCGTCATTTATGTATTTAGTTTTATTGTTACTTTGATTGAGACTTTTGATATATGATAATATTTCTTCCACATAAGTTTTATCTAATGTATTTAGCATTCTTTCGATATGGTCATCAAGTTTCAAAATTAGAAAGATGGCTCTCAAGCGGCTACTTATATACCACTTCAAAGTTCCCTTCATCTCCTACGTGGGACAATTTCCACTCTTTCCACCTTTTTCCATGTTAATGTTCATAGTTATAAACATCAAGTTCGAACATTGATATCTCATTCATCCTAGTTTACTTTTGGACAGGGTTTTGTTTGTTGCAAAAATCTAACATTGTAGAACACCAACCAAATAATTAATACTTGTATTAACCGCAGTTACAATAAAAATATTTATGCCCAAAGTTAGTGAAAAATACAATTTTCCAGTTAGTGATACAACTCGTTCTTAATGATTTCTCCCAACAATAGCGGATACATAATTTGCAAAAGTTGGCTAACCGGTTTGTCGAATATTTTATTGAACATAATCTTAAACCTAAAAATTTATCCAAAGCATCGCTACTATACTGACTGAACAAACCTTACTACCTTAGGGATAGCCGATAGATTTATCACTCGGTAAAAATTTTGTGATTACAGTGCATATTTATTTTTAGTTTAGTTATTAACTTATTCGGTTAGCCACGTAACTATTTTTCTAATTTCTAAATGCTCGTTTTTAATTAACAAAATATATTACTAACCTATTGATTTGTACCAACGAGTGGAATTTGTACCAAACAGATTTGAAAGGATTCGTTATGATTTAAAGCTTTAGAAAGTTGGTAATGAGTATGCATATGTTAAGATCATAACATACATCTTAACAAACTTCGGTAAATCATGATCTACAGACTACAATGACAAAATAAGAGCAAATCAATAAGGTTAAACGTTATCTAAAATATTAAAAAATAAGAGCAAGCGTATGATCCGCTTGATAAGTTTTATTGACTCGTGACTTCTATATCATTTTAGTTTTTATATAATTAGATAGTTATTGCATAAGTATTATATTTTCCTAAGTTGTATTAATAAGTAATAATATATAGGATCAGAATCATGTTAGAAATTTTTGAGAATTGAGAACTATGAAAACCATTTTAAACCACAAAAAACTCAAAAATAAGAAAAATCATAAAACAAAAAAAAACATAAAAATATAAAAAGTAAAGTTCTTATTTATCATCCCGGTTTCTAAAAAAAATCTCGGTTTACCTAAAATTATACATATATATGTACACATAATTTTTTATACACATATGTATAATTAAAGATAAATGATAATGTATATTATGTAACTAGAGATTAAATGAAATTATACGCATATAATAGGTATAACACGAATTAAAATTTTATTTTTTTTGGTGTTTTTTTATGAAACCGGAATTAAATATAAAATTTTGATTTTTTTACTTTTTTATAATTTTTGTTTTTTTTGTTTTATATTTTTTTAAAGGTTTTTTTTAGTGCTCCAAAATGGTTTTCAAAGTTCTTACTTTGTCAAAGGTTCTCTTAAGATCCTTACTTATAACCAAACGACATACACAACATAAACTGATAAAAGATAGATGAAACACAAAAAGAAAACTACAAGATTTCATTAACATGGAAATTATATTACAGTAGTGCATATGGATACATTTTTTAAATTTCCTGCCGAACTAGATCAAGTATGGATACATGTGTTGCGGCAAATAAAGGTGCTTTTCAAACGTGTGAAACTCTGTTATACTCATTTCAACGTTATAACGTTAAACAGAAAGTGAAATGTTGAAGTCACGTCATAACCAACACACCCATCTTATATAAATAAGGTTATTCGAGATAAGAATGTATTTATTGTCAAAAATTCAAAATAGTTGGATGCTGACCACATATCGAAGATCTATCTTTTGTTTGTTATTACAAAATGCTATTTTATGTTGCCTTACGTAATATGCTATCTCTGGTCCTTGCTAGCCTCTCGAGGAAGAAGAACTTGGAATGTAGATATGGTTTTTAATATGGCATGTTAAAAGTTTAGATAGGGTTAAAAAGATGAATAATTACATGATATTTAAAGATCCAAGATATATCCGTCTAGTTACATACAAGCTTGGTTTAAGACCTTGTTTGTTCATATACAATAGAATATAGAAATAATAATAGAAGCATTTGCATTAAGAAAGCGTCTTAACATGAGACGATCGATCTTAAAGGATAAACATGAGGTGAATTTAAGCAATAATGTGTGAATATTGTAAGGAACTAGTTATAAGATGATTATAATAAGTTTAGGTGTTAATATAAGAAATTTAAAATTGAATGCGCATACAAATCTATTATGAAAACAACATATACCATATTAGACTAAGAGGGTGTTTGGGATTGCTTAATTAACTCTAAAAATGTTTATTGGCTTCTGGCTTTTTGAAAAGGAATTTTTAAAAAAGTGTTTGGATTAACTTATGTGGTTGGAAAAGCCATAAGCACTTTTTAAAAATGTTTGGCTTAGCTTATTTACGTAAAATGACCAAAAAGGGTAAAGGGTGAGTAGATTAGCAAAAATTCAATCAAAAAGTCAAAAGTATTTTTGAAAAACCCCAAATTGGGGCTTTTGAAAAAGTGTTTTTTCAAGCCAATCAAAAAACCAACACCGAAAGGGCTTTTACATTTGCCAAACACCTTTTTTGCTTATTGGCTTCTTGAAAAGGCCAATAAACCAATAAGCATTTTTCAAACTCAAACCCAAACACCCTCTAAAGATCTTCCTTTTATTGGAGACTAGAGCCTGACTATCACAACATTCTAGTTGGTAGTTGCCGGATAACAATTGTAACTATTGGCCCTTACATGAATGGGAAAACCATTACTAGAAACTTATCAACAATAACATAGTTACCTTAGTGTGATCACCTAGTAACCATTTATGTTCAGTGCCACTAATGCTCAAATACAATTGGTCCTACCTGTCGTTTATGGTCAAGTTGCTGCTAATCTCAGTTACCGGCCAATAACCACATGCAACAACTTACTACTAACAATTAATTCCCGCTAATAAGCATTCCATACAATTTTTAATAAGACGCACAAATCTAAAGCAGCTTCCAGTGGGGGTAATGCACCCTTAAATTTTCTACACCCTTATATTCATACTCATATCAACATTTATTCTTATTTGTAAATTCAATTATATTAAAATTAATATAATGAAACTAAAATCACTAAAGTTAGAATCCCAATTAGCTAATAAAACAAAAGTCAAAATCCCACTCGTGAACCCATGTTCAATTGGTTATCTTGTTAATAGTGAGAAAGGTCATACACAACATCAAAACCTAGAGTTGTTGATCGATGCCAAATCGTGCACCCACCCACCAACCTCAATCAATTTTGCTTTAAAGGTGCAACCACCCAAACATCACCACATTAGTCCTTTCATAAAAAAAATAATAAAATAAAATAACATGACAAATATTTTTTTTTATATAAAATGACAATAATTCATATTATAAGCAATATTCATGTAATTAAGAAACCGTTTGATCTATGTCATCGTGTGGCATAAATGTGATGAATTTATTAAGTATTATGTCGTTAAGTATACGCCATTCATAGCAAAATTGTTGGTAAGATCGGAACATTGTGAGATATACACAAATCGTATCTTTTATCTTATTGGGATAGAAAAACTAATTTCAGGAAGACTTAAACTCCAAATGCTTATCTAAACCTAACAAGTATATTAGAAAATTAGAATGTTAAAAAGTATAAGTAAACTATCAATAACAAAAAAATATAATGAAAATGTATAATAGTAAATGGTCGGTATTGACATATTTCACAAAATGTAATACACATTATCTTAAGTTTTGTTTGTTAATATTATATACGGTCTTTAAGTATAAAGCTTATGACTGTTTTAAAATAAAAGTAAAATCTCTTTCTAGCTAAAAGTGTTTACTAGACATCGCTTATTAGTTTTCTAAATATGAATAGATTGTTTAAATATCAATTTGAGGATTACACTAATTATTAGGAATAAATTAATAAGATTAAACAAAAATTGTTGGCAGGTAGTTCATAGAATCTCTATTGGTCTTTGTTACCTGTTTGTCGTTTTGGTCGCGCCTATCCAAAGCTTCTGAGGCACCACAGGATTAATATTATTAGCATACGTACATTTTAAATTTCATGAAAAAACAGAATTAAGACTAAAATATTTATGACGGAGTATGACACAGATATTAAATTCTACATAAGATTAAATATGTTTCTTTTATGAGTTTAGGATGGTATTGAGATACATTAATAATATATTATACGATAATAAGGATATAGCAAATAGTAAAATAAAGTCGTTAGTATTAGACCGTACGTATATATTTATTATTTAACTTAAGTTTTGTATGTTTTTTATTATTATAATTTGATAATAGATCAATCCTTCATTCATGATGAGGGCAGATGATATGCACATTAAACCTAACAAACCTACAAGGTGTAACACCCGGCTTTAAAGCGGAAAACACTCGGGTGCAACGTACAGATCACTCATAAGCTCGTAACACTATTAATAGCGACAGTATATTTATTTCATTCCATAATATCACAAGTACACAAATAGTTTGATAATGAGACAATCAACATTACATCTAAATGAAACAAATATTATTCATTGAAATAATCCTAAGGTATAACTAGTTTTCTTGTCCTGGCACTTCATCGTATCAACCTGCAGCACGTTTAAAATAATATATTTTGTCAACAACACATGTTGATGAGTTTTTATAAGTTTTTGCGTATATAAATATATATAAAATGCGCGATTCAACGATCGTCATGCAATAAATATTTAAGCATAATATAAATGAAATCAAAAAGTGTCGTCCTCTCGTTCATTTAGCCGAAGCCGTAGAAGTCGGGGAAATGAGAACCACCTTACGTAAACAACCGAAGTCGTAACGTTAGACGTCGCAGGTACGTCCCGTCGGACCCTCCCACTATGTGTATGCGTTTGCGTTTGCGTAACTTCCACCAATAAAACAATAAACACGTTGCAAACAAGTTCACGTATAATCATAAACAATATGCACGAATAATATAAACATGTACGATATAAGTAAATCGGTTTGTAAACAAGCGCATAACTAACGAAATAAAAACTTGTGACGTGCTACACCCCAAAACATTATAAAGCATTAAAAATGGGGTTATGAAGAACTCACATGTTAAATAAGCAAGAATGAGTAAATAAGCGAAGATGTCTTTAAGCGAGTGAACCGACAGGGTTCGGTTCAATAAGTGACCCTAGATAAATAGATAACTATGATCAAAATAAGGTTGAGGAAAGATAAGAAATAGATGGCCGACATGTTCGATTTATAATTCTTAAACGAAAAGTTTGTTAAAAATATATTTTTGTTCTATTTTTATAAGTTAAATGAAATAGATTAGTTATTTGATTTTTAATCAATTTTATTTTAGTTTTAGAAAAAAAAAATAAAAATAAAGGTTATAATAATTATTAGTTAATTTTAATGATTTCGGTTCGTTTCCGAGCCGAATATTATTTAATAAAACAAGTTTAACGAGTGGTTCATGTTTTTGGTTGGACATGAACTCGGTTTGATTCGGGTTTATATTTTACATGCTTGAAATGATAAGATGGCGTGACATGTTGGAAATTCGTAGTCTTGTTTATTAGCTTTGCAAAAGTTACTTTTTAACTTAAAACTTATTTTTAACCGAACATTAACGTGTCGGCGAGTGATAGTGAAAACACAACCACGGTTGTTAATTTAGAGTGACAACATGATGATGATCACATGATATGTTGTACATAAACAAGACAATAATTACCCGAGGATGTAATATCAAAGAAGAACTTGAAACTTGGATTTTTGCACCATTTGAAAAGTAATAACACAATTGAAAGTGTAAAGTGTTCTCGTGAATGATTTGTAGAAGTTTGAGAGGCTTTATATAGGCTTCAAATCGTTAATAACAAGGTTGAAGTGATTAAATGCATAAGCTAGTCATAAGGCTAGTCTTAAGCAATATTAATCACCAAATTAATGAGCTTTGACCCAATTTGGTGAATTAGGAAGCTAATTATCAATAATAAAATAGTCTAGGTTCATCCAATACTTGGAAAAAAAAAACAGGTCAAATGGCGGGAATTTAGAGAGGATGAGAAGAATGCGGTTGACCTGTTTTGAAGAATACCAATAATTATAAACAATTAAATAACACAATCAATACTCAATAAATGCGGAGATTTTATTAATAATCCGAAAAGTATCAAAATTTTAAAATGGTGCGGGTTTTCGGGTTTTTTAAAAATGACGAATGTCACAGGATTCACAACTTTTAGAAATTTCGTCATGAAATTAATTTAAAAATAATTAAAAAAAACAACTACTATATGGAGTTGTTAAAAGTTTTAACAAATTTTATATACATATGAAAAATAAAATTGATAACTAAATAAATTAATAACACTGATCTTTGAATGACCTGAAAAATGCCACAAATGGGATGTATGGCAAGGGCACTTATATATAAGATGTACCAGCGGCGTATCCACCATGTCCTTATCATACTGCATTTGTCCTGTTTCCCAAAATCATTCCAAGTTCCGAGTTATTCCATACAACCGTACTTATTATGTTTTCCATGCGAGAACTTTGATAATTACGTATCAACCCATAATTATCTTTGTCGTCGGATGGTCCATATAATCTGTCCCATTGTGTGGGTTTTAATAAATAAAATAAAATTTTATATAAAAGTTTAGAAATCAAGAACAATGAACTATAAGGATCAAAACTAACAAAAATATATAAGCGAGCCCTTAAGGTTATGGATAACGCGAAAGTATTATGTCAAAATAAATAAATTAAACTATTGAAGTTTAAACAAAATAAACGATGTTATTCGGGTTTAAAACGAAATAAACTATGTTATTAACGTTGAAACGATATAAATGATGTTATTGAGGTTTAAAACTAAATAAATGAAACTATTGAAGTTAAAATGAAATAAGCAAAACTCTAGAGTAACATAAATTAATAAAAATAATGATTGAAAATTTAAGGTCATGAACGTCGCAATAAATAAATAAATGAAATATTGGTGGGTTGAGAATAGCTGGGTGATTTTAACTAGCAAAATATAGCCAAGTAAGTCGATATAGCCTTGAGTTCAAGAATAAAATACATAAACGGCACTTTTTTTGTCAAAATATCAAAATACATTAAGTTTTTGTGGTCGATAATGACATGTTAAATAAGTGAAACTTCATATAAAATAAAGTATCAACATGAATAAGGTAGCATTGAGATTAAGAATAACAAAGTAAATAGTTGAAACCTCAAGATTGAGAGTAACACGGTAAAACATTGGACTCAAATTGATGAAACATTAAGATCAAGACTAACAAGATGGTTCGGTGAAACATTGAGCGAGAAAAGAGCCAAACAAATAACCTAAACAATTCATGTAAAGTAAATATAAAATGAACACGTGTGTTATACCAGATAGCTATAATCATATTCCTGGTTATAAACAAACTAATCTTTTTAGAGGTAACCAGAATAGATAGCCAAAGGTAGAAATACGGTTTCTATTAGATAACTATCCATGTTCATAGTCCCAACTTCCACTAAACGATTATGTTCATGGGAAATCGGTCATAGACCGTGAGATTGAGGTACAAAAGTAAACCAATTTAACAATACGACTATATATTATAAATGACACATGTATTTATGTGTTTCGTGCTTGAGAGTAAACATGAACGAAAATAGGTCAACAATCGACAAATAACCAAACTCAGATATAAATTTAATAACAACTTTCGAAGAAATTAGATACATAGAATTATTTCGATGATATCCAAATATAAAAAAAATTCATGAAGAAGAAGTTAAAGAAAAAAAACAAAATGCAGCTTGCAATACTTGTCTTCTCGAAGGTAGGTGGGTTGAGGAATGGAGGCTAGGGTGAGGGGCGGTGCCATGATTTCTTAACCGAAACACGTTGGTGGTGATGAAGGGGGTGGGGGGATAAAATGATTTTTAAGATTCATTTTAATTTGTGAAAATCGGTTGCAAAACATGGTGATTTATAATTCAAAGTTAATTTTTTTTTCTTTATGATAAATAAAAGTCCTGAATTAGTGCTAAGGCTTTCGAAACTTTATGATTTTTTTTTTGATGTAAAATAAAGGTTTCCCGTTTGGCGGCGTACTATGAAAACTTTAGAAAGGATCGTCAAATAAAATGACTCATTTTGATATAAATAATATATTAGCCTAATGGGCTTGGGACTTGTTTGAAACAAAAATTTTTTTGAACCTTGGAAAATATTATATATAATAATAATAATAACAATAATGGTAATAATAATAATAGTGATGATAATAATAATAACATTAATAATAGTAATGGTATGATGATGATGATGATGATGATAATAAACCATTTGATTTGACTTAGAGTCTTTTTGAAGAAAATTAACTGATTAGTTAATTAGCTATTTAAAATAATTGAGAATTTAAAATTATAAGTGTAGGGTGTTCATAAAAAAAATGAAGCGGAGAAACATGCATGGTTTAAAAAAATAGGTATGTTTGACGAGTATGAAGGGCCTAAGTATTGGTGCAAGGCTAAGAGTGAGCTTCAAGTGGCCAGGGAACGCGGTTTAGGGTATTGCATGGCAGAAACAAGTTAGGCCTTCCTGAGCATAGTTGGTGTGTTTGGGTCACTACAGTGGTACTAGGCTCGCAACATCAGCATATGGTAAAACATAAGGTGTGGTAAATGGCTGAGTAATGGGTCGTGGGAAGCATTTCGATATTGTGAGGCGATTGAGTGGTGACGCATAAACAAGCCAAACAAAGGTTGTGTTTCCGTGTAAGGTATTTTTTTTTATCGTTGGGTTGGCTTTGGGTGTCTTGGGTTTGTGTTGGGTTTTAGGTTGGTTAGGGCATAGATTTGGTGTTTGCGCTTGTTGTTGTGGTTGGTGTTGATGAGTTTTGATGCATTTGGGTCAGCATGGTCAGGATCACGACAACCTATTGTTTGAAAATCTGGGCTGTCACTTTGCGGGTTGAGTTTCGAGGGCGACATCGAGAAAACGAGAAGACATGTTGCGAAGCAGAAATGATTCGCGTGACATGGGACGTAAATATGAAAATTCGAATTACCAACCAATAGAAACACTACATGAAACATTTCTGAAATCAGAATTACTCTGTATAAATAATTAAATAAAAGTGCACTAAGCAAAATTTTAATTCGAGATTCAAATGTCCATGACCCACCATGGGTTTTCGGATTTCAATAATAATTTCGTAACTAATTAAATGAAAACTATATCAAATTTGCAATCAGAATATCCATGAACCGCCATGGATTTTCGTATCCCAATACAAACTTAATATAAACAGTGAAATCGAATTTAAAATCGAGTGTTCATGTATTACCATAACTTTTCGAATTTTCAATTAAACCAAAATAATAATCAAATATCCGAATAAGGAAAACGAACTGAAACTCGGCTATTCATGTATCACCATGAATTTTTAAATTTCTAATTAAATCCATAGTAATAAATGAATATATAACTAGAGAAAACGAATTGAAAACTCGACTATTCATGTATCACCATGACTTTTCGTATTTTCAATTAAAATCATAATAATAAATGAATATATAACTAAAACGAAAACGAATTGAAACCTCGACTATTCATGTATTACCATGACTTTTCGAATTTTCAATTAAAACCATAATAATAAGTGAATATATAACTAAGAAAACTTGAAAGCTCGACTATTCATGTAACACCATGACTTTTCGAATTTTCAATTAAAATTAAAATCATAATAATATATAACTTAAAAGAAAACGAATTGAAAACTCGACTATTCATGTATCACCATAACTTTTCGAATTTTCAATTAAAACCATAATAATAAGTGAATATATAACTAAGAAAACGAATTGAAAGCTCGACTATTCATGCAACACCATGAATTTTCGAATTTTCAATTAAAATCATAATAATAAATGAATATATAACTTAAAAGAACACGAATTGAAAACTCGACTATTCATGTATCACCATGACTTTTCGAATTTTCAATCAAAACCATAATAATAAGTGAATATATAACTAAGAAAACGAATTGAAAGCTCAACTATTCAACACCATGACTTTTCGAATTTTTAATTAAAATCATAACAATCAATGAATATATAACTTAAAAGAAAACGAATTGAAAACTCGACCATTCATATATCATCATGACTTTTCGAATTTTCAATTAAATCCATAGTATAAACAATTGAGTCTTTGGAATCAAACGTTGTATGAATTATCATAACTTGTATGTTCCAATAGAAATAAAAAATGCGTAATCAAAACGAACCAAAAGCTGGTTATTCGTGTATCACCACGACTTGTCAGACTTTTAGTTAAAATCAAAAATGTGAAATCAAATCGAACCAAAAGCTGGTTATTCGTGTATCACCACGACTTGTCAGACTTTTAGCTAAAACTCATTGTTAAACATTGAGGGTCGGAGTCACACGTCGCATGAACCACCATGACTTGTGTGGCATCCTTAGGAGTGTAACCATATTCTTTTCACAAAGAGAACATGGTCACATTTGAAAGCATAAAGTTGTGATTCGTATGACGTTTAGTGTGGTATGCTTTGGCTTAATAGGTTTCGTGCCCTTTCCGAACTCTCCAGGCAAGCAACCGGGTCTGCGTCTGATTGAATTTGTACGCATTGCTTGTCCTTAGGTTTCAATAACCTTGGTGTCAAGAGTTCGGAAAACAAGCATGTCCCCCTTACAGTTGACTACATACCCGCCACGTAGAACCATCTTTAAAAAGAGGGAATATCGGAAAACCGAAATAAAATCGATTGAAAAAAATGTTTTGAAAATATTTGTTTTAGGCCTAAGCCTTGGAGTTTGTGTGTGAATATGTGTACAAGCGACGTTATAAAATATTATAAATATAAATTCAAGCGTACGAATGAACTTTAAATATAAGTGCGGGCACATAGCACATAGAGTATACATGCAATTGAGGCACTAAAAATAAACTATAACTATACTAGGTCGTTACGTCTAACCACCTATCTTATAGTCACGGCTCTGATACAAATCTGTAACACCCCGGCTTTAAGCGGAATACGCCCGGGTGCAACGTACAGATCACTCATAAGCTCGTAACACTATTAATAGCGACAATATATTTATTTCATTCCATAATATCGCAAGTACACAAATAGTTTGATAATGAGACAATCAACATTACATCTAAATGAAACAAATATTATTCATTGAAATAATCCTAAGGTATAACTAGTTTTCTTGTCCTGGCACTTCATCGTATCAACCTGCAGCACGTTTAAAATAATATATTTTGTCAACAACACATGTTGATGAGTTTTTATAAGTTTTTGCGTATATAAATATATATAAAATGCGCGATTCAACGATCGTCATGCAATAAATATTTAAGCATAATATAAATGAAATCAAAAAGTGTCGTCCTCCCGTTCATTTAGCCGAAGCCGTAGAAGTCGGGGAAATGAGAACCACCTTACGTAAACAACCGAAGTCGTAACGTTAGACGTCGCAGGTACGTCCCGTCGGACCCTCCCACTATGTGTATGCGTTTGCGTTTGCGTAACTTCCACCAATAAAACAATAAACACGTTGCAAACAAGTTCACGTATAATCATAAACAATATGCACGAATAATATAAACATGTACGATATAAGTAAATCGGTTTGTAAACAAGCGCATAACTAACGAAATAAAAACTTGTGACGTGCTACACCCCAAAACATTATAAAGCATTAAAAATGGGGTTATGAAGAACTCACATGTTAAATAAGCAAGAATGAGTAAATAAGCGAAGATGTCTTTAAGCGAGTGAACCGACAGGGTTCGGTTCAATAAGTGACCCTAGATAAATAGATAACTATGATCAAAATAAGGTTGAGGAAAGATAAGAAATAGATGGCCGACATGTTCGATTTATAATTCTTAAACGAAAAGTTTGTTAAAAATATATTTTTGTTCTATTTTTATAAGTTAAATGAAATAGGTTAGTTATTTGATTTTTAATCAATTTTATTTTAGTTTTAGAAAAAAAAATAAAAATAAAGGTTATAATAATTATTAGTTAATTTTAATGATTTCGGTTCGTTTCCGAGCCGAATATTATTTAATAAAACAAGTTTAACGAGTGGTTCATGTTTTTGGTTGGACATGAACTCGGTTTGATTCGGGTTTATATTTTACATGCTTGAAATGATAAGATGGCGTGACATGTTGGAAATTCGTAGTCTTGTTTATTAGTTTTGCAAAAGTTACTTTTTAACTTAAAACTTATTTTTAACCGAACATTAACGTGTCGACGAGTGATAGTGAAAACACAACCACGGTTGTTAATTTAGAGTGACAACATGATGATGATCACATGATATGTTGTACATAAACAAGACAATAATTACCCGAGGATGGAATATCAAAGAAGAACTTGAAACTTGGATTTTTGCACCATTTGAAAAGTAATAACACAATTGAAAGTGTAAAGTGTTCTCGTGAATGATTTGTAGAAGTTTGAGAGGCTTTATATAGGCTTCAAATCGTTAATAAAAGGTTGAAGTGATTAAATGCATAAGCTAGTCATAAGGCTAGTCTTAAGCAATATTAATCACCAAATTAATGAGCTTTGACCCAATTTGGTGAATTAGGAAGCTAATTATCAATAATAAAATAGTCTAGGTTCATCCAATACTTGGAAAAAAACAAGTCAAATGGCGGGATTTTAGAGAGGATGAGAAGAATGCGGTTGACCTGTTTTGAAGAATACCAATAATTATAAACAATTAAATAACACAATCAATACTCAATAAATGCGGAGATTTTATTAATAATCCGAAAAGTATCAAAATTTTAAAATGGTGCGGGTTTTCGGGTTTTTTAAAAATGACGAATGTCACACAAGGTAAACCGGGAAACAACATCAGGATAATTACCACCGATATATACAAATATACGGTTTAATTAAATTAAATTAAATAAATACATCAGGATATTATAACATTATAATAATTAATAAATACAAATATATGCTTAATATATACGGTTTAATAGATACTTGCTTAATCAATGAAAATATTTAATATTTCAAATAGTTACACATATGAAGTTAAAATTAGATTTTGATTAAAGAGAACATCAACATGACAACATAAAATGTGTAATCAGGTAAGACCATAAATGGATATACTCATGCATTTGGGGAATCGAAATCCACAACTCAACGGGCATTGATAATGGGAGCATGACATCCACCAGACTACGAGTATACGACACAATTTTATAATCAGACATAGCTTTCGATAATCCAAACTTGTCTCCTAACCAACTTAATTCATTAAAAACAAATCACTTGACTTTTTATGTTTGTGTTTAAGTCTCTTTATGTTTTATTCAAATCGAATCTTAAAATCTGTTTTTATTTACTACTCAAATCTTTGCTTTTAACAGATAAACATATAAACTTACACGTAATCAAGTGTTTACTCTACTACGGGATAACGATAACATTAACTACCGTGCCCGCCACAGCTATAGTGGGCCCTTCAGGGATACAATCTGTCAACCCATCAAAATCACACCAAAGTGTCATTTTCGTAAAATTTAACACTGTCGTGTACTCTGTTAATATTTCCGTGAGTCACCCTTTGTCCTTGTTCTCCGTCAAATAATTTCACCATCTTTGAAATGCCACGAATTTGCAGTCATTTTTATATAATATATATATATATATATATATATTATTAAATATGTTTACCATAGCTTTTTATTCATTATAAATAATATTCGTCCCTCTTGCTAACTAGTTATTTCGTGAAGATGATAATAAATTGTTGATGGTGTCACGTGACACATATATATATAAGTCTTGACATTTTGGTTTGATTCTTTACTTAATATTGTATTTTCCGGCAAAAGCAAAATGCTTTAAGAAAAGTGTTTTTTGAAGCCATTTAAGGTGAAAAAACATAAATGTTTTGTGTGTGGGAAAAATAATGATAATGATGTTGAGGTTGTTGATAGTGTCGGTGCTGGTGGCGGCGGTGGTTGGAGTGAACGTGACGTATGATCACCGGGCTGTGGTTATTGACGGCAGGCGGCGGGTGTTGGTTTCCGGTTCGATTCATTATGCCAGAAGTACCACCAGACGTAAGTGCACATGTTCATGTTCTAACCACCGACACACACACAAACATTCATTCGTTGTTTTCTTTTTCTTTTTTTTTTTTAAATTAAGAAAATGTATTTATTTAATTTAATTTAAAATTTAATTACAGATGTGGTCTGGGCTAATTCAGAAATCTAAAGATGGAGGATTGGATGTGATTGAAACTTATGTGTTCTGGAATTTGCATGAGCCTGTTAGAAACCAGGTTATTTATTTATTTATTAATTTGTTGATGAGTTTCAAGAATCTTGGACTTGGAGTACCCATTTGCATATTATTTGGTGGGAAGTGTTTCTTGATGATTGGTGTTCAAGAAAATTAATAAAGTTTTGATCTTTCTTTTGTTGTTATCTTCAATCTTTAAAACTTTTAGTGTTCTTGAAAATAAATAAATGTTTTTGCAAGATTTTCTTGATTTAGCTAGCCCAGTTATTCAGATTCTGTTATACTCTTTTTGGGTATTTTTAATTAAGATTATGTTGACCCAAATTAATGTTATTATTAATTTATTATAACCCAATTCCCAAATTGCATGCTGACAAATTCTTGAAACTCAACACTCAACAGTATGACTTTGAAGGAAGAAAAGATTTGGTTAAATTTATAAAACTGGTGGCTGATGCTGGTCTGTTTGTTCATCTTCGAATCGGTCCTTACGTTTGTGCCGAATGGAATTATGGGTTAGTGTTAATTACTTAATAACAATCTTAACATTCACAATGCTCCAATTTTTTTATTTTTTATTTTTTTATTTTTTTTCTTTTTTGTGTTTATGCTAATTAAGCTTTGTTTTCAAACAGTGGGTTTCCGCTCTGGTTACATTTCATACCAGGAATTGTGCTTAGAACAGATAACGAGCCGTTTAAGGTTAGTTATCAACTTATCATCTTTTAGTTGGTTTCAAAAGCTTCCTTATTTGGTCAAAATTTTGCTGACCAATTTGTGTGTGCTTTAGGCCGAAATGAAACGCTTTACAGCCAAGATAGTTAATATGATGAAGGCGGAGAATCTTTATGCGTCTCAAGGAGGACCTATAATCTTATCTCAGGTTAGTTTATCAGTTTCTTGTTGACACAGAGCCAAAGCGAGAAAAAAAAAGTACTGATATAATATTGAATGCTTAGACCATATAATCAAGCTCTCCATTAAAAATAAGTATATTTAAATTTGGCAGGTCGAGCTAAATTTTTATTATTTGTGCATCTTTAATGGCAGATCGAGAACGAATACGGTAACATCGATAGCAGCTACGGTCCGGCTGCAAAGTCTTACATCAAATGGGCAGCAAGTATGGCTACATCTTTAGATACAGGAGTGCCATGGGTGATGTGTCAGCAAAGAGATGCACCTGACCCACTTGTAATACTAAGCAAACACCCAAGTAAACTTATGTTAGTTTTTTGACCCATTAACAAAGACTAACGCGCGCTTTCTTTAATTATGAATGCAGATAGACACTTGCAACGGGTTCTACTGTGACGGGTACAAACCAAATGCTGAAAACAAGCCCACAATGTGGACTGAAAATTGGACCGGGTGGTTTCTCTCGTTTGGTGGGGCCGTGCCTTATAGACCAGTAGAAGATATTGCATTCGCGGTTGCACGTTTCTACCAAAGAGGCGGAACCTTTCAAAACTATTATATGGTTAGTATATGCATATAGTGCGTGTTTAATGTCAAAAATTATTAAATGTGAAACACAACAAGAAAATAATCAGTTCGGATTGATCTGTGTAATTAAACGTGTCATGTTCAGATTGATCTGTTTAGCCCGTATAGTTAAACAGGTCGGCCCATTAACTCGTTTATGACCCATTTAACCCATTTATACAACCCACGATTTCCACGTTTGATTATCACCCACCAACCTGTTTGGCAAGTATATCTACAGATTTTAAATGTGAGCGGGCTAGGGTTGATGTTTTTTGCACGAATAAAATATGGGTTGCAACCGTCAACCTGCCAATCCGACACCGTTGGCAGTTTGACACCCTTACTAATATCAAAGGTGTTTAATATTTATCGGTATATTGCATGGCCCGTTACAGTACCATGGTGGGACCAATTTTGGCCGTACAACCGGAGGCCCGTTTATTGCAACAAGTTACGATTATGATGCTCCACTTGACGAATATGGTATGATTTCTTCTTAAAATTATTTCGTGCGTTATTTTGTATGTCTTTTAATGTGTTGTTTTTAGGAGCGCCTCGACAACCTAAGTGGGGTCATTTGAAAGATTTAAATAAGGCCATCAAGCTTTGTGAAGACGCGTTAGTGGCAACCGACCCGACAACTACTTCTCTCGGTCAAAATTTAGAGGTAAAATATAACCATTTTAATCGTCTTGATTTTTTTTCTAAACTAAGGATGTATTTTTAATTTTTTACAAACATAAAGTTTTATTTGTTATATTTATTTAGGCTAGTGTTTATAAGACATCATCAGCATGTGCTGCTTTTCTGGCAAATTTCGATACACAAAAGGATGCAACCGTTAACTATAATGGAAATTCTTATCGATTACCAGCGTGGTCTGTTAGCATATTGCCCGACTGCAAGAATGTAATTTATAACACGGCGAAGGTTAGTTTGACTATTACAGTCAACCCTTGTCACTATACAATTCACTGTTCAAATTGGTTTCTTTACTAATTAAATATAATGAATATACTTAATTTTAGTATTTGTTATAAGCTTTAGTCTGGTTATCAAGTTTTAATACAAAGTCCGAATTATCGTTGGCAATATTGAAGTTGACTTTGGTTCTTTTTGACCTGTAAGTCAAACCTGACAATTTGAGATTTGACAGATAAACTCTGTGACTACCATCAGAAGGTTTGCAGCTACAAGTGTTAAAGATGGTTTAAGTGATTCAAAGGCCATTTCTTCAGAATGGAGTTATGTTAGTGAACCGGTGGGGATTTCAAGTAATGATGCGTTTAATAGACCGGGATTAGTGGAGCAAATTAACACCACAGCTGATCAAAGTGATTATTTGTGGTATTCAATAAGGTAAATATATTTTTGGTTACAAAAGGCGAGTAGAGGTGACAATTTCGACCCGTTTTGGTAATAAACAGGTCAAAATGTTGAATCAAATAAAGGGGAAAGGGTCGGGTTATATCGTTATATGGATTACTGTTGTATGCTATCTCAATAACATGTTATCTTTATAAAAATGTTAAAAGTTGGCAAAAAAAAGTGGTTTTAGGTCAACCCAACCTGGCCTGTTTAATGCCAGGTTGAGGGTATTGGTTGGCGGCTTGACTTGTTTAACTAAGGGGGTTGGGTTGACTATGTCAACCTGAGCACAACCCGTTATTAAACACGACAACTTGGCTAGTTACTCAACTTGTCCATCTTGCCACGTCTGATGTTAAGTTATTTAATTTTGTAGCACGGACATTAAAGGAAACGAGCCCTTCCTTCATGATGGATATCAAACAACTCTTCATGTGAAATCACTCGGTCATGTTCTTCATTTGTTCATAAATGGTCAGCTTGAAGGTACGAGAAAGCAACAGATAAATAAATAAATAAATAAAATCTTGTGTTATCTTTCTTGAATATTTATAAATGTTTGATGTTTTTAACTTGTAGGTAGTGCAATTGGCAATGCGGGCCGCCCCGGTTTTACAAAGGATATCTCGGTTGTCCTCAAATCGGGAAAGAACAAGATTGATCTCTTAAGTTTGACCCGTTGGACTTCAGGTTCGACTTCAGTAAATTTCATAGATTTTGATATGTGTAGCAAACGGTGAATCTGTATATAATATTCATCTTATCTTTATGTGCAGAACTATGGGGCCTTTTTTGATAAAATGGGTGCGGGTATTACTGGCCCGGTTGAGTTAGAGGGCTTGACTAACGGGTCAACCGTTGACCTTTCATCTCAACGGTGGACATATCAAATCGGGCTCAAAGGAGAATCACTAGGCCTGAACACTGGTGGTTCATCACTTTGGGTCTTGGGGTCGCCAAAAAGTCAACCTTTGACTTGGTACAAGGTAATACCAAAGTCAAAAAATAAAGTCAACTTTGACTTGAATTTTGTATGTTAATCAAGAATATATGTTGAAATTTGAAACAGACTAGTTTTGATGCTCCTTCGGGTGATAATCCAATTGCAATTGACTTCACAGGAATGGGGAAAGGCGAGGCGTGGGTCAATGGTCAAAGCATCGGGCGGTATTGGCCAAGTTATATTGCTCCAAGTGGCGGTTGCTCGGTATGTAGTTACAAAGGGCCGTATAGCTCATCAAAATGCCTCAAGAATTGTGGGAAACCTTCACAAAAGCTGTAAGTGAAGTCTTTATTGAACATATTTTATAGAATTTGAATCTTTTTAATATTTGGCTTAATCTTGTAGGTACCATATACCGCGAGCATGGTTAAAACCAAGCGGGAATGTTTTGGTCTTGTTTGAGGAAATAGGTGGAGACCCGACACAAATATCCTTCACGACACAAGAGTTAGAAAGTTTGTGTGCGCAAGTCTCTGAATCTCACCCGCTCCCAGTGGAAGCATGGAGTCAAGATAATGCAACAAGAAAGTCAAACTCAAAGTCAAAGCCAAGAATTTTGCTAGAGTGCCCTCATCCTAATCAAGTAATATCTTCAATCAAGTTTGCTAGCTTTGGAACACCTCAAGGAAAATGTGGAAGTTTCAGTCATGGTTATTGCAGGAGTCCTAATGCACTTTCAATAATACAAAAGGTCAACTCTTTTGACTTTTTTTACTTTGACCTTTTCATGTCCATATATGTTAATTTAAACTGTTTTGAGCTTATAAATGATAAATATTGCAGGCTTGCATTGGATCAAGGACATGCAACATTGAAGTTTCATCTGCCATATTTGGTGATCCTTGTATAGGTGTTGTAAAAAGTTTAGCCATATTTGGTGATCCTTGTATAGGTGTTGTAAAAAGTTTAGCGGTAGAAGCATCGTGTGCATGAAAAACATATTGATGTGCGTCTTAAGTAACATCATAAAATAAAATCATATTATTATCATTAGAGTAAAGTGCCAAAATCGTCCTTGAGGTTTGGTGAATTATGCGGCTTTCATCGAAAAAGTTTCTTTTTTGCAACCGGGCCATCGAGGTTTCCAAATTGTTGCCAATTTCGTTAAAATCGATAACTTGGTTAATTTTTTAACGTTAAATGAGGGGTAAATGGTCATCGATCAGAATTCGCCACCTCCCTTTCGACTAATTTATCAGACTAAATTAGGGTTCTAGTCGTTAAAGGAAGAATTGTTCATACCTTCTTTGCTTCAATTTTATTAGACTAAATTAGGGTTCTAGTCGGTAAAGGAAGAATTGCTCATACCTTCTTTGCTTTAATTTTATTAGCTTCGATTCGATTAGGTTAATTTTGAGCTTCTAACATAGTTTAGGAGTTAACCTTGTTATGGTCATAACAGTGTAAGGACTAGAGTTGTCATTAGTAATAGTATAGGGTTCAAATGTAAAGATCATCTGTACTTAAATCAGTTGAGTCGTTAATAAAAATCTTTTATCAATTGAATGAACATTTCTTCTTAACTTCTTCTCTCTGATTCTATCTATCGATTCTGCATGTATCAACCAAGTTTCAGGTTGTTGGTGATATTGACTTTTGTTGGTTATGGTGATGACAATGGAATGAAAGATGGTGGGTCTAATCTTGTTTATATTATTTTGTAGGTTTAATAATGAAAAGATGATTAAAATAATAAGAGGATTATAAAGACCATTTTACCCTTTATTTAACGTTAAAAACTAACTGATTTATTGATTTGGACGAAATTGTCAACAATTTGGAAACCTCGATGACCAGTTGCAAAAAAGAAACTTTTTGGACGAAAATCGTATAATTCACCAAACCTCAGGGACGATTGTGTGACACGCATTGACAACACACGAGCGGCGAGCCCACTCTTCTTCTTTCTATCCAAAGGGTCTTAAAGAGAACGAATGGTTAATGTAACTTTCTACCCTACAACCTTTTTTTCACCTTTTAAAGCCATTCATATCCCCTTTATACATTATACATATTTACATAAACAAATTATACACATTAGTATTTTGTAAAATTCAAAAGAAGCTTTGATATGTTCTTACCCCTTGAATCATCCAAGTACTTAAGAACCATCAAAATCAAATAAAACATTAGTAGGAGAAACAACCATATACATAATAAGAAAACCTTTATTCTTTCGTATTATTGATAAATACTTTTATTGACACCAACAAATTATACAACAGTTGCATATACATGCAATTCAAACAATTGTACTCGTAACATATTATTAATCAACAACCAAAACATCAAACATCAGCCGAACCACCAGCCGCAGGTTTCTTCTTAAACATGCACGCGTTGCAAGTAGCCGAGGTTAAACGTGGAACTTCATACTTGTCTTCCCCACCCATTATCGGCATGGCCACACCTTGCTTCACCGGACTCACATACCCGGGCTGATAAGTTTTCCCCAAAATACCCTCAACTTCGTCCGAAAGATTCAAGAACTTGAACTGTGTCTCGAAATGGGCAAATGCGTCATTTGAAGGTAACTGGTAGTTATGAGCTAGATTGTCCTCTTTAGTCACGGGGACCGCCTTCATATCAATCTCTACCAACCCAGCGACGGTAACTCTAACCGAGTTGGTGTCCTCGGTCCTCTCAACCAACACTTCTCTTATTCCAGTGTCGATTTTCCATTCAGCATCTCCCAATAATGGGACTGTCACTTCCTGACCGTCCCATTTCATGAGAAGCACATCAACCTGGTCGTCCCACCATGCTACTTTCTTAGCTGAGACGGTCAGGGGTTGTGTGTGTCGAACATGACTGCCACTGATTGGACCCATGTGTAGTCACGCTTCCGGCCTTCAGGGCGGTTCCCAATGAAGAGAGCATTGATTTGCAAGTTGGTGTCGGACACTAGTGCGAAACTACGTCCTTTACCGCCATGGAAGTAGAACATAACTCCATCGCCACCGATGAACCTTGGATCGTAGCATAGTGCACCATACCCGTTGCATTTTGCTCTTCTCCCTGTGAAATTTAGAACTTGTTAGCAGGGTTGTTCAAAAAGCTTGTTTGGCTCGTTTAAATTAAACCCTAAAATGTATTTTAGTATATATAAATTGTCACTTATATGATTAATAAGATAAATTATAAATTTGATATGTAGTTAATAAATTTGCATTACCCTTATGCTAAAAATATTAATTTCCATTTTTTCAAAAATACTTTAGTATATGTGAAAACCACAAATTATAAAAAAAAATTAATAAAAACGATCTAGCTCGAGCTCAACATTTCAGCTCGTTCGAGCTTTGTTAGTAAGAAAGATATGCATGCATTTAGTGAAACAAAGTATATTAATATTTACAAAGAAGCATTTAGTCTTACATTTGCACGTAGCCTCACACTTGCTACCACAATGGATGAAGCACCCTTTCTGCTTCCTGTTCTTCTTAGGCTTCCTCTCCGGGCACTCGACCGGACACGTGAGAACCTTATACTTACAAACTCCTTCTGACTTACAAAATGCCCGTTGTCGTCCAGTCTCCGGTTCAGGGTCCAATACATCATAGTTAGTGGTATCGTCCACTACAGGCTTAGGCGTGGGCACAGGTGCTGGATTCTTCTTCTTGTCGTCATCAGACCGGACAAGGGTGGGGTGAATGGAGACGAAAATGAGAAGGAAAGTAGTCACCAAAAGGAATGACTTCCCCATGGTGAATATTATTTGTTAATGGCTGTGTGTTAGTTATAAGTGTGAACTGAGTGTGAAGAATTATGAAAAGATGAAATGATGGTTTTGTGACAAGAAGATGAAACCATTTATAAGAAGATTGGGCATGGAGTTCGGCGATCATGCAGGCACGAAAACTATATTTCTTGTAATATTATTTCACATGATTTTTATAATTAATTAGTTAAGCTCTTTAATTGTTGCTTAGTAAATAAGTTAGTTTCACAAAATGGATCATTGACAGTAGGTGGTTATTCATGTTAAAATATCTATATCAGTGTCTATACTATATATAATATAGGAGTGAAGGACCTCTTAAATTTAAGAGGTAGTGTCTATACTATATATAATATAGGAGTGAAAGACCTCTTAAATTTAAGAGGTACTATCCTTATTGCACATTATACACGTAGCAATACATGTAATTTTATAAATGTAGGGATAATATAGTCTTTACACATCCAAAAATAATTTACAATAATGGTCCTTCAACTTCAATCAAGTTTTGTTAATTTTATAAATAATTACACATTTTCCTCTCATTCGAAACCACCTACCCCACGACTTTTTAACAGTCATAACTTTTTCACACGTTAATATTTTTTTTAAAAAATTACACTATAAAAACGAGCATTTTATTCTCTTTAATTTGAGTATGATATTGCTATAGTATATTAATTTTAAAAAAATTAACATGCTACGTGATAACCAGTTATTACTGGCAACGGTCGGGCAGGTTTGGCTAATGGTATCAAAACGAGTTATGGTTGGAACAGATTTATACAAAAAGGGTTAATTTAGTTCATGTCCGGATGTGTTTAGATTGAAAGGGGTCATGTCAAAATGGGCTTCAAGTTAAAACATTTTCGAGTCGGAACATGTCCGTCAAAATGAATAGGGTTAAAAAGTAGTTTATTTGAAATTACTGTACATTTCATCTTTCCTTCTTGATTGTCGCCACCAGTTTCGCGAGTTCAGGCATCATTTACTCGGATGACATTGTTTATACATATCGGATTGCTTGCGCATAAGCGTTATGTGACGCGCTTACTGACTGATTACACGTCCGATGCTACGTTAAATGCCTACCACCTCGGGTTACGCACATACAGTTGCGATGTTACAAACGTCCTAACACCGGTTGCGTTTGCGCAAACACCGCTGCATCGCGCAGGCAACTGGCTAGTATTAATAATAATAATAATAATAATAATAATAATAATAATAATAATAATAATAATAATAATAATAATAATAATTAACCTCAAACTTTACTTGTAACCTATTATTTACTATATAATTTGTTTTGAATGCTACAATTACTTCTACGTGTAATTATAATTATAAATAAATATTTAGTGTTTATATCATAACTACCTATATGATAATATTAGTGTGTAATATATAAATGTTAATACATTTGTAAAAAACAATAATTTAAAAAGTTCTGCAAGTATTAAAATATTTAGGCTCGCAAGGCCATTTAAGCTTGGTATATAAAGTTTGGTTATATACGGGGATGCCGAACAGCACAACGCTCCTGTTCACTACGTTGTAACATAGCAAATATAGTATGTAAATAATAGAATGACATCAAGTATCAAAGACAACAAAACTAGTCACGTCTTTGAAAGCTTATTTTGTTGATCAAAACACGTAAGATACATGATCCAACCTCCATTTATACCCATACAACTCATGTTTTTATCCCATTTCATATTCATTCTATTCCATTTACAAAATATTTTTTACGCGCTTCCTAATTTCCATTCGAAAGGAAACACAAACATGAGAAAAAAGACGTAAGTTTTTAGAGGAAGGCAATATTATTTTCGAATGCGTAAACATTATATCAATCTCATAATTTGGCAGGTAACACCAAAATCTTGAAATCTAAAATTGACCAATTAAAAAATGACATTACACAACTAAGTAAATGTTTAAATGGATGAACTCAATGATTCGCAGGTTTTACGCAAGAAAACGTAATTAAATAATCAAAAATCCTATTAGGGTGGCTCAAGATGAAGGAATATGGGTTCGAAGGTCAGACATCCAGCTTGTTAAGGCGTCGACTCCATAAGATGGGCCTCGTAACTCCAAACAAATAAAAAGTTATAGCCATTTGTAAGTTAATTAGTCTTTCCTAAGGTTTAAATTTTGTGTTTATCTAGTTAAATTAATTGTCCATCTCATTGACATTAGAAAACAGGTGGTTCACATGGTGGTCTAGATTTGAAAACGTTTGCTTGAGCCTGCAGTCATGGAGTTGTGACATATTATAGCACAAGGTGGGTTTGAGTGTGGCAACAAGCAACCTATTAACCAGCGCATATATAGCTTCAGATCTCAAAGACTTAACGACAACTTGTTTTTTGTTTGCTTGCAAACCCATAAGACAAAAATAATAAAATTATTGAATTAGCAACGACCTGGTCAAAACTTCTGGACCGGTTCATTGTTGCGTAGGCCAAAATTGATGCGTCAAGTGGTTTGTTTAGTGTTCACACCTCACGCGGTTGCTTCATGCAAAGGCTTTAAGGTGGGTGGAAATGAGTTTATATATGGTATCCAATTAATTACTAAACCTACTTTAACTAAATTAATTAGGATCGATCATAATCACGAAGAAGAAATCGGCTTTGTTAAAATTGGACTAGGGTAAGCAAGTTGGACCTCTCGAGGGTTAAGTTCACATGGGTTGAACTGTTACTGGTTGGACCAATCTACTACTTACAACTGACGGTTAACTGTTGACATGGAGTGAAAACAAGAATAATAGACGCATAAATTATACCGGTCAATAAATCATAGGTGTTATTCAAAAGAAACTCTCAATTTGTAGGATTACTGAGTATAGGACATGTATATCCTATTCCATATAGGATATAATTTGTATATCCTATAGGATACAAACTCTCAATTTGTATATCCTATTCCATATAGGACATGTAACTGAACTCCTAGCCATATTTGCGTACATCTAAAAATGGGCTTTTTCTACCATGTGTTCTTTTATACTACTAGTCTAATTAAGAGCTTGTTAACTTCGAGATTAGCGTCTTAATAGCCATTGTTTATAAAAATATATTTTGTAGTAGACTTTTGTTAAAAATTATACGTTTGTCTTTTATATATAATATATCAATGACCGTAAAGAATTAAAGATAAAAAAGGAAATATTGAGATGGCTCGAGCTTTTAACAAGCCAAGCTCAAGCCCAAACTCGACAGGCCTTGGATATACTTCTACTAATGAATCATCTATTTAACTTTTGATTTAAAATAAAATCTTTAAATATTATCTTACCTTCAAGCAATTTTATAAAATATATAATTAACAACTTTGGTGCTGTAAGGACCCTGTTATGCTACTTGGCGGCACCTTATTGGTGGAAGGGATTTTTGTTTCTTTTTTCTTTGTTTTTTTTAGTTTTTTGTTTTGTTTTGTTTGTTTCTGGTATTGTAACGAACGTAACGAAAATCGACCGAATCTGAATCTGTGTAGACCGGATTTTTTTTTTTCGTTTTAGTTTCAAACCCGTAAAAAGCATAACGCAAACCGACCGAATTTGCGTAAAATGATCGTCTCAACGTCTGGGATCGACAACAATGGGGTTTTACCAACGCTTGAGTTTTACCGACTGACGCTACGCTATTGGTCAACCTCAATTTTTAGAATTTTTTGTTTTATTATAGTTCTTGTTCCAATACAATAATGCACGAAACCGAAACCGATCAAATTCATGTCGACTTACCACCCCTACGTTTGGATTTTACCATCGCCAGCGTTTTACCGACCTGTCCCGACGCAACACGCCGGTATAACTCTAGTTATTCACAATTTGGCGTTTGAATGCACGAGGATCTAAAATGAATTCTCTCTCTAAAGACGGACATTTTAAGATTTTTTCCAAACGTTATCAATGAAGAGTAAATTATTCTAATTCTATAGAAAAAAAAAAGAATTGTAATGAAAATTTGTTCAGGTAATATACCAGAACAGCTAACGTATGTTATCTAGCTAGGATATTCATCGACTTTGTTGCTTGTTGGAGCTAACATATTTCTACCCATTAACATGAACATTGACAAATTGTTCTCCCTCTATGCTATGAATTAGGAAATTCTACAATTATTTTTATTATTTTTTTTAGTGATGTAAGAAAAGTTGGATTATCAATCGGGCACTTGAATTAAATTATGCTTGTGTTTTGGTAATTAAATTTTTATCCATTAACTTTGGTAATAAAACTTTTGTAACATAAATTTTACATACGAATCGAATGGATATCAACCGATTCTCGTCGTGTATCCATTGCGACACGTGATAGCTTTTGAGCATGTGATACATTTAACCCGCTTATCGCACCGGACATAAATACATGTTATTTGTAATAAAATAAAATTAAATTTTTATTTTTTTAGTTGTCGAGAAAGAGTTTGTCGACACTTGTAGGATAAGATAGCAAAACGGGGGAAAATACATAAATAAGTGGGCCGCTTCGCCATTGAGACTTGAGAGTAGGGTTGTCCAAGCCGCTCGTCGCTCGAACTCTTCGTCATTTGTCGGAATTTGCTCGGAAAATGCTCGCTCGTTTTTTCGCTCGATTGTAAACGAGCCGCTTCGCTCGGTTCGGTTTGTAAACGAGCCAAGCAATGAGCAAAGGTCCGCTCGGTTCGGTTCGGGTCGAATATTTTTAATTCATTTTATATATATTTATATACTCATAAATATATATTTTGTTTTAATAATTATCTTGAATATTAAAAAACTGAATATTAAATATAATATCTTTTAATTATTGAATATTTTCTAGTACTTTAAATATAAAAAAAAAAACCCTGCAAAAAAATATATAAAAAGTAATCATATTTAGTTTTCAATATTTCAATATTAAAGATAATTATAAAAATAAGTTATGTATTTGTGCGTATATATTTACATAAATAATTATTTTTTAATTATTAATTGTTTTATTACATTATATCAAACTTCAAACTTCTATTTTATCAAAAACTACAAGCTATCATTAGTTTTTATAAAAACTAATAATTTGTTTTCAATAAAAACTACTAATTTGTTTTCATGCACACCATATTCAACTTGAAACTTGTTTCTTATAAAATAATTTAAAGGGAAAAAAAGAATAAAAAAATGTATGCTCCGAACTCGTTCGATACCGCTCGAAAAGTGCTCGGAAAATACTCGGTTTGATTTTGGATCGGTTCGATTTTGAGCCGCTCGGCTCGGTTCAATTTGAAACGAGCCAAGCAACAAGTAAGTCCTTACTCGGTTCGGCTCGGCTCATGAACAACTACTTAATAGAGACGAGAGCGAAAAAAAAAAAGAAAGAAAAAAAATGGGCCATTCTGATGGGCCGGCTCCGCTGTTATTGTTGAGAATTGAGATACCCTTTCGAGGCTTCGACGGTCTATCCTTTTTCTTGACTGCGTCTCTTTTCTTTAATAAAATAACAATAATTAAAAGGCATTGAAAAAGAAACAAACAATTGTTCCAAACAATAATATATTTCTTTACTTCACTACTTTTGAACCAATAGTATAGTCCTTAATTACCAAGTTTATTGTTTAGACTAGAATAAAAAAGAAACTTCATAATTAATTTTCAACAGATTTAAGTATTATAGGGACTTTAATAAGTACACAAAAGAAAAAAAAAATAATTAAAAAAAAAAACATAGGAAGAAACCTTTTAAGAAGACTAAGTAAGTTATATTTGATAACATAGGATTGAGTTTGAAAACACTTTATTAGCTTATTGACTTTTTTAAAAAACCATTTTGAAAAAACCAAGATTTATGTCTTGTTTAGAATATTTTTAACACCTTCAAAAATCTAAAATAAAAATAACTTTTGTATTTGTCAAACCAATAAGTTAATAAATTATTTTCAAACTCAATCCCAAACATGTTCTAAAAATAAAAAGATTAATTGGGTCATGCGCTGTAACTTTGACTCACCCTTGATCCGGTCCGGCGATAGCAACCCCTTGACATATGAGATCACCGGGCAGATCTGCGTATTTGTTTGCCAAATTTGACGTTCCGTTTTGATTGATTTCGATGTATGTGAAATCTTTCCATACCAAATTTTCACACACCTGGCTTAAAATGCTATTAATATAGTAAAAACTAAAAAGTTAAAAGCCAATAAAGCAAATGATTTCATACTAAATTACCAAAACACCCCCCCGTCCGTCATCATCAACAAATTTCCAAAGCAGTTGGTGTCGTGAATCCACGCGCCGCCCTCACCGCCATATTAATTCACTGCTGTCTGTCTCTACTTCCTCGTCAATCGATCAATTCCAGCCCTAATTTGGTTTTCGTCATTCCAATCCAAGGTGTTATTATTATTATTAGTCCACGCGTCAATGTCATCATATTATTATTCTAATTCGTAATGATTTGGAGCTGTATGCAACTTGTATTATTATTATTATTATTAATAGTCATCTCGGTTACTTTTTATTATTTGTTCTTCAATTTGGGCTTTTTTTGTTGTGAAGGTATCGTAATTGCTGTTGAGAGATGTTATTGGCTTTGAATCGTAATGCTACTTGTCTGATCAACTGTGTATTTTATTTCTCTGAATGGCATCCATTGATTACCTAGGCCTTAATTGCTCATTCAATCTCTGCAGCAGGTATGCACAATTAGCTTCCTAATTTCTAATAATCTGTTGTTGAAACACTTAATTATGATATATGAATTGCTCATTGAAAGTTTGCTGTATTTATAGAAGATTATTATATCAAAAGGCCTAATAGTCTTATTGCAATGAGCTGCAATTTATCAGTTGTCTTTTTAATCCATTTGATTCTCAGTTTTTAAAGTAGTTCTCTTTAGGCATGCAACCGAACCGTTACTCAGTGAACACTTGGTGATCCGTTTGGTGGGACGTTTGTTTATTTAATAAGCTAACAAACATGAACAAAATGATACTTGTTTACGTAAAACGAATGAATATAGGCACGCGTTTCGTTCTATCAGTTATGTTTGTGAACGGTCGTTTATATTTATTCGTTTCTGTTCCTTCATAAATGTTTGCTTGTGTCAATTTGGAGTAATCTAAAATAGATTTTAAATTCATTGAAAATTTTATTTTTTGTTTCAAATTTATGAAATCAGGTAAACCATAAAGAATGACAAAAAAAAGTAAATAAAATGAAACTAATAAACCTTCAAATTGACTTTTGAACTCATTGTTTATCAATTTGAATCTTTACTAATTGTTCATTAATAAATTCATTAAAAGTTTTTGGACCATTACACCTTAGTTTAGTTTAAGTTTTAACAAATTTTATATTGTTAACAAACAAACATAAACGACTCAAACATGTTCATTTTCTTAACGAGTGGACATGAACAAGAAATCTCTGTTTGTTTAACTGTTCATCTTCAATAGTTTTTTCGGTTGAATTTAGAAGAATGTGAACGAGCATGCTCTGTTTGTGTTCATTTGGTTTGTTTACAAGTCTAGTTATCTTTTTGAACACAAGAAGCACTTACTCTTACTGTTTGTAGGCTGCAAACACTTGAAATCTTGTGGATCATTGCATGTTGTTTGATTTGAAGTTTATTTCGTTTGTTGAGCAGGTTTGTTAAAAGTTGTTAATCTATTAGTTAAGATCAAGTATCCAATAATGTTTATTAGGGGATACTCTCTTGCAAGTGTGGCAGAAATGGGATGTTGTGGTTGTTTTGGGTTTTCATTTACAAAAAAGCAAGAGAATGTTAGACCTAATTCCCACATTGGGAACCGCATTTCACAGGAGTTTTTGCTAAATGATGAAGTTGAAGAGGAAGAAGATGAGGAAGAAGATAACTGCTCATATGGAGATGATATGTCTGAATCTGAAAAAGGGGATCATGAAGAGTTTAGGAACCCATCAAGACGTTCTGAAGATATTCTTCTGTACAGGATGCAAAATGGTTTGATTTGCAGGGAATTTCCTGTTAAGGAAACTCACAAAGTTGTCCGTTCAGAGGTAATTTGGTAATATAGTTATTGTATGTATGCGTTGCTTGCTTTTGCACAAAGTTATCAATAAGTGAATTTTTTTTCAATATGACATTCATATTGGTCTATTTCTTGAATTTTAGCAAGATAAAAAAGTTTTGACTCGCCTACTAGCATCTGTTAACATTAATCCTGCTCCCTTTTGTAATTTGAGGCTACCAAATAGTGTTAGGGCGCTTAATTAATCTTGACGTTATATTATTATGAGAATGTGGAGATAATGGTGGGGCCCATTCAACTTTTTTCGCTAAGTTCACCATAAACTGAAACTACTTTATAGCATTCTCAAGCATGCGTATCAGCATATGGTTCCACTTATAGCAATTCTGTTGAGAAACACGGCAAATAATGAAAATGTCCTTAGTTTGTTTAGATAATAACTTTAACATATAACATGCTGACACCTCATCAAATTCAAAGGTATCTTCTCTTCCAAATCTGTAATGTTATTTTTGTCATCTGATATGCTTTAACTGGACTTGGTATAGTTGAAACCATATACATACTTAGGTGGCCTATACACTAGTTAAATGTGGTATGGGTGGTCTTGATGAAAAAAAGTTGAATACTTTGGTGGCTTCCATATACATTCTTATTTTTATTTACTATCCTGCTCTGTTTTAATATGTCAAAATTATATTATTCTTTTTCTATTTATATTTTTGTTTTTCTTCATTTTCTAGGATGAGAACGGAAACAAGATAGTGAATGAGTATGTGCGCGAGTACAAAATTGGCTCTGGTAGCTACGGGAAAGTGGTGAGTTTTTTTATTTATATACGTTGCAAACTTCCTTTTTTTTTCAATTGGAAGTTAAAAGGATGTATTTTATTAAGGCTCACTCGTTTAGTTTGTATGTCTAACAGGTTCTGTACAGAAGCCGGGAGGACGGAAAGCATTATGCAATTAAGGTATTGTACTAAAAAGGAATTCTCTAAATTTTGTTATTCCAGATTGGATTTTAATCATGTTCTTCCAGATTGGCTTTCGATAAATTTTGTTATTCTTATTTTGATGGCCGTGTAAAATATTTAAATACAGGCGTTTCACAAGTCTCATTTGTTAAAGCTGCGAGTTGCCCCGTCCGAAACTGCAATGTCTGATGTTCTTCGCGAGGTATTTTTTTGTTTTCTCATGTTCTTTTATATCATGTTTTATTTTTAATTTATATTTATTCAAAGTGAAATTCAATAATTATACAGTTCTGTTGGCTAATGGTGGTTCATCAATTGACTTGCAGGTCTTAATTATGAAGATGTTAAATCACCCCAATATAGTAAACCTAATTGAGGTTATTGATGACCCAAGCACAGATCATTTCTACATGGGTATGGAAGGCTATTGCATTTATTTTTCTTCTTGCATTAAGGTTTTTTTAGTTTTCATTGGTTACTATGATTTCTGATCTATTAAAAAAAAATCTCTTTTCAGTTCTAGAATACGTGGAGGGAAAATGGGTCTTTGAAGGTGCTGGACCGCCAGGTGGTTTGGGTCAAAATGTTTCAAGGAGATATTTGCGTGATATAGTTTCTGGTTTGATGTATCTTCATTCTCATGTATGACTCCCCTTTCAACTTTAATATTCTATTTTCTATTGATGGTTTTAAGCTAAATGAAAAAAAGAAAAAAAAAAACTATTTTTTTTGTCTTTGTTGGAAATTAATTCGAATTATGCCAATGAAGTTTTAAATTTATTTAAGTTATTGTGCCATGTTATAGTCAACTAAACAAGAAAATATATCCTTTCTAGAAAATGTTTTCAGTGTCATTTAACTCATTCATCATAGCAAAAGCTACATTTTGTCTTGTGCTTTGTGTTATTCCTATTAAAGTCAACTTAACATGTGTTTAATATTGTGTTGATAGTCCAAGCAGACATTATTTTATTTATTAAAATTCCATACAAAGAGCTACGTAGGGTAGTTTGGTAGAAATAGAGAGTAGTCATCTCATATGTTAGTATTATAAAATTACTAAATGTTGACATGGCATGGAACCTTGTCTTGCTCTCTTTTATTTAATTTTTTTCGTATTTTTTTTCTTTTTTGAGTCTCAGAATGTTGTGCATGGTGATATAAAGCCTGATAATCTTCTTGTTACCGCAAGTGGCTTGGTAAAGATAGGTGATTTCAGTGTCAGCCAGGTTTTTGAGGTAATAGTTTGTCATATTCATTTTGTTTTCAGTTATTTTATATAATGTTTCCAAAGGATTTTCCATAATTCATTTAAAAATACTATCATGTTGTCTCAAATATGTTCTATTTAACCAGTCTTTGTTTTCATGATACCATATCGTTTGAATTTTGTTATTCAATCAAGGTTTGACTTCACAACTTCTTAATTTTGACTTTAATTGCCAAATCAATGAATTTAATGGGAATTATGCGATTTATAGGATGAAAATGACATACTTCGTCGCTCACCCGGGACTCCTGTATTCACCGCTCCCGAATGCTGTCTAGGTAAGACGTTTTAGTCAAGATTTCCTCTGTTTGACTTTTTCTGGTCAAAACTGTCACAAACACCTATTAATCGTTTTAATTAATAGGTCTAACTTATCATGGTAAAGCTGCTGACACATGGGCTGTTGGAGTTACCTTATATTGTATGATACTAGGAAGATACCCTTTTCTTGGAGACACACTGCAAGATACATATGATAAGGTGTGCCACCTGGCATTTATATACAGTTCTCAAAAACTTTTTAATTTCTAAGCATTTTGACTTGTTCCCAGATCGTTAATGATGATATGTGGCTTCCCGTGGATATGAACCCGTTACTCAAGAATCTACTCGAGAGTCTTCTTTGCAAAGGTCAACAATTTCATCAACTATCTTTGACTTTTAGTTATAATGTTTGCTGATTTATATATGTTATTACTGTTAACAGACCCGACAAAGAGATTGACTTTAGAGATGGTTGCGGTGCACCCGTGGGTTGTGGGTGAGGAGCGTCCGATACCTTATTTTTTGTGTTGGTGCAAACGTAATAAGTTACAGAGGGAGCAAATGCCTGATGGGAAGATGACAGAGTCCTCTTCCTAATATTGACCAAAACCCTTTTTTTAGTTTTTTGTATAGTAAGAGTTTGTTTGGGAGTTTGGTTACAAGAGTTTGTATCGTGTTAATTATGGAATCGTTTTAGGTTGAGATAATGTGTAGTTGAAAACTTTTTGTTGGGTTAGTTATACCTAGCTGTTTTGAGGTCGTTTTAGCCGCCTAGTTGGTGTGCGCACTGTCATCGTCACCCTTTTAGTCTAGTCGAAAAGTTTTCGCTCAGATCCAATTGTTTCATACTTGGATCACCGTTAAGATCTCTACTGTCACTGTTAAGCCTTAATGCCATTATTACAACTACCCAGGTCAGTAAACGAACACGAATGAGGCATGATTATGTTTGTTTGTTTTACTTTAACCAAACAAGCGATCGAACATATTCACATAAGCAATTAAATGGTTAGGGTTTTCTTGCTCGTGTTCGTTTGCTAAGAAAATGAACGTTTTCGTGTTTGTTTATATTTGATTGTGAACAATATAAACGAACGTAATCAAACATAGATGAACAAACATAAACAAACAGAATTGTGTGAAAATCAATTGAAAACAAGCGTGTACATCAATGTCTTATGTTGTAAATATAAATGAATGTAATCGAACATAGATGAACAAACATAAACAAACAGAATCGTGTGAAAATCAATTAAAAACAAACGTGAACATCAATCTCTTATGTTGTAAAAATCTCTTAAATGGGTTAGGGGTTTGACCTGATTGATTAAACAAATTGGTGTCAACATGTTTAGTTGAGCATGCCAACTCAAGCAGATTAATTATATTAACCTAAACATAATTTGTATATTAAAAAGGTTAGATATGATTGCACAAAACTTAGTTTCTTTTTTTCTTTTTCCCATATCAAAGGTTCAAACTTTCGTTATACTAGATTTTTCACACGTAACTTCTCTCGCTTCTCTACACTTAAAATTCGATAATCTCTCTAGATCCCCACATTTCCATATCTATGTCAATACTTGATTTGTGTGTGAGAGAAATTCTTTGCAATGTGATCAACATGTGAAATTTGATGTCATACATGGCATTGCCACTAATGAAATGCAATTTCGTTCTCTTTCCGCATTACATTATCATCATAATGGCAAGCCATAACTTATCAACAATGTGGCTAGTACATATGACCACTCAAACATTATTCCCTCCACATCAAATACCATACCCTTCGCTGTAATGTTCAATAAAACGACATGGATGACCACTAGTATTCTTATACTTCCCCTCCACACAAGTTCGCTCCTTACACCGTCTTGTGTGTCACAATCATACACCATCGTATTAATGTCTCGTTTGGTCCTTCACCTATTTCTCTTCACATTTATGAGTCGGGCACCATAGTTGAGGTGCCACCAACCCTCCTAGACGCAGCTCCTCATATCGTCTCAAGCCATCTACTCACCCCTCTCTAACCACACGAGATCAGTGGCATTGATCATTAGTTTCCACTGATCTCAGCTTCCGTTGCTATTCCCAATCACCACCATTCTTCCATATAACTTTTAGCCATTCATGTGAACCCAATGTGTTTCTAATGAAACATCTTTAATGTAACAGGGGCATGAGGTATTGTCTCCGAATCCACATGCCCCCTTGAACTCTTTGGTGTGTTGGTGCACGCATGAAATAAGTTTAGTGTTGAATGAATTTATTTTTCATTTGATTGTAATTCCAATTACCCAAATAATTTGATTATGCTAAAATCACCTTCATGACGAATGTCAAATTAGATTAAAAAAAACACTTTTATTTTCATATCATTAGCAATGAGACGAGAATGTTCTTCTTTCTCACCTAACTATTCATTTTATATTCTTGTCTTATTATTTTAATGGGAAAATACTATAAAAAACCAACCTACCTTCTATTTTACTTTACAAAAGTCTCTCAACAATTTTTTTCACGTTAAAGTCCCTTCACATACCAAATTTTAACACAAAAATGGAACTGATTTTCTTTGTCTACGTGTATTTTCTTATCCTAGGTGGCACATGTATTTTTATTCTAAAAGAAAAAAGTAATGAGGTGGATTTAGTGAGATTAAATAACCTAATAAAATCCATTCCAAAAAAAACTAAAACCTAATGAACGTCAGAATACTAACGGCAAAAGCAAGAGTGGTTTAGAATTCTCAACCCGTTTTTGAGCATAAACAAGCCAGTGATTCATGTATGTTAATATCAATCCACTTCTAAGTCATTTGATTCTTTGAATGCTCTTACAAATACTGTTTATACCGATCATTTATAAACCCTAACTAAATGTGTTTTTTACAAAATCATCTTATTACGTGTCTTTTACAAAATTATCGTTGTATAATCGATTAAAAAATCATGTTTTATACGTGTTTTTACAAAATGGAATCACTAACCGCTGATGACGAAAGCGATTTTAGTGACACTACTTATGAAGCGAGTACCGATGACGAGGAGTTGTCAGATTGTGTGTCAATGGACCTTGAAGAGGAGGAGGATGTTACTACTTTAACAAGAACAACCGGTGATCGTTTCTTAAATAAACTCTGTTACGAGAATACACAGCTTTATTTTGTTAATGATGTAGACGGGTTCGATGTTGGTGAGAACTTGGCTGAAGATGACGATGATATTCAATACATTGAAGAGGATAATGAAGGTACTGAACACGTGGTAAAAGGGAAAGTATATCCAATTCATGACCCAAACATGAACTGGAAAGATATGAGACCAGTTCTTGGGCATAGGTATGAAAATCCCGCACAATTAAAGTTTGCTTTATGCTGCTATGGAGTGGTAAACGGATACCTACTAAGCTATAGGAAAAATGAAACAAAAAGGCTCCATGTTGTATGTGGGAACAAAAATGTAGGCTATGCTTGTCCGTTTAGATTATGGGCATCTTGGATGCAAGGTGAGAAGTTAAAAGCCTTAATGATAATCACAATTATAGTAGGAATTACAGTTTAGGGTCCTTAGTGACATCCTCTGGATTGCTAAGATGTATCTTAGAGAACTTATTGCAAGACCTTTTGTTAAAACAAGAGAAATGCAAGCTGATATGTTGCGTGACTACATGGTTAAAGTCAGCGGGGGTCAATGTGCTAGAGAAAAATCTATAGCAAGGCTTGAAATTGAGGGTTGTTTGAATGAACACTGTGCAAAGATATGGGATTACGTGTATGAGATTTTGAGCACCAATCCTGGAAGTTCTGTGAAAGTGGGAGTAAATGGTATGCCAGATGGTAGTAATGTTTTTAGTAGGATTTATATATGTTTCAAAGCTTTAAAAGAAGGTTGGGTTACATGTAGGAAAGTAATAGGCTTAGATAGAACATTTTTAAAAGGGTTATGTAATGGAGAACTTCTAACAGCAATAGGTCGAGATGCAAATAACCAAATTTATCCCATAGCATGGGCCGTTGTAGAGGTAGAGAACAAAGATAATTGGAAATGGTTCATCGAATGCTTAAAAGATTATATTGGAATATCTGATGGAAGGGGTCTCACATTTATATCGGATCAACACAAGGTGCAACTATTTTAAGTTTTATAACTATTTGTTATTTTTAATTGTATCTTATTTACGTCTATTTTGTAATGTAATCAGGGACTAGTAGAAGCTATAAAGGATTTGCTTCCTCGTGTTGAACACAGACAATGTGCAAGACATATATATGCAAATTCAAGAAGAAATTTAATGGGGTACAATTTCGGAACTTATTTTGGGCAGCATCTAAAACGTCTCTTGAGCATGAGTTTGTCTCAATTATGGATAAAATTAAATCCATAGACATTGAGGCATTCGACCATTTAATTGAAAGAGACCCAAATACATGGTCTAGGGCTTTCTTTGAAACCGATAGAGCATGTGAATCTGTTGAGAACAGGATCAGTGAGAGCTTTAATTCCGTTATTTTGAATGCAAGAAGAAAACCAATTATTACAATGTTGGAAGAGATTAGAATGTTTCTAATGGAGAGGAACTATAAGATGAGTAAGAAATGTCACACCCCGACTAGCACAATGCGGAAGCGTAAAACGGAAATGTAACAGACACCTCTGGTATCAACACATTGTTTATAAAGAAACATTACAAACTAATTTACAATATATTACATTTCTTTGTTCTATCATTGTTTTACAGTCTAGGTGGTACAAACAAAACTAGTTCGTTAACTATACATTCTTACTAATAACGCCATTGCTTCTATTCACATAGCATCAACCACACACTTCAGGCAAGTAACAGATCACCCAATCATTCCGATTTAGGTACACCTGAAAAGCAGTTTAAAACGGGTCAACTACTAGAGTTGGTGAGTTTCACGAGTTTCAAGAAAACAGTAATGAGTGTTCACAAGTCAACACTTGTAATCATGAAATAAGTATGTATGTATGTAAATGATGTATGTGATGTAACTATGCTATGCTACAGAGAAGCCTGGACTGTTCGTGCCGCGTGCCTCCATTTCCCACGCTCAATCAACCACTGTGGCCCCTTTCCGCCCACAACATGCCCCGGTAGCTATGTCTAACACTACATAGCATGTTTGTATAAATATGGTCATGTGCAAACGGCTCTATGTGACACGGCAACCAGGCCGATTCCGTTTGTCAAACCAATAGTACTATTCACAAGCCACCGGCTCGAAGTTAATCACTGTGATCGTGGGGACTTTCGTGTGTTAGCACTTAGATAATTCACATCAGTACATGTTTCAGGTATGTATATGTAATCAAACATGCTTTTCACCCCAAAAGTTCGTAAAACAGTTTAAAAGTGGGGTCATGAAACTCACGGTTTAGTAGATACTCAGTACTGTATCAACTCGCGGTTTGTTCAGTCCGCTATCAGTAGTTCCTATAATCAATATTATAATAATATTAATATTTTAACATTATTATAATCTCAATACTAAACTGGGCTGTATAACTAATCTGGGTGTAGCTGGAACGCCAATAAAGTGGCAATAGGCTTAGGTTGTGATGTTGTTCAATGTCTAATACTTAAAACTGAACTTGGCTCAGGTTCCCGTTTTCCCAGCTGGGCCAAGTTATTCGTTTATGCGTTCAGAAAATAGTTATGGGAAAATAAGCTTGGGTAAATGTATTGGTTACTAAAATGATTAAGTTATAGAGAAGGATCACCTATTAGGGTCCCGGATTAGCCACGGGGCCCGTTTCCGTTTATTCAGTTTGATTTGAGAAGAAACGCGCACAATCCACCCGGATTGTCCAGGTTTCTCATAGAAAAGTTCATTTTTACTTAATTAGTCCAAAAATATGATTTTTGATCAATCTTGGTGTTTTGATATTCCCGCAGATTCACTAGTCGCGAACTTGCCGGTTTTTATAAAAACTGAATTTGTTTAATATTCAGATTAGCATAATTAATTAACCGTTAATCCTTAAATTATGAAAATTTAACCACTTATCAATTAAAATATGTACATTTTTATAAAAATATTTCTGGAATTTATTTACTGATTTATTAATTTATAAAAATTCATTTTATCAGCTATATTTTGCCTGAAAATCGTCCGTTTACCCCGAACAATTTCCAAAAATTCCACAAAAATTCCTGAATACTCAAATCATGTCCCAAAACAACCTGTATCAATTACAGAATGTAAAAAGCTCGTTCAATATTCTTTTCGGCCCAAATTCGGCTGTAAAAATTCACACGAACGCAAATAAACAAAATACCTTTAAACTTCTCCAAATGATCCCAAAATTCATATGTGATCAAAATAAATCAAATCTGAGTTCCCAGAAAATTTTCATAATTTTTGAAGTATTTTAGCTATTTTTCCCAAATAAACGTCCCAATTCGGTAATAAATTCGCCAAATATTCTCGGATGGTCGAAAAATTACCAAATTTAAACAGAGGCTCATTGACATGGTCCCTGATGTCCCTTAAAAATTTCAAGTCATAACAATATGCAAATCACAACCTTAACCTAAATAACTCGTAAGCGAGTGTTTTGGCATTACCTTAGCGGGTTTGGCTCGTTTCCAACCTTTTAATCAAGTTTTCATGTTCTTGTGCTTCTAAGAAAGCTAGGTACAAGCCCTATATCACAAACCAAGCAATATTTCATCAACATAACAGCCCTTAAGTTAGGGTTTCGACTAGTGCACGAAAACGAACTTTTGAACCGTAAAAACGTCGTTTCAACCTTTTAATCTGTGTTTATGGCCAAAAAAATTATCAAAACAGGTTCCTTACCATTTGTATGATCAAAACATGTTTATGGACCATTTTTAGGATTTTTACACGGTTAGGAATGATTTTTGGTAACCAAGACATGTTTTTATGGTATTAAACAAGCTTAAACAAGCATAAAAGCTACTTATTTAAGTTGTTACCTTAGGGTTTTGGAAGTTTTCTGGAAAAACTGACTTGCAGCTGCTTGGACTTCAATTTTTATCAAATGAAATGAATAACAAGCTTACTTAACAAGTTATATAAAAAAATGGGGGTGGGGGTGGGCTGCCGATCGGAACCCCCTTATGGCCCATGATGGGCTGTTTTGGCCCAATGGTCAGGTTTTTCAAGCCCAAATACGAAAAGCCCGGTCCAAATTTAGTTCGGGTTTGGTTTTTGGCGCGAAAAACTTATCGGGTGCGTTAAACAGCGCGAAAACAAGTGTTTTTCGGCTAGTTTTGTGTAAAATTATAAAAGCATACTATATGTTTGTAAAAATCAAAAAATATTTTCACGGATCGCTTAAAACATTTCAAATAAGTGTTTGGTAAGTCTTTTTCGGCTTAACGGATGATACAATGTTTGGTTTGTAACTATCTTTCGCGTTTAAATCCAGAGCGGGTGGTTAAACAAGCATGTTTTCGTTTAACTTGTTTGCTATCAAACGAAGACCATATTTCTAATATTTTAGCTTGTATAGATCGTATATAACTTATAAATGGCCCCCCGAGATATCTGGGTCATAACCCGACCCGTTCGGTTGATCGTTCGTTTGTTACGCAACAGGCGTTTATTTGCTTAATCGGTAATTACGTACTGAGGTGTACCTTGTTTTGGCTCAAATGTCACAAGAAATCACAGAAATGGGATGGTAAGGTATGCCCGGCTATAAGGAAAAAAAATAAAAGATTAGTCAAAAAATTCAAGGTAAGTGATTGTTGGTTTCGTTTTGTTAATTGTATTTAGTTAGGGTTTTAGCCCATTTGGTTAGATAGAGCCCATGGGCCTTTTATGGGCTGTTAGCTAGGGTTTAGTTGTGTATATATAGGTGTAGTGGCTTATGTATTAGACACACCTTCAAGTAATAAATATTACTTTCCTACAAACCATTTCTTTACATGGTATCAGAGCTACGGCTCTCGATCCAAACCCTAGCCGCCACTTAACCTGAACCGAACCAGCCGCCCCTAGATCTGAAACCGAACCTGTACCTTCTGTCCAGTTCTCGTAATTCTTTTTCGAGAGACTTTTAGCTGTCACCGCCGCTCCCACTGTCACCTCCACCCTCCGAATAACAAACCCTGAAAAGCCGCCGTCGATCCACCACCGCACGCTCCCCCACGCGCCGCCTACACACCGCCGCTGCCACTCACGCGCCGCCGCGTGACAGCGCGTGACACCATTTCCGGCCACCGGATTTTTTCCAGGTCACTTATCTTTTACTTCCGCACCACCCTGTGTTGTTAGTTTTTCAATTCGAGGACTTTTATTTTTCTGTCTCAGTTCGTGTATTGTATTCGTTCGGATCAGAAACTTTCAGAACCAATGGCTGATAAAAAGGCTTCAGAAACTCAGATTGCTCCAGGTATTATTAATTACTCAGCTGTTCTTCGCATTCCGATCAAACTTGACTCAAAAAATTGGGGTTCGTGGAGTCTCTTTGTCCAAAAGGGTCTTGAAAGTATGGACAAAGACGATCATCTCACTAAACCACCCCCGGACCCAATTACCAAAGATTGGAAAATTGATGATAGCGGAATCTTAATGGCTCTATGGAATGCTATGGATACACAAATCCTCACTATTGCTCAAAACTTTTCCACCGTAAAGGAAATGTGGGATCACCTCTCTTCATCCTTTTCGGCTAAGGAGTCTATCTCTCATGCTTATTCGGTGGTTCAAGCCTATGGTCGGGCCGAGCAAGGTGATTCTACATTTACCGACTATTTCACACGATTCTGCAAACTCCGAGATGAGCTTCGCACTATGTTTCCACCTACTACCGATTTGAAGATTCAGGAGGAGCGAAACGCCAAGATGGATGTCATGACCTTCATTGCCGGGATCTCGCCTAAGTATTCAAGTGCCCGACCCCTACTGTTGAGCAACTCCGCTGCCACATCTTCAGTTGCATCAACTTTTCATCTGTTACGGGAAATGTATGGTCCTGGTGCAACTCTACCTCCTACTGATACATCGGCTATGTATACATCTACTGGTCGGGGTACTGGTCGTGGTTCTCATATGGCCCACAAAAAGGGTATTGGACGGGGCGGTGGTCTTGTTTGTCACTATTGCAAGGAACCTGGTCATACGAAATGGGACTGCCCGAACCGCCCTCCTGGAAGTCAGCCACCTTCTCGTCCCAAAGCTCGTTTGGCTGCTGCTGGTGAGACTTCAGGTCCAACCACCACTCCCACTTACACAGTTAGCGAAGAAGACTATTGTCGTCTCCAGCAACTTCTAGCATCTCAGACTCCTGCTCCTGTTCCTGCTCCATGTGCCAATACGGCCGATTCAGGTATGCTTCCTAGTCCTTCTTCATCTTGGATTATTGATTCGGGTGCCACTCATCACATGACTGGGAATTCGGGTATTCTGTCCAACCTCAATAAAGTCTCCCACCAACCTGTTCGACTGGCTGATGGGTCTTCCTGTCCTGTACTAGGTGTTGGATCCATTAACACCTCATCCAACTTAAATCTCTCGTCTATTCTATATGTTCCTAAATTTCCCGATAACCTTTGTTCGGTAAGCCAACTTACTAAACAACACAATTGCTCTGCTAAATTTTATCCTACTCACTGTATCTTTCAGGAACTAGGGACGAACCGTCTGATTGGCACAGGTTTTGAATCTGGAGGCCTCTACCGCTTAATCTTCCCGTCAGATCCTACATGCTCTATAGCAACTACTTCAGTCAAGGAGGATCACTGTCGGTTAGGTCATCCCTCTACAGCGGTTATGAGGCAAATGCGTCCAGATTTACCACTTTCGTCTTTTAATTTTCATTGTGAGTCGTGTCAACTTGGTAAACATACCAGGCGTCCCTATCCCCCTAGAGTGTCTAATCGAGTCAGTTTTTGTTTTGAACTTTTGCATTCTGATGTATGGGGGCCTTGCCCTACCAAATCTACTTTGGGTTTTGAATATTTTGTTAGCTTTATTGATGACTATTCTCGCACTACTTGGATTTATTTGATGAAATCTCGTAGTGAAATTTTTTTCCATATTTAAAGAATTTAATGCTTATGTTCAAAACCAATTTAACACCACCATTAAAACCTTCCGATCCGATAATGCTAAGGAATATTTTTCCACCGACTTTTCTTCGTACTTAAAAAATAACGGCATTGTTCATGAATCTTCATGTGCATACACATCTCAACAAAATGGTGTGTCTGAACGCAAAAATCGTCACCTATTGGATGTTGCTCGCACACTCATGATCCAATCACGTGTCCCTCATCGTTTTTGGGGAGATGCCGTTCTCACAGCTGCATATCTAATTAACCGTATGCCCACACCCGTTCTTCATGGTAAAACACCATTTTCTGTACTATGTCCAACCGGTACTCCTTTTCCTCTCGCACCTAAAGTCTTTGGTTGCGTTGCCTATGTTCATGACCATCGTCCGAAAACAATCAAACTTGATCCCCGAGCACTTCGTTGTATCTTTGTTGGTTACTCACGGGTTCAAAAAGGGTATCGATGCTATAGCCCATCTCTTCACCGATACTTTACTAGTGCCGATGTCACTTTTAATGAGCCATGTCCTTACTTTCCTGAATGTTCCAATCCTGTTTCTGATCCATTTCCTGACCTCGATATACCCACATCTCCCTTCATCCCCACCATTCCTGTGTCAGTTCCTTCTACCGATCCACTCTCTACTGATTCTGACCCACCGACAGAATCTCCGCCACTGCTTTTCACATATGCTAGGCGAGGTAGGGGTCAAACATCAGTAAATGAAGAATCACCACACCCTGGCCACAACCTCGAACTACCCTCCGATACTCCACCCACATCTGAGCAATCCACACCTCTCACTACTACATCCTTACCCGATCCACCAACCTCTGATACACCCGTTTATGATCCTCCTGGTGCCCCTCTTCCCGATATACCTATTTCCTTTCGCAAGGAGCCCCGGACATGTACTCGTTACCCGATTCAGGACTACGTTGCCTACACTCATCTATCTCCTGAATCTCATGCGTACACCACTACCCTTGATTACTACCCGATTCCCAAAAATGTGATGAGCGCTCTCGCTCACCCAGGATGGAGACAGGCTATGGAAGATGAAATTGGAGCTCTACGGTCCAATCATACTTGGGATCTTGAAACACTTCCTGAAGGGAAGCGTATTGTTGGTTGTCGTTGGGTGTTTACGGTTAAACTACACCCGGATGGCTCCCTACACCGCTTAAAGGCTCGGTTGGTTGCAAAAGGGTATTCTCAGGCATATGGCGTTGATTACGATGAAACTTTCTCTCCGGTTGCTAAAATGTCATCTGTTCGTATTTGCATCGCTCTTGCTGCCATTAATCATTGGCCGCTCCATCAGCTTGATGTCAAGAACGCCTTTCTTAATGGTGTTCTTGAGGAGGAGGTATATATGGAGCAGCCCCCAGGGTTCGTCGTTGAGGAAGAGGCCTCGAAAGTTTGTAGACTACGTCGTTCTCTATATGGTCTTAAACAGTCTCCCAGAGCATGGTTTGGTCGATTCTCTAGTGTTATGGGACAGTTTGGGATGACGCGGAGTGCCTACGATCACTCTGTCTTCTTTAGACACCAGAAAGGGAAGAGGATTATCGTAGTTGTTTATGTGGATGACATTATAATCACAGGTGATGACGAGGTCGGGATTTCCGAACTCAAGCAGTTTCTTCAGTCTCAGTTTCAGGTAAGCGACTTAGGTCGACTGAGGTATTTCCTTGGCATAGAAGTATCCCGCTCTCCACAAGGAATACTTCTCTCCCAACGAAAGTATGTTCTTGATATGTTAACTGAATGTGGCTTACTGGGTTGTAAACCTGTTGATACACCAATGCTTCCTACAAAGAAACTCCTCCCAAAGGAAGGAGATCCGATGAAAGACCCTGAGCGATACAGACGGCTGGTTGGTAAACTTAATTATTTAACCGTCACACGACCGGATATCTCCTTTACTGTCAGTGTTCTGAGCCAATTTATGGCTACACCATACACCGGTCACTGGGATGCTGCCCTTCGTGTCTTAAGATATCTTAAGACCTCACCTGGCTTGGGCATATTATACTCTGATCAGGGTCATTGTCGTGTAGGTGCCTTCACGGAAGAAGGAGATGGTCGAATATCAGGGTTCTCAGATGCAGATTGGGCAGGTTGTCCAATTTCTCGACGATCTACCACCGGATATTGTGTGTTTGTTGGGGGAAACCTTGTATCATGGAAGAGTAAGAAGCAACACACGGTCTCCCGGTCGAGTGCCGAATCAGAATATAGAGCCATGGCAGATGTAACATCAGAGATGACATGGGTTCGTCGTCTTCTCAGAGAGCTCGGGGTTGTTTCTAATGACTTGATGAGGCTATACTGTGATAATCAGTCAGCTATTCACATAGCCAAGAATCAAGTATTTCATGAGAGGACAAAACATATTGAGGTCGACTGCCACCTTATCAGAGATCGGGTAGTAGGCACACAAATTGATCCTCCTTCCATTCAACCAGTTCATGTGAAGACAAATTTTCAGCTAGCAGACATTCTAACTAAACCGCTCCGGAAAGCTCAGATAGATTTTATTTGTAACAAGTTGGGCATGATTAACATCTATGCTCCAACTTGAGGAGGAGTGTTAATTGTATTTAGTTAGGGTTTTAGCCCATTTGGTTAGATAGAGCCCATGGGCCTTTTATGGGCTGTTAGCTAGGGTTTAGTTGTGTATATATAGGTGTAGTGGCTTATGTATTAGACACACCTTCAAGTAATAAATATTACTTTCCTACAAACCAATTCTTTACACGTTTTAATTTGTTGCTGATTTTAGTTGGGTTTTCTTCTATTTTTCTGATGTTTTTATGCTGAATTTGCTGTATTTTACTGCTGTTAATATTGTTTTTATTTGCAGTTTTGTTGCTAATGTTTTGCTGACTTTGCAACTGTTTTTTTTTTTTTTTTGTTGTTTTGCTGATATATGATGTTATTTTTGCTGCTGATTTGCTGTTGTATTTGATGTAGTTTTGCTGCTGATATTTACTGTTGCATATTGTTGCTGTTTTGTTGTTTTGCCACTAGTTTTTTGCTGTTTTTTTTTCAATGCTGCTCTTATTAGCTAATTATTATGTTGTTTAAGTTTTAGTTTTCTATGCTTATATTTAGGAACTGGATCGTTATTCCAAGTGGTGGCAATGCATTTGAGGTAAGGAATGTATATGAAGCCTACACCGTGGATTTATATAATAGACAATGCAGTTGCATATTGTGGCAAATATCGGGATTACCTTGTTTGCATTCGGTATCTGCTATATACTACATCAACAATGACCCTGAAGATTATGCAAGTGATTGGTTTGGGGTGGAGAAGTTCAAAGAGACTTACACGCACTATATGAAACCGTTAAATGGAAGTAAAATGTGGAAGTCAACGCCTTACATTCAGCCTCTTCCTCCAAAGGAGAGACGGATGCCGTGTAGGCCATCAATCAAAAGAAAGAGACATGAAACCGAAAAACAAGGCAAGTACAAGAAAGTATCGATTAGCGGAAGATATATGACACGTAGCAATTGTTTAGAGAAAGGACATAATATAAAAACATGTACAAATGAGAAAAAGACCATACCACCAAAAGAACCTAAGAAAATGGGGAGGCCTAGATCAAGGATGACGACTGAAGATGGCATTGGAATTGGTGGAAAAGGTCAAAGAGGCGGAAGAGATGGGAGAGGCGGAAGAGGTGGTAGGGTATATCATGTTGATCAAGAAAGCCAAATAATTCATGAAGAAGCCTAGCATAATCAAGATGTGGAAGTTGGTATTAGAATTCAGATTGATGAGAAGTTGAAAAAGCCAAGTTGTCGAACCACCTTAACTACGTAGATTAAAAGTATTTGCTTATGTTTGTTTTATCCTTTTTATATTGGTTAAAAATTGTATGACTATTTCAAATGGCAAAACCAATATTATTTTGCTTGCAATTGTGATATTTGATTGAATCTCCCCAAATTTGATCATCACAGTTTCGGAAAATGACGCTAATTCAAAGTTTTCATGTTGATTCTACACTTTCAGGTTGTTTCAAATTTTCTGAAAGACGTTTTTTTTTTTTTTGGCAATCCAACAAATTTGTAGCAGCCATACAAATTGGTAGCAACCGAATGCAGTAGTTGATTTAACCTACCAGTTCGAGGTATAAAATAACTTGTAAACGCAACTTAAAAAGTGGAAACAAACCATCACATAAAATAACTTGTAAACACATGTTCATGCATACACATCTAACCAATCAACACTGCGATCATACCTTCATTACAAAATTTGAATGCCATAGACTAATTTAACATGATAGTTTAACTGTTGTTAATACATTATTTCACTACCTTGTCAAATCCAAGTTGTCAAAAACTTCTCTTAAAGTTAGATACATCCCATTCAAACTGAACGGTCACTTTGAACAAACTTACTTTCCGATCTATTTGTTGATAATTTGAGGTACTGATTTTTTAGTAATAACTTGTTGCTTTGGTGCCTCCAAAGTAAGATACACTATTTCAAATATTGTCTCAATCAAGTAAAAGATAAAACAACACCAATTGAGGTTAAAATTCAAACCTATATAAATCCCCAAATAATATCATGCTCACAGTTTAAATGACATATCAAAATACAGCCAAATTCTTACTTTTGTTTCTTGGTTGGAATTATCAATGAGACTCTGAGAGTGTAATCAACAAAGCGGGCTGCTGATATCGCATACAAAATCAATGAATTCCCAATCTAGCTCTGTTTAGATCGAAATCTATAAACGAAATGAGGTTTGTAAACATATTAGCGAATCCATAAAAACAAAATCAGAAATACCTCATCAATCTTCTGGTTCACAAGAACATCTGCCACTAAACCCTAAACCAATCAGACGATTACACAAAACGATTAGGTTTTGACTGTAGCCAAACACCCCTGCATAGAGTCGTCGACCTTGATTCAATTATCGATTCGTAGGCTGGCCTGTTGGAAGAGGTCGGATTATTCCAACATTTGAGAGGGGTAGACTGGGCGGGAGAAGAGGAGACGGTTTTTCTCTGCATAAACAAACCTCGATACATAAAAAAAATCAATAAAATTTGCTTACATGTCAATTTTTGACACATAGGCTGTCCATGTCAGCATGGTATATATGACTGTATGCCACAGAAGCAAAAAAATATGTTTTAATAAGTTATGCCATTTTTGTGTTAAAATTTGGTATGTTGAGGGACTTTAACACGAAAAAAATTGTTGAGGAACTTTTGTAAAGTAAAACAGAAAGTAGGTTGGGTTTTTATGGTATTTTCTCTATTTTAATTAATATTATTTAATTATTTGAGTGTGTGCAAAATAGAGGAAAGAGAAAAATAATAAAATATTATTATATTTTTTAGGTAAATTATTGGATTGCAAAGAAAACAAGAGCCAAATATGAATTGTACGTTGGTCGTATTTAACATTTATTCCCCCTAAATGACCCATGCATCCAACTCAAAGGGGGGATCCCACTAGTTACAAATTTTTGATTGCAAAACGATAATATAAACAATATAATGGTGATAATATAATTTAATATATGAGAGCCGATGCATTCTTTATTTATTGATTTTATAATTTAATAAAAAAAACAACCGTTCAAAAAGGACCATAGTTTGAAATATCGTCAACCAACAATTATATTAACTTTATTTATTAGTTTTGATGTCAATTTTTTTGTTTATTTTAGTATCATCTACTTATTTTAAGTAAAAGGGTTTACTTGAAGACCAAATGAGATAGCATAATAAGGGAAAATATTGACTATTGTATCGATCATTTTAGTTCGGCATAAGTACTAATTGGTATCATTGAACATACGGAAACTGAAGGGGTAACAACACCGAAAACATGTAAACCGAATGCTGGTATCGATCTGTTGTGTTCAACCAGTAACGTGAAAAATGCTCATCCCTACGAATTAGGATGTGTCAAATACATGCCCATTCAATACTGTAAGGGTGAAACCCTAAACCATAGGGGGTCCAAAGGGTTTGAATCTGACGAGTGATCAGTCGATCTGGGGATTGCCTTAGTGGGGTCCAAGGAGCAACGACCTTTCCTAGGTCCAAGGGTTTATTTTGTTTATAGGGCAGGTTTGGTTCTAAATTTCCTTAAAGATGCTTTTGAAATGTATCAGATCAAAATAGATGGGTAGAAGTTGCATGAAAAACGATCTTTAAAAGTTGCATGAAAACTTATCGGTAGCAAGTAGCAACATAGTTCCCGATGCTCGATAGTAACAAAGGTCGGTAGCAAAAAGGTTACCACTAATGGTATTCCTATCATATAATGATAAATGTAAAAAAGTTATAGCCGTTTGTTAATGACCAAGTGAAATGTTGTGATGCTATTATAAATCATCTAGTTTTATTTCATGATAAAAATAACGTGAATTTCACATGTAGGAACATTTCGATTTTTGCAATACGCTTTCTGTCTCATTCGATTATTGATCTCGTGTACCCATCAAATACTTAATCTGAAAATGAGATACACATGATTTAGAGAGCTACCCAAATCAGATTGAAAACACAAAACCTAACATCCTAAAATTTTGATTTTGATAATCTAACAATGATACTTTAGGACATGTTTTATTAGTGGTAAAACATAAGGTGAATTGAAGTACTTGTTGCAAGAGTCTTGTGTGGTGTGTGTTGAATGTAAGATGTTACAAAACATATAGGGTTCCTTCCATGTGTGGTGTATGTTTTAATCATACAGTAGTATTATATTGTTATATAGTTGACATTGATGCACTTTGTGGATTGCTAGTGGGAAGGTGCACGTACATCAAAACATGACTAATCAAGAGGTTTTATTCTTGCATTTAAATTTAAGGATATCCATTAATGTTCATTCATGATTTGATTGATGCCTAAGGGACTAGCCTACACTATTAGTTAGGTTATATGCAAATGCTTCTATGTTAAATCTTTAATAACTCAGTTAACTTTATAGTTGACAAAGCAATATTACTACCCTTACCTTAAAAAAATAGTCAATAATTAATATATGAGAATTGAATTTGTTAGTTTATTTATAGAATTAAATATGGTGTGAATACTGTGGACTTGAGAGTGGTGAAGGCAATAAGAGATGGTGTGATTGGGGTTTATATACTGTATACTCAGGACACAAGTGCATGACACATCATAGATTCACAATATATGGTTATGGTATAATTGGTTTGACTTTATCTTAGAAACAGTCAAGGATCATCAATTTTAATCATTCACAAAATCCCAAATATTGATTTGCTCACTAACTTCATGACACCATGCCAACTTCCATCAATCACTCATATATATTCTGTGTCCTTATTACACCTATATTTTCTCAAAACTTCTTTCCTAAATTATATATTTTTATAAGCTATTATTATGTTTTTATTGTCATTACTATTACTTTATTTGGATATATATTCTATTAACAAATATTTCATAATAAATGAGCATTAGTGAAAAAATGGTTAGATCACCTACAATGCATATTAATGAAAATTCACTAATCTTTCTATATAACATACATGGTTTATGCAACACGAGTAATCGAATAAGATGCTTTAAACTGATATTTGTTTTTGAGTAATATCGTAATATTTTACTATATACGGTAAACGGCATAAACCTCAAAAATAGCTAACGAGGCTAGAAGTTTATCAACCACAACTCTCAATTAGATTTAGGCGCATTTTCTTTTACGGCTATCGTCTAATCCTAGCAACAAAGTATTGCTCACTATTAATAAAGGTGGAAATAAAAGCTTAAATGTCCTAAAGCGTCACGTGTCAAAGTCACTGAATAGCCAAGTGGCCCAAGTCTCATTTCCTAAAAGTTATAATAACAAAACATGAAACTAATATAACTAAAGTTTTTATCCTTTTAAATGGTGAGGGTTCAAGTTTTTTGATGATAAAATCGCAAAAGACGTCCTTTATGTTTGACCTGATTTTCATTAGACGTCCTTTAATGAAAGAAATTGCAAAAGGCATACATCATGTTTCAACTTCCTTTCAAGTTACGTCCTTTGGCACTAACCAAGTTATTTTTTTTCCGTTAAATATAGTCATGTTCAAGGCACACAAGGGTAAATTTGTCTTTCTACTCCTTAAAAGACTATTTGTGTAAATTGCTTAAAGTTTGAGAAAAAAAATAAAAATTAATAAAGATTTAAAATATATATATATTTATTTCTCATATTCTCTCTCCTCCCTCTCTCTCACACTGATTTATCACCACCATCCACCACAGCTGATTCATCCCTCTCTCTCTCTCTCTCTCTCTCTCACTATCTCCTATCAACTCCCACAGCCACCACACCAAACCCAAACGCCGGCGGTTGAATCGGACCATAAAAACCCTAGATCTAGAGGTTGCAGTCCGGTCAAACCCAGATCCCATCAGAAACTCTGAAATCGTCGGCGGCAAAGGTTGCAGTCCGGTGCCGGCGCCGTCGTGGTAGTAGAGCTCAAACCCTTGATCTCCGGCGTCGGAATTATCATCGCAGCCGTGGAGAACGACAACCGGATTAAACGGAGACATGTCGGATCTATTTCGGTGGCGGATCCTCATATCTGAGCGGTCGGTGGCGTACATGGAGGTACGACGGCGGAGAAGAGACGGGAGTGTTGACGGCTTCGATGAACAATAAGGACATGTAACGGTGTCTTCTGATGTAAGTCTGACTATGCGTGTGCATCTATAACACCAATAGGACGTCGTGGTAGTAGTTCTGGACATGTTGGAAATGGAAAGTATGAGATCCGGAGAATAAGTTACAGATTCCGGCAACTGGTCATTATATAAATAGAAAGAAAGAAATTGATTTGATAGGAGAAAAGTAAGAGGAAATTTGGTTATAAAGTTCAAGCGTGATGATGAATTAGGTGGTGGTGGTGGGTAGGGGTGGCAGTTGGCAGCAGGTGGTGGGGTTTTGGATGTTGAAAGAAGGTGGGTTGTGATAAAGGGAGAGGGGGAGTATTTGTTAGTTTTAATATAAAATAATTTATACATAAAATTACAAACATACCCTTATGTGTAAGGCACACGACCAGATTTAACAAAAAAATTTAATTTAGTGACAAAGGACTTAACGTGAAACAAATTTGAAACATTATGTATGTCTTTTGCTATTTCTTTCATTAAAGGACGTCTAATGAAAATCAGGTCAAACGTAAAGGACGTTTTTTGCTATTTTGTCTTTTTTTTTTTATTATAAAAAGGAAATATAATTTAGAAGCGGAGTTATAAAGTGTGTAAAACATTGTTATAGAAAAATAATTAAAGTCTACTAAATATCCAAATTAAACCCAAATGTTTTTAAGTTATTATTAAATTCTTCTGTGAATTGTAGTTTGTTTATTTATTTATTTAAGTCTATCATACATAATTTAAATAATTAAAGTCTACTAAATATCCAAATTAAACCCAAATGTTTTTAAGTTATTATTAAATCCTTCTGTGAATTGTAGTTTGTGTATTTATTTATTTAAGTCTATCATACATAATTGTGTTTGTTCTAGTTTCTTAAGTTGAGAGGAAATAAAAATAATGATGGGATGACCAACCATTATATAAAGTGAAGTTGCTTACTCTACACATCTTAGTGATCAGGAGCAAAGAAGTCCCATTTCAACTTTTAGTTAGGTAAAAGAAAGTAAGTTCAACAGAATTCTCAACTAAGCTATTGTGACATCATTGTCAAAATTTTGGTGATGGACACAATTTCTTTTTTTTTTAAATAAATAAATAAATAGAAGGATGTGAGTATTGAAGTAGCCCCATGCCTCTGTGATTTCATGCCATTAAAGACTCTTCTTCTTTTCTTTTCTTTCTGTCTCTCTCTTCTTTAACCAATTTATCTTCAAGATATTTACTTTCAGATTCTTGGTGTCCAATAAAAATCAAAACTTTATCACAAATCATCATGAAATCTGAAGATAATAGCAAGGCCATGGTTGTAGCTGAAGCCCATGGTGATTCAAGTTCATCTTCATCACACACTCAACAAGTTGTCATACCTATTCACAAGGCTGGTTATCACTGTCTTCCTTATTGATTTTGGTTTCTTGTTATTATTCAAATCACTATATATATCATGCTTAATTATATGAAACCACTTATGAATCTTCCTTAATCTAGATATTTATTTATTGCTAAAGTTATAATCTTTTTTAGTTTTTAGCATGTGGGTATGTTTGTTTCTAATATCAGTTATTGAAATGATGCTATTGTACACTATTTTCAATTTCATTGCATTTGAAGCTAAAGTTTGCATAAAGAACCAAAACTTATTAACCGGGTCACAATAGGAAATCCGCTTCAATTACTTTATCGACGACAATTTTGCGTTAAACCGTAAAAAATATATTTTGCCTTAACCATAAAATCTAATATAAAATTTGTCTATCCTCCATGTTTACCTTATTTTTATTATGGTTTAAATTTTTAGGAAGATCAATGAAGTTAGGTCCAAACTTTAATTTCAGTGCCATGTGTTTTGAACTTGTTGCCTTTTTTAGGTCATGTCACTTTTTCAGTTTTCAGATTCTTTAAAAAGAATTTTCTCATGAACAATAAATTGTTGCTTTTACTAAAAGTTGTTCTGGACAAAAAACACTTTCTTTCTCTTAATTTCCCTTTACTTTTTTTTTATAAAATTTGAAATCTTTATAACTAACTTCCATCATTAATTTGCAACTTAAGTTTCAAGTTCAAGACTTGTATCCTCATGATAGTTACTTTAGAACAACACACATGATGTTGGCACTTCACTTGCAACATATACCAAACAAACGTATCTTATGTCAACTTATGATTTCCACTTTTAAAGAAAGTGAAATCATTACTTTTAATGATTAAAAAAGATGTTACAATCCTTACCCTTTTACGGTCGAACAACTGAACAAGGATGATTTATGCTAGATATGTGAACGGTGTGTTATGCGCGCATTAGGAATCGGCTTTTTATCAACAATCTTTGGTTAAAAGGCAACTACAAAAGGCTAATTCTTGTTTTACATTGAGAGAGTAGTCTTACTTTTGATCCAACTCATGGATCCTTGTGATTACTTTATGTTACTTGAAATTTGTGGTATATTTGATGTTTACTCATGTTAGTGCAGAATGATTTGGATTGCATTTATATATCAAACAAATCTTCAAAAAGAACCAAAAGTTGTATACTTTTTGTAATTTAAACTAGTTTTTACATGTGGGGTTTCTTATTAGTTTTAAAGGTAACGAATTCCTTGTCGTTAGCTTTAGGGGGTGTTTGATATTGCGTTTTGAAAATGATGGCATGATATGGAATAATCACACTCATGGATTGTACACAATAGTGTTTTGTTGTTTAAAAAATTGATTAGGGGCGTGCATGGGTTGTTTGACCTCAAACCGAATTAAGAACCAAATATTATGTTCTTGGGTTTTTAAAAACCGTTCGATGGTTTTGTTTATCCCAATGGGTTCGGTTTAGTTCCGGTATGTTCAGTGGGCATGAAATCTTTGGATCAAAAACATAAATCAAATAATAAAATTGGGCCCGAAAGTCCTATTTTTATTTTATTTTAACTTTTTATATTTTTTTATTTATGAGTAACTGAATATTACACATTTGACTCTAATATACTTCTACACCATTTATTGTTCTTTTTATAAATTACTTAACATTAAAATAAAAATACTAAATTTAACCCATAAATTCAATAACAAATGTTGGTTTATTCGGTTCTTAAGGGTCCGGTTCAATTATAAACACCAATTCAGTTTTTACATTTTATTTCGGTTTTTTAAATTTTCTTACATACAAAACCGAAACCAAACCATAAATTTAGTTTTTGAAAAACATAAAACTCAACCGTCGTTTTTCTGTTGGGTTCGGTTATGTTGGTTATGTTGGTTGCGGATCAGATATCTTGGTTTCATGCACACCCCTATATTTAAGGTTTTCGAGTATTTAAATACATTCTTATTATTCAAAGTTTTACACTTAAACAACCCCTAAACAGTTAGTTATATAATCAAAATCCTTTTATCTAAATCACTTTCATTTATGTCCAAACACAATAATCACATGATCATGCTCATAACACAATGCCACACACCCATCATTTCAACATTTTCATGAATCAATCATCACATCATTTATCCTTCATTTTCAGGTTGAACAAGAAATATCAACTGTCCATATAACAGAACCATCAAATGCAAAAAACTGGAAGAAACAAAACCTGTTTCTTGAAATACCATCAAGAACATCAGCATCACAACCGTCTTCATCTCAAGAGTCCGTTCAAATCAAGAACGCCTCAACACCGACTCCAACTCCTAGAAGAGTAAACTTTAATCTAACCCAAAGTCCACCACTGATAACACCAAATGCAGCAGCTTCTGCTAGTTGCTCATCAAGAACCAAATCTTTAAAGAAAAGTTTACTGCCAAAACTGAACTTTATGAACAGGAATACGATTCCGGATACTGAAAGGAATGATGGTAATGTGATCTCAGCAGCCTCGATCCCGAGATCATGGTCACTTACTAAAATGTTTGCCCCTCAGAGGACATCTTCATTGCCGGTTACACCCATTGCACAATCGGATCAAGAATCTGTACTTGGAAACTCGGGTGGTTCACTTAGTTTGGAGGTATGTTAAACTAATAAGGAGGCTGCATGGGTCAGTTTCGGTTATAGACGCTATTCAAACCAAAAATCAAAAATTCAGTTTTTGGGTTTTGGAAGGTTTTTTTGGACGCCCTGCTTATTCAGTTTTTTTTTGGACGCCCTGCTTGCGGTGCGCGCATATAATGTATATATGTGTGAACCCTCGGGTGGGCAAAAGTAAAATTGCACTAATTTTGACGTTATTTTACTAATCTCGTGAAAATAACGTTAAAAGTGGCGGAAGGTTAATCAGGCATCATGTGGTGGCGTTGATAGCCGAAAGACAAGGGCACATGCACCGATCAGCCGGTGTCCCGATGATTGAGTGCTATGTGCCTTATGTCCAAGGCTTGATGCAAAACTACTATCGAGCCGGGGGTCTCACCGGAAGCAGCCTCTCTATCCCTATGGGATAGAGGTAAGGCTGTCTACATCTTACCCTCCTCAGACCCTACCATAGCATTGCTATTGGTGGGATATACTGAGTACGATGATGATGATGATGATGGAAGGTTTTTTTGGATTTTACAGTTGGTTGGTTCGGTTTTTCCATTTGGGCTTCAAACTTTTGGGCCTAAACTATTTTGTTAAAGTCGTTTGAGGCCTGAAACTTTGGGTCTAAATTTTTTTTTGTTAATTAATTATTTAATTGGTTGTTACACATTTGGGGCAAAAAAAAATTTACTACTATTTATTAACTTTTTATAAAGATTTAATATTCAGAAGTAAAGATGAGTACGTGTCACACCAAAACCGAATGAAAAGTTCGGTTTTTTACTTTCAGCATGTTAAGTCACACGGTTTTTACTTTCAGCATGTTATGAATAGATCATTTTCGTTTCTACTTTATCTCAAATGTGTTAAATAAAAAAAATTGTCTTCAACTGGTCGAAATCATCCGAAGATTGTTTCTGACGCATACAACCTCCGAAATCACTTTTTATTCAAAGACTTTGATTATTTATGTAATAATATTGTTTGAGTAAACATAACTAACATATTAACTGTTCACTTAAACAATATTAACTGTTCACTTTGATTATTTATGTAATAATTTTGTTAACATAACTAACATATTAACTGTTCACTTAAACAATAAAAAGTGTTTCGGGTTAACCTGACCAATAACCAGTCTTAACACATACTAAAAGATAACTCATCCCATCATAATTCTAGAAATGTAAAATATTTTAAATTTTCATGTGTAGACTAAAGTCCAAGGACATATAGCCCGGTCACTTTCAGTCCCGGTCCTCAATGAGGACACAAGCATCAAGCGAGTGGATTCCTTTTTCCGCGTGATTCCTTCAACTCCACGAGTTAAGGATCCTGATACCATCGCACCAACCCCTTCTCCAACTCATGACACGGGTAATTAAATAAGGAAAATCATAAATATAGACATTTTGACTTGTCTTTTTGCAAAAATAGGCATTGACTTTAGCCCTATGGAAGTTAGGCACATCCAAAACCAATCAATCAGGCAACACCAAATAAGCACCGACAACTAAAGAGGCACGATAACAACCGATTAAATCAATGCATGTGTAAAGACCGGCTAAAACTTAGCCAAGTTTAGCTGCCGACTAAAATTAAGCCAGCTTTTACACGTGCATTGATATGATTTGTTGTTTTTGTGGGGCCTGTAGTACTTTTCAAGGTTTATTGTGCTGGAGAAAACTAGCCTTGTTAGTTGGTTGTACTTATTTGGCATTGCGTAATTAGTTGGTTTTAAATATTTCTATTTTTAAAGGGCTAAAAGTCTTTCGGTTTCTAAAAAAGACGGGTCAATATGCCTCTTTTGATGATTTCCCATCAAATAATTACAACATCTTGAACCTTTTGAATCATATTTACATATATAACATAATGTATTTAATTTATGTGAACAAATGTCTATTATTCGTTAGATACCAAAGAAGGGGACGGTGAAGACATACCCGAAGAAGAAGCCGTTTGCAGGATATGCATGGTTGAATTATGTGAAGGCGGCGAAACCTTGAAAATGGAATGCAGTTGCAAAGGGGAGCTCGCGTTAGCCCATAAAGACTGTGCAGTTAAATGGTTTAGTATCAAAGGTAACAAGACATGTGATGTGTGTCATCAAGACGTGCAGAACTTGCCCGTTACACTTTTAAAGATACACAGTTGTGTTAGAAACCGAAGTGTTGGTGCAAGTAGATCTAGTCCAATGGAAGTAACTGGATACGGGTGAGTTAGTTATATTATTCGGATTGCCACTTTTTACCGCTTTGTTTTTTGAATTTGGTTTTAAGTTAGTTTTTGAAATGGGCAGTGATGTTTATAAGGTGTGGCAAGAAGTGCCGATTCTTGTTATTGTTAGCATGTTGGCTTACTTCTGTTTCATTGAGCAGCTACTGGTAAGACTCTTAAGAAAACTGATTGCCATTTGCCTGTGTTCAAAAGGCTTGCTCGAAATCGGCTCGGTGTGTAAGCGAGCCGAGCCAAGCCCGAGGAAGAGTTGGCTTGGCTTGTGGCTCGCTTACATTTGGGCTTGCTTTTAAACAGCCAAATGAGAATTTTCCACATAAAGAGATTTTATTTGATTATATAGGTTCCAACGAAAACCACCTTTAACTTGAAAACTCGTGAAACCCTCTTTTAACCAATAAATTTTTTAATTTTTTTGTTTTTTTATAAGTTATCGGTCTTTGCCAAATTCAAAAAAAATAAACAATATACATATGTATGTGTGTGTGTATCTCATACGAGATAAACATATGTAGATTATTTGCTAAATATTTGCACTTTCGTGAGCTACATATATATTTTTTATTTCTTTTGATTTTGGCAAATATCGATAACTTATAAAAAGAAAGAAAAAATTAAAAATTAAAAAATGTTATTGTGTTAACAAGTGGTTTTCACGAGTTTTTAAGTATCTTAGTGGTTTTTATTTAATAAAGGAGCTCACTAAGATAGCGAGCTGGCTTTAGCTTTTGACGAGCTTTGAGCTGGCTAGAGCTTTTGACGAGCCGAGATCAAACTTAACATTTCATCTCATTAAGATAAACGAGCTGATCCAAGCCGGATCCTTCACAATCTACAAAGGATCTCAATAAAATGGCATTTTGTATGAAGGTTGGGAACATGGGTACGAGTGCAATCGCGCTCTCTCTTCCATTTTCGTGTCTTTTGGGCCTTCTTTCATCCATGACCTCTTCAACCATGGGTAAGGAGTCAATATTTGTAGTTCATATTTTAGCTTCACCACTCTAGTACATCTTTATAATAAGATTCTGATATTTTACAGTGGGAAGAAGATTTGTGTGGCTATATGCATCAATTCAGTTCGCGTTTGTTGTTATATTCGCGCATATTTTTTACTCAGTGGTAAGCAACCTACAAAGTTCATCCATTTCTTTCACACTCACAAGAAAACACACTCATTGTGTAATACTTTAATTAGTGGTGTTAATCGTGTCAGGTTGATGTGTTGAAATATTTAACCCAAACACGACCCATATTTTTGTTCGTGTAAAGTACATCAACACTAATCCACACAAACTTAAAATTGTGTAACCTGAACATGACATTTTTCTAAACGTGTCAAACGGGTTGGCGGGTAATAATCAAGCTTTGAAACATGTTAACCAGGTTGGTGGGTTGTAAAAAATGGGTTAAATGGATAATAAAAAGGGTTAGTGGGTCGACTTGTTTAACAAAACGGATTAAACAAGTCAACCCGACCATGACCCTTAAATTAAACAAGTCAACCTGAACACGACCCTTTTAATTAAACAAGTCAACCCAAAAACGCCCTGTCTAATTAAAAAGGTCAACCCGAGCATGACCGTTAAATTAAACAAGTCAACCTGAACACGACCCGTTAATTAAACAAGTCAACCCAAAAACGCCCTATCTAATTAAATAGGTCAACCCGAACATGACTTGTTTAGCTAAACATGTCAACCTGAGCACACATATCAACCAAACACAACCCTTATAATTAAACAGATCAACCCGAACACATGTTTTTAAATGGGTTAAACATGCAAACCAAAACCTTATTATTTTCATGGCGTATCCGGGTTGTGTCGAAAATTGCCACCCCTTAACTAAACAGATTGATGGGTCGACCCATTTAACTAGACAAGTTAAAAATGTCAACCCGAACACAACCCGTATAATTAAGCAGGCCAACCCAAAACCTGATTATTTCCGTTTCGTTTTTGGGTTGAGTTTCGGACAGTGTCAAAAATTGCCACCCTAAATGTATAACAGTCTTTTAAATGGAGTTTTCAGGTTCATGTGCAGCCCGTTTTGTCGATTCTTCTAGCAACATTTGCAGGGTGTGGGGTTGCAATGTGTGGTAGCTCCATTATTGTTGAAATCATAAGATTAAAACGACGATGGTGGCCTGATAGTGACATGTCAGAACAGCAACTGAATTCCCAGATTGTTTTACGGCGGCCACCAAGACGGGCCCAAACTGCATCCTCACCGTCTTATGATGTTCCTCCACCAAGGATTGAAACTGAAAATACAGAAGCTGAGAGAGGTAGGTAAGTGATAATCTTGCAGGTTTATGTTTATTTGAGAGAAGAATGTAGTGCAAAAATTCATTTAAATTTGTATATTGTTCAAAAATATCCAAAAGTTTCGTCAAAATTCAATTTATTAATGTATTGTGTTTGTTATCTATACTCGTTCGAATCAAATTAATAACAACGAATGCATCGACTTGAGATGCATGAATTTATAGTATGTATCTGCTTTAACTCGTGTATTAGACTTTATTCCAATTGGTTCGAGCTAAAAAGTCATGACGTGCGTGAAGCAGCACTCAAGTCCTGAGTCTCACATTTCATTTGTATATCACATGCATTCAACTGATAAGGTTCAATACATATGTGACAGGAACTCGTGTAGTGACCGTTTTCATCATTAACTCGTAATTCTTTTAAACACGTTCAAGAGGGAGATTACGCATTTGTGGGTTTATTCATGATAACAATCCAAACATATTGGAGGCGTTTAAAATCATAAGATCAACTGTTATACATGGTTGGTTTGCGACATGTGGACATGCTACTCATATGAGCGGAGTTGTGCAACATTATCAACTTACTAGAATTTGAAAGCACGTCTACTTCAGCCACAAAAAATGGTCGTGTTTGCGTGTAGTTCCTAAGAATCTAGCTTAACCAACTCCTTTCAATGATCAGTTCCCGAACTTTGTCATCAAATTACAGTCAACATTGTGACAACACACTAATAAGCCACCATAAAATGAGTTTCTTGAGTTAACAAAGAATATGTGTTTCTAAATATTATTTGCATTATAGGTTTGCATGCATTCGTGTTCATCTAAACCTTGTTAATGCCTGCCTTAATAATCGAACTGTTCACAGAGAGCATAGATGTTGGTGACTAGTGGTCAAGTGTTGTCTTTTCTTTTGAACGGCAAATAGTACCTCTCTCTACCTTCTCTTAAATTACACCTAATTTCCGCTTTGCTTGGGATTGAACCCAACCCAGAAGGGTAAAGATGATAGATATAACCTATAATACAAAATGATGCTGATACCTCAAAATTGCATTTTTATCATCCAAAATGTTATAATGCACAAGGTTCTTGTATGACATCATTTAAGGGAATTTACGCAGACGAAAGTAGATACGTGATCAAATGTTTTCATCACAAGACTAGAGAAATTAAACTGTTCGTATATCGCATTTTATTTAACATTGACGCTAACATACATTTAATGGAACGGTTTTACCATTTTCCATAGAACACACAAGCTTCTTGTTGAGCTAAAGCCAATATTTCTGTATTATACAGGTTTCTCGCTACACACGCAGGGGAAACCACCTAGAATTCGTTTGGATCACTCCCATCTAATTGAACGATCGTTTCCAATAACAGAACAAATCAAACTGTGCAAAACCAGAACGATAACTTATAAAAATCTAAAAACCTTAATGATTATCTAGGTAGTCAAAACAGATTCAGAGAAATTCATCAAACTCCAACAAGTTTCCAGTTTAGATAAGCATGAGTTCTGACACACCTAAACTGCAAAGAGTTATATTTTTGTTTTGGAAAGTTAGAACCTATCAACAGATGAGATGAATGAAACATGCAAACCCAGAAAAGCAAATTAGAGGGATGAAGTAATTTTTTATCTTATCACTATGCCTTTCTTGTCCATAGCCAGACCTTTTCTTAGGCCTTAAGTGCGCTCGCATCTTCAATTACTATAGATAGATTTTAAACGATAACCAAACCGACCCATACTCACCACTAGGTGTAATTGTGAAAGATAGAGTTCTAGTGATCTAGGTTTTTAACCATTTGCCGCTAGAGTGATCACAATATGTGCAGCGTCATTCACTGTTTAGAAAGCAGAAATGCATGATTACATAGACGTTGATCAGTTGTGTGAAAAAGGCATTTAAACTGGCTAGAAGTAAGGAAAAGGCGTCTAACTTAGCTAGAATCGTTTATAGAATCGATTTTGGCTTACATGAAATATGTGGTAACAATGGCATACTACGAGTTGCGTAAAAGAAGAAGAATCTACCCACATCCTTGAAAGCTGGAGCTGTAGATGTCGAGAAAGAGGCAAAAAACAACTGATAACAGAAAGAGTAGAACTGGAGAACCTTCCGACCGAAAATACTAGATTAGTCAATTTTTCATGTTTCGCGATTCTCCAATTCCTTCCCACTGTCCACGATTGCATTTTGCCCACCCTACTCGACACCTACAACCCAAATTTTCACAGAAGTGGAAAAATCATTCCTCTATTACAAACCTTGCAGTAGAAACATGTTCTCACATATTCGACTCGTCCTCCTTCCTCCACTTTACCTCTTTCATCCTCGCAAGAAAGAGAATGCATTCGAACACCTCACACTGAAAGTGCTCTAAACTTAAAACTCTTAAAGAAAATGTTCTAATTTCTAAATCGCTTATCTTCCTACACTTAAATCACAACAATTCAATCGACTAAATCGCATTCAAAGCATCAACAATATTCAAATTCAGATCATCATTCAAAGCACTTAAACCGAATAACTTAACCAAACATCTCCAAAAACAAACAATTCTGACAAAACCGGAAATTCAAAGCCTATATAATAAAAAACTTACTCAACCGATCGAATCGATATCGATCAATCCATCGGAATCTCAACATCTCCATCAGCAATCTCCTGCTGCAAATCCTTCGGATCCTTTCCATCCACCGTGCATCCAACCGAAACACACGTGCCTAATATCTCCTTCACAGTGCCCTGCAACTCCTTCGCCATAGACCTACCTCTCATCACCTTCGCAATCTCAATGACGTCATCAAGCGAGATATTACCGCTATGCTTAATATTCTTCACCTTCTTCCGGTCACGCTCCGGCTCCTTTAGCGCTTTGATGACCAGCGCGGCGGCGGACGGGACGACGGAGACTTTAGCCTGACGGTTCTGGACGGTGAGCTTGACGGTGACACGTAAGCCTTTCCAGTCCTTGGCGGTTTCCTTGGCGATGTCTTCTCCGATCTTCTTCGGAGAGAGACCGAGTGGACCGATCTTAGGAGCGAGTGAACTGGCGGCACCGACTTCGCCTCCGGTGACTCGGACGTACACTTCCACCACCTGTGACGGATCGAACTTCGGCGGCATGTTTGATTATTGGAGGCTAGGGTTTTCGGAAGGCGGTTAGTTTGTTAGGACCGTGTGAGACTGGAGATGATATGCTAGGGTTTACAGAGGTGATTGTCGGTTTTACCCCTGGGCTTTTAGCCCATGATGGTTTGCTTGTTTGTAAGAAGGCCCATCACTTAATTACTTGAAATCTGAAAAGTTTAGAGATGCAAAACAAAAAAAAAAATAACAAAGCCCAGAACCGGGTTCTTTTATATTTGTATATAATAATGTTTGGTTGGTTTAGTTGAAAACAGTGGCGAAGTTCCGGGGGCTCAAAATGTATTCAAATATTCATAAACGAGGGGCAGTTGCGAAGAGGTAAATTTACAATACTGTGCAAAAAAAATAAGGTGAACTTTGCCATTGGTTGAAGAGAAAGTGTATCGGAACGATGGGATATGTTTTACACTTTAAGTATCGTATATAAGTGTTTTATATGCTTTTTAACGTTATATGCGCATTTAAGCCTGTAACTTAAAATTAGAAGAGCCATGTTAATTATTATGCTCATAGTTTGATTACTATACACTACTTAAATTGTTAAATAAGAAAGATAAGAGTATTCTCATCTCATTCATTACATTGTACCCCGTCTTTAAATTTTAAAAGAATTTACTAAAAACTAACTTCAACCCATCCACCATATGTTTACCCCAATCCTAAATTATAAAAAGTTGTTATTCAACTTTTTATATATAAAAAGTTACAATTCATCACTCTTTTAATTTGTGTGAGTATATGAAAACAAGAAATATGATAAAATAATTGTTTGTGAGTTAGATGAAGATAAAGATGGTGGATGGGTTGTGGGAGATTTTTAAAAATGAGTATTAAATTTTAAATAGTATGAATTTTAGTTAAATTATAAGGTAAAAAATTATGAATAGAATGTGAATGCTCTAAGATAGGTATTTGAATCTACCCCCCCCCCCCCCCCTCTCTCACACACTCTCTCTCTCTCTGTCTCACCTAAACTCGCTTCCGCTCTCACTTTATCTGTCTATCATCTTCAAATTTATCTTACATATTAGTAACTAACGAAAATTACATGGCATTCCAACGACAACTCAATTGTTGGTATCTCTTTCTAGGAGGTGCATGTTAGTTTCTAGGCGCAAGTTGCACGAACTATAATTTTGCTATAACAAGGCTCGTGTTGGCGGTATTTTGTTTAGTGAAACTGTTATTGCAAACCCGACTTCTGATGCTATTCCCGCAAAATAGTGTCATATGTCTTTTTTTAATAGCGTCATGTCTGTACAATTATTTCTCTATATCTTATTTGTTTTATTTAACTTTCAAGAGTACTATTTGTAGGCTACATATATTAGAACGTAAGCTCGATATGATTAATAATTTGTTATTATAGATAGTGAATTTAAAATATTCTACTGCAATAATAGTTGATCGATGTTACCTCGATCGTGTAATGTATCACACACATTAAGTTTGATATATATTTTGGTTAAATACGTAAATAAAAATTAAAAAGCTATTTTTATGCTTTTGGACTTTTGGTCTAGTGGAAGGCATATCGCTAGTCTCGTGACTTTATTACAAAATGTCAAGATGCAAAAAAGCTATAATGGACGCCTTTTAGATCCACGTGTGTGGTTTTAAAACAATGTAATATCTTTATAAAAAGTCAAAAAATTTGTGTTCGTAAATACAAATTATTACGTATAGTTAACAAACAAACTTATATGTGAAAGCTCATCAAATATTACGGTTTGTTTTGTATTTTTAAAACTCGTCCATTACACATTGTTCTACAAACTAACGATATATTGTTGTTGGTCATATTAAGTTTATGAGGTTAAAGGCGAGAGACTAAGAATTTAGTATTATTTTTCATATCAAAAGTCTATGTTACTAATTTATAGGCGAAAATAAGATAGAAACCTAAACATTTGAACTCCTAATTGCATTGGTAATTAGAAAGTCAAGAGAAGCTAAGTCATAATCAACAAAAAGGATTTGCATCATCATTAATGTGCCCTCTTAAGCTAAACGTCAACAAATCAACATGCTGAACTAAGCAAACACATAACATAAGTTGAGACATTGAGCCATAGCCATGCCTCGTACATAGTGCAAGTCAATATCAGTGTGTTTTGTGCATTTATAAAGCACAAGACTGACTTCTAAGAAGGCAGCTCCGTTCATTTCACCCGACAAAGTCAGTGGAGCACATGTAATCTTTTAAGCTTAGCAGTAGTGCGAACAAATTCACGGTGCTCCGCCTTGGTACTCAATCAAGCATGTGTATGTTGTGTCCTAGAAGTCCCCAACTAATAAGATTGGGTCCAAATAAATACACTAATATCATGTGGTCATCAACGATCATCCAGACAACTAGCCTAGTCGGCAACATATAAGCATGAATAACACTGAAGTATGTGTGAATCGTCAAACATGTGTAATAGCACCCTTAAATATACTTCACAAACATTTACAACTGGTTTGCAAATAATCATTCCATAACATGATTATTTGAATTATAATTTTGGATCAAACCAACACCCAAAATTGAAATGGTTGTTTTCTTTAAAGGTTTGATAAGTGTGAAATATTCAATGGCAACAATAACATGTAAGGCTGAACGTGAAGGAAGGGTCAATTTTATTTTTAGGCCTTGAAAGAAACCTAGCTCATCCACTTTCAAGTACCCACGTAATTTAAAAGGAAGCCTCCACTTGCAAGTTACAACGACATTTCAAAAAGAAAAACGAAAAAGACATATAATTTAAATTTTTATATTATGTATTGATCGCTCAAAGACGTTAAAAACTAATAATTTTGCGAGGTTGGATTTTTGGATCTTTTGATCACCTACAATTAAACATATCAAATATTCTTATTTTATAACTTTTTTTTTTTAATTTTATATGTTGTATTAAAATCAATGTTTTTAATCAGTACCTACCTAGTAGGTAAGCTACTAAAAACATTGATTTTGACCCTCATTTGCTAAGGGCCCCAATTATAAATAAATATGTATGCATGTATATTAGACTCTCCAGTGACTTGTCGCTGAAGGTTGTGAAAAAGACGTGAAGAATTGAAGCATTTTGGCGTTGGTCGGTTTTAGGCTCTGTTGTCGTTCAATTCATCTTCTAAATTAATCCAATGATATTGTGTCATGCAATGCTTACTGGACACTCGCTGAAGCCACATGAGTCCGTTGTGGTTCAGGCGAACAGTGGCTTCAACGAATTTCTAAGTTTTTATTTTTTTTAATACAACTCAATAATGTAAACTAAAAAACTAAATTTTATAAATAAAAAACCATTAAGCATTACAAAAACATTAAAAAAAATTACAAATTCAAAAAAATACAAAATTATTCCCTATCTCCGCCGCCTCTTGCTCTTCGTCTTCGTTCTTGAGCTGCTTGATTTCCTCAATAGCAAGCGCATGTTCTTGTTCAAACACCTCTTGGCACATGGAATCGAGGTTGCTAAAGTCCGTGGTAAGAAAGTATAACTTCCTAAACCTATCTTTTGAAACTTTGACCCCGGATGCCACCATGATACTAGTGGATATTTTGTGGACGTATTCGACAAATTCTGGATCGACCACGTTACTTGTGGTTGATTTTTTCCCCGGTCTCTTCTCATGGGGCAAGGTAGGACTTGCAATTGATCTTCTTGCCCAACCACATTTAGTCCGTCCCTACATGAGCATCCGAGCTACTAGATGAGACATATGCACCAGACGAAGTAGTTTTTGTACGCTTTGACATTGAGTCACCATCTGTCACACCCCGACCAAAGGCGGCGGAACATGCCGGGGTGCAACGATTGCTCATAAGCGCATGACACTATTTAAAGCGACAATATTTAACAAACTCATTTCATTTCACAACATCGAAAATGTCACATAACCAAATATTCATAACTCAAATACAACAAAATATAACAAAATATAGCAAATCAAATATTGTTCATTTTTGCTAATATCCTAACGGTATTTGTGATGTTTTCTTCACCGAACTCCATAATCAACCTAGATGCAAACCTGTACCATTTCATAAAATAAAGTTTATCAACACAAAGGTTGGTGAGCAATTCATAAGTTTGAACAATAGATATATAGTATGAAAAGCCACAAAACTAGTATACAAAACCATAAATAATAGCTATAAACTTGGATAAATAGTTATTGCTAACAAGTTAGCGACACCCAACTATAAGGGGTTGCCAAATAGTTTAGGATTTTATAGTCATCATTAATTGCATTACGTTAACGACACCTTGCCATGAGGGGTTGCCAAATGGTCTAGGATTTATAGTTCCACCATCCAAAAGCGATAAACACATAGTCAAATAAGCATAGAACACCAAATCGAGCAATTATTCAAGTAAGGTATACAACAACGTTTGTGGTTTAAGACCCCAAGTATAAAACATTTAGTTTAGATAAGTTAAAATGTCACCCCCAAAATAAAAGATAGAAAACGGGGTATGAAGTTACTCACGTTCAAGTAATAAACTTGAAAGATTGATTATTTGGAGATTTGCCGGAACGACGAGTTTAACGTATGAAGCCTAAATAAAAGAAAGTCTTGGATTTAGAAAGGTTGTCTTGAAGATCTTTAAATAAAATAATTGTTGCAAAAACTAATCAATTAAAGTTCAAGGTTTAAAATGTAACTATTTAAGAATTTATAATAATAACCCTTTTAAAAAATGTAAGTTTGCTCAAAACCGGGTTAAAGTATCTAACCTTAATATTTACTTAACCAATGTTAAGTAATAAGGTGGGGAAAATGCTAAAATGCAAGTTCCATTAGGCTAAAGATACTAAAACGGGTTTTTAACGAGTGTTCAGGTTGTCGGTTCGGGTCTTGACAAATGGTCGAACCCAAAGTCAACTTTCCAAAATATTAATTGTTATGAGATAACTCATTAAAACATACTAACACTTAACCAAGTACGTAGATCTATTGTTTAGAACTAACAACGCACGTTAAGCGAGTGTTCGGTTTTGTCGGTCCAAACTATGTTATGAGATCAAGTTGGATCCAACTATTCCAAGTACTTAAGAAAAATAATTAAAATCAGTTTGTAAACTATTTTTTTTAAAGAAATATACAAGTCTTGATAACTAAAAACACACTTGTGTGTCTTAAGCGAGTAAAAGTCGGTATAGTTCGGTCTCCATCTCACAAATAGTTCATAGATGGTTTCTACATGCCCAAATATCATAAAACTTGTATATTGGTTTATAAATGAAGAAAACTTAAATTTTACAACAAAAAAAGTTAACTACAAGTCTTTTAAGCAAAAGTTTCGGTTTAGTTCGGTTTCCATCTCCCAACGAGTTCATAGATGGATTCCATATGCTTAATATCAAAGAACTTGTAAAAATGATTTTTGAAACTCAAATCAAGCAATAAACATGTTTAAACAACTATTTTAACAAAACTAGTAAACAAAAGTTCGGTTTCCGGTTTGGACTAGTTTCGCTTAAACCGAGGTTAGTCTTATACAAACCCACACCATGGAACTTGTAAATAAGATGAACAAACTAAAAGGTTAGAAGTTAGTCATAAGTGATATGTATAATAAGTTATGTGTGTGTAAATATATATCAAGAACACGAAGTCCTCCATGAAGCCTTGCCTTATGACATTCGAAACTTAACCAACCAAAGTCGGTGAAGTAACAAATAAAGGAAACAAGGGGTGTGTATTATATATATGTTGTACCACCATATTCAAGAGTTAGTAATGTTAGATGAACAAGTTAGAATGAAAGACTATAGTTAGTTTGACTTGAGAAGTCAAAACTTCAAAAAAATACATAAGAAATAACAACCTTGAATCTATGGAGTTTGAGAGGGTTTTTTGGAGATGTAGCAAGAGTAAAATGAAGAAGATGGGTGTGTATATATAGGGAAGGAGTGAAGGGTTGGGTATAAAGATTCTTTTATGGTTTGCATAAAAATGGGTATGTTTAAATGGTCAAACAATGCATAATATAAAAATAAAAATATTTTATATATTTTAAATGACAAGATCCAATATTTTATATATTTGAAATGTTCGGGTTACAAACGGGTCGGGTTTACATAACAAAAGTGACCCGAAATTGACGAATGTCACAGTATTCCCTACTTTAGGAAATTTCGTCCCGAAATTAAGATGAAGACGACGATGCAAACAAATGTGGATACTTCTCTTTCATTGCGTCTTCTCGCTCCCAAGTAAACTCCGCGCCACGCCGTGATTCCCAACGAACTTTTACTAACCGAATACGACTACGTTTGGTTTTCTTCTCGTTGCGATCCATAATCTCAACGGGTCGTTCAACCATAATCATAGACTCATCAACATGAACTTCATCGAGGGGTATATGAAGATTACCCTCGGCTAGGCACTTTTTGAGATTCGAAACATGAAATGTCGGATGAACACCGGCAAGTTCTTGCGGTAGTTCAAGTCGATACGCTACTTTCCCAACACGCTCAAGAATTTTAAAAGGACCAACGAAACGAGGAGCTAGTTTACCCTTCTTTCCAAAACGGACTACCCCCTTCCAAGGAGATACTTTTAGAAGGACAAGATCGTCAACATTAAATTCGATCGGTTTTCGCCGTTTGTCGGCGTAACTCTTTTGACGATTTCTAGCGGTTAGGAGATTTTTACGGATTTGATCAATGACGTCGGTGGCTTCTTGGACCATTTCGGGTCCCGTGATTTGAGCTTCACCGATTTCGTTCCAACAAATCGGGGAACGACATTTACGACCGTAAAGAGCTTGAAAATGAGCCACATCAATGCTAGAGTGGTAGCTATTGTTGTAGGAGAACTCGATGAATGGAAGATGAGAATCCTAATTCCCACCGAAATCAAGAACACATGCTCGTAGCATATCCTCGAGTGTTTGGATTGTACGTTCGGATTGACCGTCCGTTTGAGGATAATAAGCGGTGCTAAGATCGAGACGTGTTCCCAAAGCTTCTTGAAGTGAACGCCAAAAATGAGAGGTAAAACGGGCATCGTGGTCGGAGATGATAGACAATGGCAAACCGTGTCGGCACACGATTTCCCGAACATAGATTTGAGCAAGCTGCTCGACAGAATACTTCTCGCGAATCGGAATGAAATGAGCAGATTTGGTTAATCGATCGATGATCACCCAAATGTTATCGTTGCCTTTTTGGGTTTTGGGTAATTTGGTGATAAAGTCCATAGCAATGTCTTCCCATTTCCAAACGGGAATCGGTGGTTGCTCGAGTAGACCAAAAGGTCTTTGATGTTCGGCTTTGACTTTCGAGCAAGTAAGACACTTAGATACAAACAACGCTACGTCCTTTTTCATACCCGGCCACCAAAAGGTAGCACGAAGATCGAAGTACATCTTATCCGCACCGGTATGAACGGAATAGTGCGAATTATGAGCTTCGTCGAGAATACAAGTACAAAGGTCATCGCGATCGGGAACCCACAAACGATTGAGAAAATACAAAAGACCATCGGGTTTGGTTTCGATTTGAAGTTCGGCTCCACATGACATTTCATCATACATGTTACCTTCCTCAACGGAGGTGCGTTGAGCTTGAAGGATACGAATTTGAAGATCGGTTTGAACAATGACGCTTAGAAGCAGAACGGATTTAACATTAACCTTTCGACTTAGGGCGTCGGCGACAACATTCGCTTTACCCGGGGTGGTAGCGAATCTTGCAGTCGTAATCACTAAGTAATTCTGCCCATCGTCGTTGTCTCATGTTGAGATCTTTTTGGTTAAAAATGTGTTGAAGGCTTTTATGATCGGTAAAAACCACACATTTTGTTCCATAAATGTAATGTCTCCATATTTTTAGAGCGAAAACGACGGCACCAAGTTCGAGATCGTGAGTCGTATAGTTCTTCTCGTTGACCTTATGTTGCCTTGATGCGTATGCGATGACTTGACCTCGTTGCATGAGAACACAACCAAGTCCTTGATGGGATGCATCACAAAATACAACAAAATCGTCGTTTCCATCGGGAAGAGTTAGAATAGGAGCATTGCAAAGCATGTCCTTGAGAGTACAAAAGGCTTCCTCTTGCTTCGAACCCCAATCGAAGGGTTGTCCCTTATGGGTGAGAGAGGTAAGAGGCAAAGAGATCTTGGAAAAATTCCGAATGAAACGCCGATAATATCCGGCCAAACCGAGGAAGGATCGAATTTCCGTGGGAGTCGTTGGAGTTTTCCAATCCTTAACAGCCTCAATTTTAGCAGGATCAACATGAATACCTTTGTCGTTTACGATATGTCCCAAAAATTGAACTTCCTCGAGCCAAAATTCACATTTGGAGAATTTGGCATAGAGTTGTTCGTTTCTAAGGAGCTCGAGAATGGAACGCAAATGATGTTCATGTTCGGCTTTGGATTTAGAGAAGATAAGGATGTCATCAATAAAGACAATAACGAATTTATCAAGGAATGGTTTACAAACGCGGTTCATGAGGTCCATAAACACCGCGGGTGCATTTGTTAACCCGAAGGGCATAACCAAAAATTCGAAATGTCCATATCGAGTACGGAAAGCGGTTTTTGGAATGTCTTCTTCGCGAACACGCAATTGATGATAACCCGATCGAAGATCAATTTTGGAGAAACAAGTTGCGCCTTGAAGTTGGTCGAATAAGTCGTCGATACGTGGCAATGGATAACGATTTTTAATAGTAAGTTTGTTGAGTTCTCGATAATCGATGCACATACGAAACGAACCATCCTTCTTTTTCACGAAGAGAACAGGAGCGCCCCAAGTAGAAGAGCTTTGACGAATGAAGCCTTTATCGGAAAGTTCTTCGAGTTGGTTTGATAGTTCTTGCATTTCCGACGGGGCTAGACGATAAGGAGCCTTGGCCACGGGCATCGCGCCGGGCACAAGATCGATTTGGAATTCAATCGGACGAACGGGAGGAAGACCGGTAACATCATCGGGAAAGACATCAAGGAAATCACGAACAATAGGAATATCTTGGATCTTCCTTTCCTTTTTGTCTTTTGTCACCGAGAGAGCTAAAAACGGAACGTACTTTTGGCGTAAGTACTTTTCCGATTGAGAACACGACATGAGATTTAGCCTTCGAGACGTTGTGTTTCCAAAGACCTTAAGAACCTTGCTGTTGACAAGCGAAATGCGAATGAATTTATCAAAACAAACGACTTCGGCACGGTGCAAAGATAACCAATCCATGCCTACTATGACATCGAAGCTACCCATTTGCATCGGGATGAGATCGATGGAGAATTTATGCTTAGAAAGAATAAGAGAGCAATCGCGGACGACGGAATTGATGGTAATAGAATTGCCATTGGCGACTTCAACAGAGAACGGTCGGGAAAGCTTAGTTCGAGGCATCGCAAGTTTCGACTCAAATTTCAAAGAAATAAAACTTCTATCGGCACCGGTATCAAATAAAATAGAAGCCAAATGATAGTTCACCAAAAACATACCGTTCACAACATCGTTTTCCACTTGAGCTTGATTTGCATTCATCATAAACGCCCGCCCTTGATTACCATGGTTGACTTGATGTGCTTGTTGTGGATGTGGAGGTGGTGCTTGGATTGTTTGGATGGGTTGGATGAGTGGTGCATTGAGTTGGGGAATTTGGGGTTGGTAAGTTTGAACTTGGTAAGCTTGTGTTTGGTAGTATGGTATGGTTACGGTTTGAGCTTGGTTGGCAAAAGATAAACGTGGGCAATTTTGGCGGAAATGGTTGGGATCATGTAACG